>NC_069499.1:438918283-439288283 GCF_027579735.1 Bombina bombina
GTGAGAGCTATAATAAATAGCAGAACGAGCATATGTAAAATTTAAGTCTGATTCAAGTCATGTAAAACTTAACTTTAATTAATAAAATACACATAAAAAAAAGGGGAAAAACATACATCCCTAAATTTTAAAAGCACAGTGACGGCTGATCCAGGAGGATGATAGAGTCTGTGGGAGGACTCTCAGTATATCAGTGTGATTCTGACATATATGAATGAATGACTGCTTATCACTCAGAGGTGGATGATCAGAAATGGATATAAGTATTAAGATGGAAACAGTGGCGTCACTAGGATTGGTGTCACCCGGTGCGGTAAGTCATGGTGTCACCCCCCCCCCCCCAGAAAGCAGACACACACAAAAACACAGGCAAACACACATACAAACACTCAGACACACTTAAAAACATACTCAGATGCACACACAAACACTCGGAAACACACTCAGACACACACACAAAAACACACACACAAAAACACTGAGACACACAAAAACTCAGACACACACATACAAAATATGTAAACTGCACTGCATTAATTCGGAAGCTCATGCCTAGAGCTGCTCCCTGGCTCAGCAGAGCATCAAATGAAAGATAAACAGAGCGCTCTAAAATAAATCACTGAAGAAAAGGTTTAGGCGCGCAAACTATGAAAATTCTGCTCTCTGACTCTGTTCCAAGTCTGTCAGTGCACAGCCCTGGGCCGCATGTCACTGAGCAGTGAGCACAGATAGGCAGGCAGGTTTAGGCTAGCAGCGCAACTTTGCAAGCCCCACGGCACACCCACAACATTCATAGTGAAATTGGGCAGGGGAGGAGCAAAGTACAAACAAGCAAAAGCAGCCGGGAAAACTATTTGTTGAAATTGCAGCACTGGCTCAAGGGGCAAAAAAATTGTGTTTCTACAACTTCCCCAGTCCCACTAATGTTCACAAATGCCAGCCTATAATAAAATAATCTATGCATCTCAACATTGTATTTCTTTGAATTTCAATAAAATGTAAAAAAAAAAAAAATGTTTTTTTTTTTTTTTTTTTTTTGGTGTCACCCCCTGGAGGGTGTCACCTGGGTGCGGCCCGCCCCCCCCCCCCCGCACCCCCCTAGTGACGCCACTGGATGGAAAAAATATATTCCCCCGGAATGTGATCAAATCTCAAATTATTAACGAGTGGTTGCTGCAAGGTCAGGTATATGCAGACCGGGATATTATGTCCCCATCTCTTGTACTATCAAATTAAAGGAATACTGGGTGATATGGATCCAAATAGGAAGGGAATAGAATCTAAAATGTCCCTTTGTTGCTAGAATCCCCTATTAGGGAATTGTATATCCTAATCTAAAGAATATAGATCTATATAGATGCTTTTTACACCCTTGATATTACGTATAAAAACAGACTAAATATAGGATGTTATAAAATCTCAAAGCAGAGAGTTATATCTCTAATATCACTCTAGGATAGTGATCATCCTTTAATTAGTTATGTTATTGAACAACCAATATTTAGATGTCATTTCAGTATTCCACAGTTATATATTCCACTGTAATACCATGGTAGTACTATAATGAAGTGGGTAAGTTCAAATATGGAAATTATCAGTATAGTTCGATTTAATGGCTTAAATAGCATCAGTTTCCGAAATGAATTAGAAACCCCACATTCATTAGGACCCAAGGTTAATAAATCTATGGTCTGTATGTTATATACATCCCTAATATTATATAAGGGAACAGATATATATATTAGGTATTGCAGGACATCTAGATAGGGAATCTTATAAGGGATATCACCCTAGGATAATGATACATACAATAGTAACCTTTAGTAATATATATGTGATTCACAGGTATGTTATTACACAACCATAGTCCATATGTGGTATCAATATTAAAGGGTATAGATTTCACTATAATACCATACTGGTGCTGTTATAAATGTAAAGTGAGAATGGGTAAATTTGTGTATAGAGAGAGTCAATGTGATTCACTTTGATACCTTCAGTATTGTTCGGTTAGCTTTTATTAGGAACCCCACATTAGGTAATAATATGTTTTTCCACAAGGTAGATGTGACAGAGGAGTCACGACTGTATATATCTCTCACTCTCGTTATTGTATAGGTTACGTGTGATCACTTGTCATATGAAACAGGGGGCATAAAAAACTTTTTATCCTGAAACATTTTTTTCTATATTATCTAAAATTGGTTATAAATAAACCACTAGTATTGGTGGAATCAGGACAGATATTGTAGTATTAAAGAATTAATTACCACTATCAGACACCACTCGAGTGAAATTGACAATGTGTCAAATATATAGTCAGTTTTAGAGTAATCACCCACTATTGCGATGGCAAGCCATAAAATATCACAACTATTATTGTTAAGTTCAATAGGCAGCCATTACTTTCTAATATTTTTTAAACTAGAACGCCAAAACTGCAGTTTAAAATAACATATACTAAGCCGGAGAGAGACACTAAGTCCCTACTCCCCCTGACATGTTTTGCTATAGAGCTTTTTCAAAGGTGGGGTGGCCGGCTCTACTTCAGACTGTCAATTTCACTCGAGTGGTGTCTGATAGTGGTAATTAATTCTTTAATACTACAATATCTGTCCTGATTCCACCAATACTAGTGGTTTATTTATAACCAATTTGTGAAAATATAGAAAAAAATGTTTCAGGATAAAAAGTTTTTTATCCCCCCTGTTTCATATGACAAGTGATCACACATAACCTATACAATAACGAGAGTGAGAGATATATACAGTCGTGACTCCTCTGTCACATCTACCTTGTGGAAAAACATATTATTACCTAATGTGGGGTTCCTAATTAAAGCTAACCGAACGATACTGAAGGTATCAAAGTGAATCACACTGACTCTCTCTATACACAAATTTACCCATTCTCGCTTTACATTTATAACAGTATGGTATTATAGTGAAATCTATACCCTTTAATATTGATACCACATCTGGACTATGGTTGTGTAATAACATACATGTGAATCACATATATATTACTAAAGGTACCTATTGTATGTATCATTATCCTAGGGTGATATCCCTTATAAGATTCCCTATCTAGATGTCCTGCAATACCTAATATATATCTGTTTCCTTATATAATATTAGGGATGTATATAACATACAGACCATAGATTTATTAACCTCGGGTCCTAATGAATGTGGGGTTTCTAATTCATTTTGGAAACTGATGCTATTTAAGTCATTAAATCGAACTATACTGATAATTTCCAGTGGAATATATAACTGTAGAATACTGATATAATATATAAATAATGGTTGTTCAATAACATAACTAATTAAAGGATGATCACTATCCTAGAGTGATATTAGAGATATAACTCTCTGCTTCGAGATTTTATAACATCCTATATTTAGTCTGTTTTTATACGAAATATCAAGGGTGTAAAAAGCATCTATATAGATCTATATTCTTAAGATTAGGATATACAATTCCCTAATAGGGGATACTAGCAACAGAGGGACATTTTAGATTCTATTCCCTTCCTATTTGGATCCATATCACCCAGTATTCCTTTAATTTGATAGTACAAGAGATGGGGACATAATATCCCGGTCTGCGTATACCTGACCTTGCAGCAACCACTTTTTAATAATTTGAGATTTGATCACATTCCGGAGGAATATATTTTTTCCATCTTAATACTTATACCCATTTCTGATCATCCACCTCTGAGTGATAAGCAGTCATTCACTCATATATATCAGAATCACTCTGATATACTGAGAGTCCTCCCACAGACTCTATCATCCTCCTGGATCAGCCGTCACTGTGCTTTTAACATTTAGAGATGTGTGTTTTTCCCCTTTTTTTATGTGTATTTTATTAATAAAAGTTAAGTTTTACATGACTTGAACCAGACTTACATTTTACATATGCTCGTTCTGCTATTTATTATAGCTCTCACTTAATCTAGTGTTTTTACACTGGCATGTTGAGTGCTATACATGTAGGTGAGAAGTCAGAATCAGCGCTTATTTCTACCAGCCAAGTACAAAAATGGTCCCTCTCACAGAGACCAAATGAAGTTAGAATATAGGGAGAGATAGTACTGGCGCTAACAGCTAGGTAGTGATTAAATAAATAAAGTGAGTTATTCTCAAGGTAAGCAAGAGGGAGTGATTAGACCCAAAATGCAAGGTGACAATAGTCTATTAATAATGGATAATAATCAAGAGCAAATAGCAAATAAGACAAAAGGTAAAAAATTAATAAAAAAAACTTGAATGTTTATTGCAAAAAATAAGAATAAAACAATAAGCCTAAATAAAATTGCACATAAGTGTCTGGTGTGTAGTGGAAGAATGGAATAACCTAGCTCTAAAGATGAGCTCGAACAAGCAAATAACAATAGGTAAGTATATCAACTATCCTACACACTAATGTCTGGTTAATCCTAAATAAGAACAATATAGCAAAGATATCAATAGTAATCACAGAGCTACACTTAAGCTAAGAATGTTAAAAATACATACAACCATATAAATACAAATATTGGCAGACTGGACGTCCAGTAATAAAATACAATAATGAAATAAGGCAAATTAGTTAAAAAGCACAATAATAAAAAAGCTGAAATAAAACTAATTAAGCAAGTAGTAGCTGCCCAAAAATGACAGAGTCTATCTATGCAGACAGGTAATAAAGTGCGATTGACCGGTCATAAGTACAGGTGGTAATAGGACGATCAAGTGAGGGCTTAATGCAGATTGTGAACAGTTCACTCTCATATGCTGTTGATCTTGCTCAGATGAGTATTGGATCACACTAGCATATGAGAGGTGGGGGTGGCTGCCAGGAGCCGTGCACTCTTAGCAATTCTCGAGTGCTGTGGGAAATCCCCTTGTTGTATCTTTAGTTCTCTGGGTCTTTGTCACCTATCGCAGGCTGATTTTCTTTACCGCTATCCTCTGTGAAGGTGGTGTGCGGTGCAGGCTGCTTAGGCTATTCCGGTTACCTTGGCTGCAACAGAGTGACGTCTCCGCTTACGTGTTTTGAGGTTTGCGTGCGGTCGTCAACAGCTGTGCTCAGGTTTGGGCTGTATCCAAAACAAAAGGATCCGATTCAGGAGCAGGGCTTACCAAACGTCTTTAAATTCACGCTTGGGGTAATAAGGTTCTTTTCCTTTGAAGGTAAAACAGTGGGCCAACTTCAACGCGTTTCCCCCCTTCCTTGGGGCTTTTTCAAGAAGTATTGAATGTTTGTCTTGGGTGCTATTAAATACCCCTCCTCTTATTTGTGATTGGAGGATCTTAATACAAGGGTGTGAGTTTCCCCAGGTGCCTTCTTAAGGTGGTGCTGGTAAAATTACCATTTTCCAAGTGCACAATAAAAAGTCCTTTATTTCAGAATAAAACACAGACGAGTATTCTGTATATATAACAGTGTTAAAAAACCTTAAACTAACTATGGTCACATCTATATGTGATATGTGAACAGCGGACTAATTACAGTATAGACAGGAGAATCCTATTGCCAAAAAGTGCTTTTTCTTTTTCTATAGCTTGCAGAATAAACAGCTGACTAATTACAGTGTAGACAGGAGATTCCTATTGCCAAAAAGCGCTATTTCTCTTTGTTTTTAGTAGTATATAGCTTGCAGAGTGTGGACCTCTACGGATATAAGGCAATATATATATAAATTATATAAAGAAATATAATTATAGAAATAAAAATATTTGTTAGAAATTATGTATAGAAATTTCAAAACTTATAGCTAATGTTGGTATGCTCAGACATTCACTCTATCAATCAAACATGAATGGTGTTAAATCTAATTCTGAGTTAAGCCCTAAGGGGTGTAGGGTCTTCATGTTATATATTAGTTCTGCCTCTTTTTTAAGTAGCTTTGTCTCATAATTACCTCCTCTCCAATCAGGTTTCACTTTCATTATACCCCATAAAGAAAGGTCTTTTATTCTGTTATTGTGTACATCTCTAAAATGTTTATATAGGTGCGTATCCATTTTTCCTTTCTCTATTATGCAGAGATGTTCTCTTATTCGTTTCCTTAATGTTCTTGAGGTCTCCCCCAAGTATTGTTTTTTACAGCTACATTGTAGTAAATAGATTATACCCTTATCGGTACAACGTATGGTGTCTCTAATAGGGAATATCTCACCGGTTTGTGTTGATTCATATTCTTTAATTTTGCTGCTATAATTGCAAGATCTACAGCAATGGCATGGGAAAAAACCACATAGTGGGTTACCTGATAGGTCATGTTCTTTTAAATTATGTTTTGTTTTAAATTCACTTGGTGCTAGCATAGTTTTTACATTTCTAGCTTTTTTGTAGATGAATTTCGGATTTTTTGAAATTTTATCTCCTATAATGGGATCCTCTCTGACATGATGCCAATGTTTTCTAATAATTTTCTCTATTCTTTTATGTTCTCCATTATATTGTGTTATAAAGGGGACTGTTATCTCATCAGTATCTCCACTTTCTGTTATAGTCTTGTTTTTATATTTTAATAGCTGCTGTCTATCCGTAAGCCTAATTTCTTCAAGATTGTCTTCTATTAATTTATCTTCATATCCCTTTTCACCAAATTTTAGACTCAAGATTTTTGCTTGTTCCTCGTAGTCTATTACACTGGAACAGTTCTTTCTTATTCGCAGGAACTGCGCTCTGGGGATATTATTTTTCCATTTTGGCAAATGTGCTATACATGTACACTTCTTCTCAGTCTTGTACTGAATCCTCTTTGAATAAGTATTTCTATATAGTGTACAGCACCCGCCCAATAATTAACTAACAATTAGCCTCATACAAGGGTTTATTTCATATAATTTACCCAGGGCAACTGCCTATGTAGTGCCATCGTTATTTCTTTTTCCAATCTGTGACATAAATATATATGTATACATTCATATACATATATATATTCATACATACAGTATATACACATATAAACACATAAATATATATGTATACATATATATATATATATATATATATATATATATATATATATATATATATATATTCATACATATATACACATATAAACACACATATATATATGTATATATATATATATATATATATATACACATTCATATATATATATTCCTACATATATACACATATAAACACATAAATATATATGTATACATTCATATACATATATATATATATATATATATATATTCATTATATATATTCATACATACAGTATATACACATATAAAAAATAAATATATATGTATATATTCATATACATTCATATACATACATATATTTATATATATATATATATATATAAATTAATTTAAATTCCAAAGGAGGACTCAACTAGTGAATCTTACCCTTAGAAAATAAAAGAAAAAGTTGCGCACACTTGTATGTACTAGTTTAAAGGTAATTATACTAATTTAAAATTATTATAGAAAGCACAATAGATAAACTTAATAATTCTATTGTTTCTCTAAAAACAGGTCAAATATACATGAAATATAAGGTAAAAACCATTATCAATAATTGTGAATTAATTATAAAATAATTTATACAAAGAAAGTCTTATCCTTCTGATGATATTCCTGAGGAAAATATGCTGGGAGATGATTTCAGTGCAGCTCGTCAAAGAAACACCCAAGGTTCTGATTGAGTGATGTGGTACAGTTGTAGATATCTAAAAAGACAAGCGCACAGAGACACCTCTCATAGTGCAGATCAATTGGATTTATTTACACAAACATTTAAAATACAAAATAAACTGTAGAAGGTATTCCTTACTCACAAATATGACCTCAATCGAAATGAGGTAAGATAAGGCAATCGGATACTCAAAGTGTCCCCACTTGTAGCCTGGAAAGCGCCGGGCTGTAAAGGCAGTCCTCAAATCTCAATTCCGTAAATGAGGCTGTATGTTATTCTTTCCGGTAAATAGTTGTCACAGTTCCTCATATGCTTGTTGGCATTCAAAGACAAACTGTGGTAAATATAACACAATGCGCTCTATTCAGAGCTGAAAAATACCGCTATGCTTCTCTTATGAAACTCAAAGAGAGCTCTCGGCGTGTCTGTCGGCATATATATACACATATAAACACATAAATATATATGCATACATTCATATACATATATATATATAGTCATACATATATACACATACATATATATGTATACATTCATATACATATATATATATATATATATATATATATTCATACATATATACACATATAAACACATAAATATATATGTATACATTCATATACATATGTATATATATATATATATATATATATATATTCATACATACAGTATATACACATATAAAAAATAAATATATATGTATACATTCATATACATTCATATACATACATATATTTATATATATATATATATATATATTCATACATATATACACATATAAACACATAAATATATATGCATACATTCATATACATATATATAGTCATACATATATACACATAAATATATATGCATACATTCATATACATATATATATATATAGTCATACATATATACACATATAAACACATAAATATATGCATACATTCATATACATATATATATATATATATAGTCATACATATATACACATATAAACACATAAATATATATGCATACATTCATATACATATATATATATAGTCATACATATATACACATAAATATATATGTATACATTCATATACATATATATATATTCATACATATATACACATATAAACACATACATATATATGTATACATTCATATACATATATATATATATTCATACATATATACACATATAAACACATCAATATATATTGCTGTGTTGTTGTTATCAGCGTTACGCAAGCTGTGTGTCTGTGAGGCTGTTGGCATGAAAACGAGGCTCGATTCAAGTCTATGGGGGATCAACCGCAATCGTACACAAGGATGCAATCACGATAGAGCATTATTTGAGCTCCCAACCTGTAATCTCAGACTCAGCAGTGCAGACAGAAAAAACTAAACTTAACGGAGATTACCAGTTTGCCCATAGTTAGTTATATCATAATTTTAAAAAAGTTTCCAGTTTATTTCTATTATCAATTTTTTGTATTCTCATGACCTTATTTTGTTGAGTAGAATACATATGAAGGTAGCATGCATGTATCTAGTGCACTATATGGCAGCTAAAACTGCTGAAACCTAGTGATCTTGTTCTTGTAAATTTATCCTTGCAAAATGGCTTCCATATATTGCTCCAGACCCGTGCATGTTCCTGAGACTACCTACCTGCTTTTTAACAGAAAATGCCAAAAGAAAAAAGTAAATTTGATAATAGAAGTACATTTGAATCTTTTAAAATTGTAGAAACATAGAAACATAGAAGCAAGTCTGCCTAATATTTCCTAAAGTATAAACTTATCTAGATCATAGGATAGCCTTATGCTTATCCCAGGCATTCTTAAAGTGTTTGTTATTACCACCTCTTGTTCAAGTTTATTCCATGGGGCCAATTTATGTATGTGCAAGCGGACATGATCCGCTATAGTGAATCATGTCCGCCGCACATCGATAAATGCCGACAGCATATGCTGTTGGCATTTATCATTGCACGAGCAGTTCTGATGAACTGTTTGTGCAATGCCACCCCTTGAAGATTCACAGCCAATCGGCCGCTAGCAGAGGGTGTCAATCAATACGATCGTATGCAATCGGGTGAATTGCTGTCCGCAGCCTCAGAGGTGCCGGACAAGTTAAGGAGAAGCGGTCTTAAGACCGCTGCTTCTTAACTCCTGATTCTGACGAGCTCGGAAACAGAGGCATTGGGGCTGATACGGACCTTGTTATATTGCCCCCAATGAATCAATCTCCATTTTCTGTAAAGAAGCGCTTCTAGATTAATGATGAACCGAAATAAAAATAGGTTTCATGTCCCTTTAAATTTAGATTACTTTATCCAAAAATACAGGAAAATAGAAGTTTCTTTAACAGTCAACAAGTTAAAAGTAAGTTGGCAAAAATGTAGACATTTCATGCATTACTAAAAAATCAGCATATAAAAAACAATGGCTTATAGATTCATTCTGTAGCAAATGGGCCAATACATTTGAGATAAGCTTTCTGAACACTCTAACTTCTTCAAGTCAGCATAGATTAAGTAGTATGATAGGAAATGAAGCTAAACTCGCACTATAGTGGTGTGCTGTTAATATAGTATGCCACATTAACAAAAGACTTTATATTATGTGGTCTTGAAAGCTTATAGATGACAACATCTGTGCATATATCAGGGGATTAACAGTGGAAATTGAATTTTGTTCTTAGGGATAATGCGATATGGGATCCTCCAGTTTACAAAGTGTGCATGTTTCTGGCAGTCTGAATCATTAAAGTTTACACACGGCACCATGGGGAGACCTAATGTCAGCCATGGATCTCCTCATATTTTCAGTGATAAGTGGAAATAAATTAAACTACCTTTCCTTTGGGTGTTCTGACTCTTGAAGCACATCACCCTTATTCTAAAACAAATAATGTAAATGCTTCAGCAGATGGTAGCATCTGTAGTAGAAGTACATGCTTTATCATCCTGAAATAGGAGAATTAGATATGAATAAAAAAGGATAAGGGGGAAAAAAGTTATTTTACAGGCTTATATAATAAAGTTTTGTGCCCATCATTATATACCAAATTGTCTTTGTGATTTTCTAGATCAGTGAGTGGCCTCAAAATGTATTTTGCCTAAATTCTGAAACAGAACACAAAAGATGGATAATGGAAGTTGAAAAAAATGTGATAATATATATGCTTAAGAGAAATATGGAAAAAAAGGGCTGAAAAAAAGTAATATATGTGAGAGATAAGGAGGAAGGAAATTTCAAAAGAAGCCAGGATAGCATGGAAATGTGACTTGGCTAATAAAGACACTCACTGCAAGATGGTTCCGATAAAAAGTTATATTATCTATATTATTATTATCGGTTATTTGTAGAGCGCTAACAGATTCCGCAGCGCTATAAACAAAAGCGGAGTACAACAAAACTTTTATAGGGATCAGACGGGTAGAGGGCCTTGCTAAGAGTCGCACTGTTGTAGTCAGCTCTTAAGAAGGTGATCTACAAACAGCAGGACTCTTAGGCTTACATGCTAAGGGGGTTCAGGGGATAGCAATGGAGGAGAGGAACTGCTATAAAGAATGGTTATAGTATGCTGTATGCATCCCTAAACAGTAGAGTCTTTAGGGAGTGCTTGAAAATGTCAAAACTAGGGGAGAGTCTTGTGGAGCGAGGCAGAGAGTTCCACAAGATAGGAGCCAGTCTGGAGGAGTCCTGTAAATGGGAGTTTGAGGAGGTAACAAGAGAAGAGGAGAGACGGAGGTCATGAGCAGAGCGAAAGGGACGGGAGGGAGAGTATCTGGAGACAAGGTCTGAGATATAGGGGGAGCAGTGCAGTTGAGGGCTTTGTATGTCAGAGTGAGAATTTTGTTTTTAATCCTAGAGGCAAGAGGAAGCCAGTGAAGGGATTGGCAGAGAGGTGCAGCATATGAAGAGCGATGTGTAAGGAAGATGAGCCTGGCAGAGGCATTCATTATGGAGCTAGGCAGCAGCTGGGGAGACCAGAGAGGACAGAGTTGCAGTAATTGAGGCGGGAAAGTATGAGAGAGTGGATTAAAGTTTTAGTTGTCTTGTGTAAGGAAATGTCTAATTTTAGAGATGTTTTTGAGGAAGCGG
This sequence comes from Bombina bombina, assembly GCF_027579735.1. Taxonomy (NCBI): domain Eukaryota; kingdom Metazoa; phylum Chordata; class Amphibia; order Anura; family Bombinatoridae; genus Bombina; species Bombina bombina. Next base: position 438,930,016 of record NC_069499.1, read on the forward strand.
CAGGCTTTATCCAAGGACTGAATGTGAGGAGTGAAAGAAAGATCTGAGTCAAATGTGACCCCAAGACATCGGGCATGTGGGGTAGGGGTAATGATGGAGTTGTTGACAGTAATAGAGAGATTGGGGGTGGAGATTTTGAAAGAAGGGGGGGAAATAAGGAGCTCAATTTTGGAGAGATTTACCTTGAGGTAGTGAGAAGACATATAGGAAGAGATGTGAGAAAGACAGTAAGTGACATGGGTTAGCAAGGAAAGAGATAGGTCTGGTGCAGAGAAGTTGATTTGGGTGTCGTCGGCATACAAATGATATTGGAAACCGTGAGACTTAATTAGGGAACCTAATGATGACATGTAGATTGAGAAGAGAAGGGGACCAAGGACAGAGCCTTGCGGTACCCCGACAGAAAATAGTGACGGAGCAGAGGAGGCCCCAGAGAAGGCTACACTAAAGGTGTCACAGATGCCAAAGGATTGGAGGGTTTGGAGAAAAAGAGGGTGGTCAACAGTATCAAAGGCTGCGGACAGATCAAGGAGGATAAGCAGAGAGAAGTGGCCTTTTGATTTTGCTGTAAGTAGGTCGTTGGTAACCTTAACGATTGCTGTCTCTGTGTAGTGATGGGGACAAAATCCAGATTGCAGTGGGTCAATGAGGGAGTTTAATGTAAGGAAATGGGATAGGTGTGCATATACTAGCTTTTTGAGAAGCTTTGAGGCAAGAGGGAGGAGGGAAATAGGGCGGTAGTTGGATAGGGAGGGTGGATCAAGTGAAGTTTTCAGAGGAAAGGTGTAACCAGTGCATGTTTCAAAGATGAGGGAAATATACCGGTGCTGATGGAGAGGTTGAAAATGTGTGTCAGTATAGGGGTTAGGGTAGAAGAGAGGGAGGGGAGTAGCTGTGAGGGGATAGGGTCAAGGGGACAGGTAGTGAGGTGAGAGCACAGTAGAAGTACAGAAACTTCTTCCTCAGTAACAGGGGAGAAAGAGCTAAGTTTATGGCTATTGTAGGTTGTGGTTGATTGCGAGCATTTCTGGGGGTAAAAGAATAGAAGTATGTTGAGAACTGATTTTGTTTCTGATGAAGTCGATTTTGTTATTGAAGTGGCTGGTAAAGTCTTGAGCAGACAGAGAAGTTGTATTAGGAGGTGTGGGTGGGCGGAGAAGAGTATTGAAAGTGGAGAACAGACGTTTTGGGTTTGAAGAAAGATTAGAGATAAGAGTAGAGAAGTAATGTTGCTTATAGAGATTAAGGGCAGAATAGTAGGAGTTCAAGATGAATTTGTAATAAAGAAAATCAGCTGAACTCCCACAGTGCGGGAACATCTGCGTATTTACCGTGTCAGAGGAGTATGCCAGGGCTGAGGATGTGTGTGTGATTTCCGAACTGTGGTAAGAGGGGCCAGATTGTCAAGGACGGATGTAAGGGTGGAATTATAGTGGCAGATAGATTGGCCAGGGCAGGAAAATTAGAAGGATGAGAGGAGAGGTTTGAGGGAATTAGCAAGCTGTTGCTGATCTAATGACATAATGCTTCTGTGAAGTTTGGTGTGAGGAGTAGAATGAGAGAGAGTTGTATGGAGGGATGATATGTTGCAAGTGAGGAGATGGTGGTCAGAAAGAGGAAAAGGGGAGTTTGTGAAGATTGAAATAGTGCATCGATAGCTAAAGATCAGGTCAAGGGAGTGACCGTCTTTGTGAGTGGGAGAATCAGTCCATTGTGACAAACCAAAAGAGGAAGTGAGTTTCAGAAGTTGTTTTGCAGAGGAGGTAGTGGGATTGTACAGAGGGATGTTGACGTCACCAGGAATGAGGGCAGGGGTTTTTGAGGAAAGGAAATAAGTTAGCCAGGCGGCCAAGTGATCTAGAAATTGAGTTGAGGCACCAGTGGGTCGGTAAATGACTGCAACACGTATAGAGAGGGGAGAAAATAAGTGACTCATGTGGGTTTCGAATGAGGAAAATGTGAGGGAGGAGATGGGTTGTATTTGTTGAAAGGTGCAACGAGAGGAAAGTAAAATACCTACACCACCTCCTTGTCTTTTACCAGACCTAGGAGTGTAGCTGAAGTGGAGACCCCATATGACAGAGCAACAGTGGATGCTGTGTCTAGGGGAGAGAGACAGGTTTCTTTTAGGGCCAGAAGGTTGAGGGAGTCTGAGATAACGAGGTCATGTATAGAAATGAGCTTATTGCAAACAGAGCGAGAGTTCCAGAGTGCACAAGTGAAAAGGGTAGTGGCTTTAGATGCAAGAGGAATGTGAGTAAGGTTACCAGAGTTTTGTTTTCTATGGAAGCGTAAACATGGATGTGCATGGCTAGGAAGTTGTTGGGGACCAGGATTAGGGGAGATGTCACCAGCAGTTAGTAAAAGCAAGAGGGAGAGTGACATGAGATGAGAAACAGTTTGTGAGACGAGGAATAGGTAAAGTTCTTGAGTACAAAAGTAAGGTGAGTTTAAGAGAGATGGGCTAATGAATAGTGCAGGTGGAGAGGGAGAAGGAGGAGTAATTGAATAATGTAGTTTGTTATAGAGACAAGAGGTAGGAAAAAGGATTATGAATATATTGAGCATTTTTACAAAAGTGGGAACCAATTAAACACATACGACACCGTATTACAGCAGCAATTGCATAAGAAAACAAAAAGATACATAAAACATAATATAAAAAAGTACTTGCCTTGCCCCTTGCCCGATTCTTGTTCAATTCTTGTATAATTCTTTTCTTAATGCTTCACTTATAAAATGTTCACTTAAAAAATCTGAACATATGTTGTTGTAACAATGCAAAGTCCAAGCTAATGTTAAATATATTGGCAGGGAAGTCAGCTGTGTCCACTAAATTACTTGATTGATAAATCAAAGACAAATTAAAGGCCAATTGGAAAGTTAGATTCTGGTCTGGTCAGGGTGAGAGAAGTTAAGTAAACAGACAGTAAAATTTGGAGGCGGTTGAAACTATGGCATAAGACAGCTATAAATGAATGAATAAAAGCAAGTATTGATAAGGATTGAACATCACATGGCTATTAACAAAACATTAGAAGTAAGACATTGGATAACATTACAACAAATGCAGGACTAAATTAACAACCTAAAATCATTTGCTCAATATAGTACATGTACACATACCAAAAGAGAGTTACAGGAGAGGAAAGAAACACCAGAGTGCAGTGAATAGTTTGCAGATTGACAGGGACTCTATTTACTTATTAAAATAGAGTTACAGGAGAGGAAAAAACACCAGAGTGCAGTGAATAGTTTGCAGATCGACAGTGACTCTATTCACATACCAAAAAAGAGTTATAGGAGAGGAAAAAACACCAGAGTGAAGTGATTAGTTCGCAGATTGACAGGGACTCTATTCACGTACCAAAAGAGAGTTAAAGGAGAGGAAAAAACACCAGAGTGCAGTGAAAAGTTTGCAAATTGACAGAGACTTTATTCACGTACCAAAAGAGAGTTACATTCAAGGAAAAAACAACAGAGTGCAGTGAATAGTTTGCAGATTGACAGGGACTCTATTCACGTTCTAAAAGAGAGTTACAGGAGAGGAAAAACACCAGAGTGCAGTGAATAGTTTGCAGATTGACAGGGACTCTATTCACTTACAAAAAGAGAGTTACAGGAGAGGAAAAAACACCAGAGTGCAGTGAATAGTATGCAGATTGACAGGGACTCTATTCACTTAGCAAAAGAGAGTTACAGGAGAGGAAAAAAACACCAGATTGCAGTGAATAGTTTGCAGAATTTTTTTTTCTCCCTTTTTTCTTTGTACAAGAGTGGACAGTTATATCAAGGGTGCTGCCCTGTTGATTATAACAGAGAATCACATATAAATCTCAGAGGTGATGTGGGTAAAAGTCATTTTAACATTGCACACTTTTTAAGTTGTTTTTCAACTAGATATTAGTTTCACAAATCGGTTTTATTGTATAGGCAAAAGAGTACCTCACTGCTATGTTAAATCTAACAGGCTCAAACCACTTACTATATAGTCACAGTCTATTTAAAAATGCTTATCCTGACTTAATCAGGAAAGCATGTGGGTGAAGTTACGGTTGTGAGTATTCTGTGGGTGGAGCAAGGTGGTCTGGGGTGCATTACTGGGTGGTTAGGGTTGTGTCTAGGTGGAACGAAACAGCAGAAAGAAGGGACTATTTTCTTCCATCTCTTCAGCACTTTTTGGCTTCAACCTAAACAATTGGGGTACCTTTACATCCCCATAGAACCAGCAATACCCCCTGTATCAGTGTATCTTAAACTGAAAAATAAGGAGAGAAGAGCGCAACCAGACTCAAGTGAAGAAATAAACAATAAAATAGTAGGTATTCAGCGTACCAGATTTACAGAGTAAATAAGCATGCAAGACTCAGCTGTCTCAGAGATAATGGTAAGTTACCGCTCCCCAGGACGCCTTCCAATACAACAGGGTAGTGCACTCAGTTCTCAGCTGATTTCCCTGTGAAGCGTGTGTGCAGCTCGTCAGCTGTTAGTTTCTGCGATAAGCCGGTTCCGGTCTAAGCCGGAAGTCTGAGTCTCTCACTGCCGATACAGTGTATCATCTGTTAGAAAGTCCTCGATGGCCGTTTCGTTCCCTAACGTGGGAACTTCCTCAAGAGGTTTAGTGTATCTTATATGAGGTTTATTCAACAAGTCACAGTTTTAAATAAAAATACAGTTAAAATTAAATTTTTAAATTTTGAAACTTGTGCACAAATTTAAATGTTCAATTAAGATTGCATCAAAACATTTGAAGGCTTAAAGGGACAGTCTACACCAGAATTTTTATTGTTTAAAAAGATAGATAATCCCTTTATTAAAGGGACAGTCAACACCAGAATTTTTGTTGTTTAAATAGAAAGATAATCCCTTTATTACCCATTCCCCAGTTTTGCATAACCAACACAGTTATAATAATACACGTTTTACCTCTGTAATTATCTTGTATCTAAGCTTCTGCTGACTGCCCCCTTATTTCAGTTCTTTTGACAGACATGCAGTTTATCCAATCAGTGCTCAGTCCTAGGTCACTTTACGTGCATTAGCTCAATGTTATCTATATGAAACATGTGAACTAATGCACTCTAGTGGTCAAAATGTATTCAGATTAGAGGCAGTCTTCAAGGTCTAAGAAATTAGCATATGAACCTCCTAGTTTTAGCTAGACATGTGCGGTTCGTTTCGGATTAATTCGGAAATTCGGTAAATTCGGTAAATTCGGAGATTCGGATCGATTCGGATTTCCGAATTAAAATACTTCCGAATCTACCGAATGAATCCGAAATAGCTGCCGTATCTCCGAATAAATCCGAATTAGCTCGTTAAGATTCGGCATTTCCCCATAGGAAACAATGGGAGTTTCGGCTGAAAAAAAACTAACACCGCAGCCCCATTGTTTCCTATGGGGAAACACTAAGTCTGCACCTAACACCCTAACATGTACCCCGAGTCTCTAAACACCCCTAATCTAACACTTATTAACCCCTAATCTGCCGCCCCCGCTATCGCTGACACCTGCATTATTTTATTAACCCCTAATTTGCCGACCGAATATCGCCGCCACCTACATCATAGCTATTAACCCCTAATCTGGTGTCCCTAACACCGCCGACCCCTACATTATAGTTATTAACCCCTAATCTGCCTCCCCCAACGTCGCCGCAATCTAACTATAAGTATTAACCCCTAATCTGCCGACCCGATATCGCCGCCGCCTACATTATAGCTATTAACCCCTAATCTGCTGTCCCTAACACCGCCGACCCCTACATTATAGTTATTAACCCCTAATCTGCCTCCCCCAACGTCGCCGCAATCTAACTACAAGTATTAACCCCTAATCTGCCGACCCGATATCGCCGCCGCCTACATTATAGCTATTAACCCCTAATCTGCTGTCCCTAACACCGCCGACCCCTAGATTATAGTTATTAACCCCTAATCTGCCCCCCCCAACGTCGCCGCAATCTAACTACAAGTATTAACCCCTAATCTGCCGACCCGATATCGCCGCCGCCTACATTATAGCTATTAACCCCTAATCTGCTGTCCCTAACACCGCTGACCCCTACATTATAGTTATTAACCCCTAATCTGCCCCCCCCAACGTCGCCGCAATCTAACTACAAGTATTAACCCCTAATCTGCCGACCGCAAATCGCCGCCACTATAATAAATGTATTAACCCCTAAACCGCCGCACTCCCGCCTCGCAAACACTATAATACATTTTATTAACCCCTAATCTGCCCTCCCTAACATCGCCGCCACCTACCTACAATTATTAACCCCTAATCTCCCGCCCCCATCGTCGCCGCTACTATAATAAGGTTATTAACCCCTAAACCTAAGTCTAACCCTAACCCTAACACCCCCTAACTTAAATATAATTTAAATAAAACGAAATAAGTTTACTATAGTTAAATAAATGAATCCTATTTAAAACTAAAGACTTACCTGTAAAATAAACCCTAAGATAGCTGCAATATAACTAATAGTTACTTTGTAGCTATTTTAGGATTTATTTTTATTTTACAGGCAACTTTGTATTTATTTTAACTAGGTACAATAGTTATTAAATAGTTAATAACTATTTAATAACTACCTAGCTAAAATAAATACAAATTTACCTGTAAAATAAATCCTAACCTAAGTTACACTAACACCTAACACTACACTATCATTAAATTAACTAAATAAATGAATCATATTTAAAACAAAATACTTACCTGTAAAATAAACCCTAATATAGCTGCAATATAACTAATAGTTACATTGTAGCTATTTTAGCATTTATATTTATTTTACAGACAACTTTGTATTTATTTTAACTAGGTACAATAGCTATTAAATAGTTATTAACTATTTAATAGCTACCTAGTTAAAATAAATACAAATTTACCTGTAAAATAAATCCTAACCTAAGTTACAATTAAACCTAACACTACACTGTCATTAAATAAATTAACTACAAGTACCTACAATTATCTACAATTAAATAAACTAAAGTACAAAACCCCCCCACTAAATTACAAAAACAAACAAACACTAAATTACAAAAAATAAAAAAATATTACAAGAATTTTAAACTAATTACACCTAATCTAAGCCCCCTAATAAAATAACAAAGCCCCCCAAAATAAAAAAAAATGCCCTACCCTATACTAAATTACAAAAGTTAACAGCTCTATTACCTTACCAGCCCTGAACAGGGCCCTTTGCGGGGCATGCCCCAAAGAAAACAGCTCTTTTGCCTGTAAAAAAAAAACACAATCCCCCCCCCCCACATTACAACCCACCACCCACATACCCCTACTCTAACCCAAACCCCCCTTAAATAAACCTAACACTACCCCCCTGAAGATCTCCCTACGTTGAGTCGTGTTCACCCAGCCGGGCCGAAGTCTTCATCCGATGGGGCAGAAGAGGACATCCAGACCGGCAGAAGTCTTCATCCAAGCGGGGCAAGAAGAGGTCTTCCATCCATCATACAAGTACCAAATTACAAACAAACACTAAATTACCAAAAATAATAAAATATTACAATAATTTTAAACTAATTACACCTAATCTAAGCCCCCTACTAGCTATTAATATAGCTTCAATATAACTAATAGTTACATTGTAGCTATTTTAGGATTTATATGTATTTTACAGGCAACTTTGTATTTATTTTAACTAGGTACAATAGTTATTAAATAGTTAATAACTATTTAATAACTACCTAGCTAAAATAAATACAAATTTACCTGTAAAATAAATCATAACCTTAGTTACAATTACACCTAACACTACACTATCATTAAATTAACTAAATAAATGAATCCTATATAAAACTAAAGACTTACCTGTAAAATAAACCCTAATATAGCTGCAATATAACTAATAGTTACATTGTAGCTATTTTAGCATTTATATTTATTGTACAGGCAACTTTGTATTCATTTTAACTAGGTTCAATAGCTATTAAATAGATATTGACTATTTAATAGCTACCTAGTTAAAATAATTACAAAATTACCTGTAAAATAAATCCTAACCTAAGTTACAATTAAACCTAACACTACACTATCATTAAATAAATTAACTACAAGTACCTACAATTAAATGCAATTAAAAAAACTAAACTAAAGTACAAACCCCCCCCACTAAATTACAAAAAATAAAAAAATATTACAAGAATTTTAAACTAATTACACCTAATCTAAGCCCCCTAATAAAATAACAAAGCCCCCCAAAATAAAAAAAATGCCCTAACCTATACTAAATTACAAAAGTTAACAGCTCTATTACCTTACCAGCCCTGAACAGGGCCCTTTGCGGGGCATGCCCCAAAGAAAACAGCTCTTTTGCCTGTAAAAAAAAAACACAATCCCTCCCCCCACAGTACAACCCACCACCCACATACCCCTACTCTAACCCAAACCCCCCTTAAATAAACCTAACACTACCCCCCTGAAGATCTCCTACCTTGAGTCGTGTTCACCCAGCCGGGCCGAAGTCTTCATCCGATGAGGCAGAAGAGGACATCCAGACTGGCAGAAGTCTTCATCCAAGCGGGGCAAGAAGAGGTCTTCCATCCATCAGAAAAGTACAAAAAAACAAACAAACACTAAATTAGCAAAAATAATAAAATATTACAATAATTTTAAACTAATTACACCTAATCTAAGCCCCCTACTAGCTATTAATATAGCTACAATATAACTAATAGTTACATTGTAGCTATTTTAGGATTTATATTTATTTTACAGGCAACTTTGTATTTATTTTAACTAGGTACAATAGCTATTAAATAGTTAATAACTACCTAGCTAAAATAAATACAAATTTACCTGTAAAATAAACCCTAACCTAAGTTACAATTACACCTAACACTACACTGTCATTAAATTAACTAAATAAATTAATCCTATATAAAACTAAATACTTACCTGTAAAATAAACCCTAATATAGCTACAATATAACTAATAGTTACATTGTAGCTATTTTAGCATTTATATTTATTTTACAGGCAACTTTGTATTTATTTTAACTAGGTACAATAGCTATTAAATAGTTATTGACTAATTAATAGCTACCTAGTTAAAATAATTACAAAATTACCTGTAAAATAAATCCTAACCTAAGTTACTATTAAACCTAACTCTACACTATCATTAAATAAATTAACTACAAGTACCTACAATTAAATACAATGAAATAAACTAAACTAAAGTACAAAAAAAACAAACACTAAATTACAAAAAATAAAAAAAATTACAAGAATTTTAAACTAATTACACCTAATCTAAGCCCCCTAATAAAATAACAAAGCCCCCCAAAATAAAAAAATGCCCTACCCTATACTAAATTACAAAAGTAATCAGCTCTATTACCTTACCAGCCCTGAACAGGGCCTTTTGCGGGGGCATGCCCCATAGAAAACAGCTCTTTTGCCTGTAAAAAAAAACACAATACCCCCCCCACATTACAACCCACCACCCACATACCCCTACTCTAACCCAAACCCCCCTTAAATAAACCTAACACTACCCCCCTGAAGATCTCTCTACCGTGTCTTCACCCAGCGGGCCGAAGTCTTCATCCGATCGGGCAGAAGAGGACATCCAGACCGGCAGAAGTCTTCATCCAAGCGGGGCAAGAAGAGGTCTTCCATCCATCAGAAGTCTTGATCCAGGCGGCATCTTCTCTGTTCATCCATCCGGAGCGGAGCGGCAGCATCCTGAAGACATCCCACGCAGAGCATCCTCTTCTTTCTTGATCCGACGACTAGGTGACTGTACCTTTAAGTGACGTCATCCAAGATGGCGTCCCTTGAATTCCGATTGGCTGATAGGATTCTATCAGCCAATCGGAATTAAGGTAGGAAAAATCTGATTGGCTGATTTAATCAGCCAATCAGATTCAAGTTCAATCCGATTGGCTGATGGAATCAGCCAATCAGATTGACCTCGCATTCTATTGGCTGTTCCGATCAGCCAATAGAATGCGAGCTCAATCTGATTGGCTGATTGGATCAGCCAATCGGATTGAACTTGAATCTGATTGGCTGATTGAATCAGCCAATCAGATTTTTCCTACCTTAATTCCGATTGGCTGATAGAATCCTATCAGCCAATCGGAATTCAAGGGACGCCATCTTGGATGACGTCACTTAAAGGTACAGTCACCTAGTCGTCGGATCAAGAAAGAAGAGGATGCTCTGCGTGGGATGTCTTCAGGATGCTGCCGCTCCGCTCCGGATGGATGAACAGAGAAGATGCTGCCTGGATCAAGACTTCTGATGGATGGAAGACCTCTTCTTGCCCCGCTTGGATGAAGACTTCTGCCGGTCTGGATGTCCTCTTCTGCCCGATCGGATGAAGACTTCGGCCCGCTGGGTGAAGACACGGTAGAGAGATCTTCAGGGGGGTAGTGTTAGGTTTATTTAAGGGGGGTTTGGGTTAGAGTAGGGGTATGTGGGTGGTGGGTTGTAATGTGGGGGGGGTATTGTGTTTTTTTTTATAGGCAAAAGAGCTGTTTTCTATGGGGCATGCCCCCGCAAAAGGCCCTGTTCAGGGCTGGTAAGGTAATAGAGCTGATTACTTTTGTAATTTAGTATAGGGTAGGGCATTTTTTTATTTTGGGGGGCTTTGTTATTTTATTAGGGGGCTTAGATTAGGTGTAATTAGTTTAAAATTCTTGTAATTTTTTTTATTTTTTGTAATTTAGTGTTTGTTTTTTTTGTACTTTAGTTTAGTTTATTTCATTGTATTTAATTGTAGGTACTTGTAGTTAATTTATTTAATGATAGTGTAGTGTTAGGTTTAATAGTAACTTAGGTTAGGATTTATTTTACAGGTAATTTTGTAATTATTTTAACTAGGTAGCTATTAATTAGTCAATAACTATTTAATAGCTATTGTACCTAGTTAAAATAAATACAAAGTTGCCTGTAAAATAAATATAAATGCTAAAATAGCTACAATGTAACTATTAGTTATATTGTAGCTATATTAGGGTTTATTTTACAGGTAAGTATTTAGTTTTATATAGGATTAATTTATTTAGTTAATTTAATGACAGTGTAGTGTTAGGTGTAATTGTAACTTAGGTTAGGGTTTATTTTACAGGTAAATTTGTATTTATTTTAGCTAGGTAGTTATTAACTATTTAATAGCTATTGTACCTAGTTAAAATAAATACAAAGTTGCCTGTAAAATAAATATAAATCCTAAAATAGCTACAATGTAACTATTAGTTATATTGTAGCTATATTAATAGCTAGTAGGGGGCTTAGATTAGGTGTAATTAGTTTAAAATTATTGCAATATTTTATTATTTTTGCTAATTTAGTGTTTGTTTGTTTTTTTGTACTTTTCTGATGGATGGAAGACCTCTTCTTGCCCCGCTTGGATGAAGACTTCTGCCAGTCTGGATGTCCTCTTCTGCCCCATCGGATGAAGACTTCGGCCCGGCTGGGTGAACACGACTCAAGGTAGGGAGATCTTCAGGGGGGTAGTGTTAGGTTTATTTAAGGGGGGTTTGGGTTAGAGTAGGGGTATGTGGGTGGTGGGTTGTAATGTGGGGGGGGGTTGTGTTTTTTTTTACAGGCAAAAGAGCTGTTTTCTTTGGGGCATGCCCCGCAAAAGGCCCTGTTCAGGGCTGGTAAGGTAATAGAGCTGTTAACTTTTGTAATTTAGTATAGGGTAGGGCATTTTTTTTATTTTGGGGGGCTTTGTTTATTTTATTAGGGGGCTTAGATTAGGTGTAATTAGTTTAAAATTCTTGTAATATTTTTTTATTTTTTGTAATTTAGTGGGGGGGGGTTGTACTTTAGTTTAGTTTTTTAATTGTATTTAATTGTAGGTACTTGTAGTTAATTTATTTAATGATAGTGTAGTGTTAGGTTTAATTGTAACTTAGGTTAGGATTTATTTTACAGGTAATTTTGTAATTATTTTAACTAGGTAGCTATTAAACAGTAAATATCTATTTAATAGCTATTGTACCTAGTTAAAATAAATACAAAGTTGCCTGTACAATAAATATAAATGCTAAAATAGCTACAATGTAACTATTAGTTATATTGCAGCTATATTAGGGTTTATTTTACAGGTAAGTCTTTAGTTTTATATAGGATTCATTTATTTAGTTAATTTAATGATAGTGTAGTGTTAGGTGTAATTGTAACTTAGGTTATGATTTATTTTACAGGTAAATTTGTATTTATTTTAGCTAGGTAGTTATTAAATAGTTATTAACTATTTAATAGCTATTGTACCTAGTTAAAATAAATACAAAGTTGCCTGTAAAATAAATATAAATCCTAAAATAGCTACAATGTAACTATTAGTTATATTGAAGCTATATTAATAGCTAGTAGGGGGCTTAGATTAGGTGTAATTAGTTTAAAATTATTGTAATATTTTATTATTTTTTGTAATTTAGTGTTTGTTTGTATTTTGGTACTTGTATGATGGATGGAAGACCTCTTCTTGCCCCGCTTGGATGAAGACTTCTGCCGGTCTGGATGTCCTCTTCTGCCCCATCGGATGAAGACTTCGGCCCGGCTGGGTGAACACGACTCAAGGTAGGGAGATCTTCAGGGGGGTAGTGTTAGGTTTATTTAAGGGGGGTTTGGGTTAGAGTAGGGGTATGTGGGTGGTGGGTTGTAATGTGGGGGGGGATTGTGTTTTTTTTTTTACAGGCAAAAGAGCTGTTTTCTTTGGGGCATGCCCCGCAAAGGGCCCTGTTCAGGGCTGGTAAGGTAATATAGCTGTTAACTTTTGTAATTTAGTATAGGGTAGGGCATTTTTTTTATTTTGGGGGGCTTTGTTATCTTATTAGGGGGCTTAGATTAGGTGTAATTAGTTTAAAATTCTTGTAATATTTTTTTATTTTTTGTAATTTAGTGTTTGGTTTTTTTTGTAATTTAGTGGGGGGGTTTTGTACTTTAGTTTATTTAATTGTAGATAATTGTAGGTACTTGTAGTTAATTAGGTTTAATTGTAACTTAGGTTAGGATTTATTTTACAGGTAATTTTGTAATTATTTTAACTAGGTAGCTATTAATTAGTCAATAACTATTTAATAGCTTTTGTACCTAGTTAAAATAAATACAAAGTTGCCTGTAAAATAAATATAAATGCTAAAATAGCTACAATGTAACTATTAGTTATATTGCAGCTATATTAGGGTTTATTTTACAGGTAAGTATTTTGTTTTAAATATGATTCATTTATTTAGTTAATTTAATGATAGTGTAGTGTTAGGTGTTAGTGTAACTTAGGTTAGGATTTATTTTACAGGTAAATTTGTATTTATTTTAGCTAGGTAGTTATTAAATAGTTATTAACTATTTAATAACTATTGTACCTAGTTAAAATAAATACAAAGTTGCCTGTAAAATAAAAATAAATCCTAAAATAGCTACAAAGTAACTATTAGTTATATTGCAGCTATCTTAGGGTTTATTTTACAGGTAAGTCTTTAGTTTTAAATAGGATTCATTTATTTAACTATAGTAAACTTATTTCGTTTTATTTAAATTATATTTAAGTTAGGGGGTGTTAGGGTTAGGGTTAGACTTAGGTTTAGGGGTTAATAACCTTATTATAGTAGCGGCGACGATGGGGGCGGGAGATTAGGGGTTAATAATTGTAGGTAGGTGGCGGCGATGTTAGGGAGGGCAGATTAGGGGTTAATAAAATGTATTATAGTGTTTGCGAGGCGGGAGTGCGGCGGTTTAGGGGTTAATACATTTATTATAGTGGCGGCGATTTGCGGTCGGCAGATTAGGGGTTAATACTTGTAGTTAGATTGCGGCGACGTTGGGGGGAGGCAGATTAGGGGTTAATAACTATAATGTAGGGGTCGGCGGTGTTAGGGACAGCAGATTAGGGGTTAATAGCTATAATGTAGGCGGCGGCGATATCGGGTCGGCAGATTAGGGGTTAATACTTGTAGTTAGATTGCGGCGACGTTGGGGGGAGGCAGATTAGGGGTTAATAACTATAATGTAGGGGTCGGCGGTGTTAGGGACAGCAGATTAGGGGTTAATAGCTATAATGTAGGCGGCGGTGATATCGGGTCGGCAGATTAGGGGTTAATACTTGTAGTTAGATTGCGGCGACGTTGGGGGAGGCAGATTAGGGGTTAATAACTATAATGTAGGGGTCGGCGGTGTTAGGGACAGCAGATTAGGGGTTAATAGCTATAATGTAGGCGGCGGCGATATCCGATCGGCAGATTAGGGGTTAAATAATGTTATTATAGGGTTTGCGATGTGGGGGGGCCTCGGTTTAGTGGTTCATAGGTAGTTTATGGGTGTTAGTGACTTAGTGTACTAAATGGGTGTTAGTGTAGTAAAAACATACCGAATTTCGGAACGGAATAGAACCGAATTCAGCCGAATCCGAATAAATCCGAAACGAATTTATTCGGATCCGAATAAATCCGAAACGAATTTATTCAAATTTTGCCGAATCAGATTCGATCCGAAACGAAATTCTAAAAGTCCGAATCGATCCGAACCGAAAACGAACCGAATTTTTTAGCGGTGCACATGTCTAGTTTTAGCTTTCAACTAAGAATACCAAGAGAACAAAGCAAAATTGGTGATAAAAGTAAATTGGAAAGTTGTTTAAAATTGCATGCCCTATTTAAAACATGAAAGTTTTTTTTGGACTTGACTGTCCCTTTAACCATTCCCCAGTTTTTCATAACCAACACAGTTATAATAATATACTTTTTACCTCTGTAATTACCTTGTACTTAAGCCTCTGCAGACTGCCCCCTTATCTCAGTGCTTTGACGGACATGCAGTTTAGCCAGTCAGTGCAGACTCCTAAATTACTTCATGGGAGTGAGCACAATGTTATCTATATGACAAACATTACTTGCACTGTCTAACTGTTAAAAACTTTCAAAATGCTCTGAGCTAAGAGACGGTTTTCAACGGTTTAGAAATCAGTTTGAGCCTACCTAGCTTAAGCTTTTCAAAAATACCACCAAAGGAAAAACAAAGAAAAATTTGAAGATAAAAGTAAACTTAAAAGTTGTTTAAAATTTGAATTTCCTATCTGACTTATGAAAGTTTAATTTTGACTAGACTGTCCCTTTAAACATAATGGTCTGTACGGTGCTAAAGCAGTTTCCTGTACTTATTTAATAGCAAAAACATAAACTCTAACTGAACGTCATTTTTATTGTAAAACATTTATATTAATGTGTGATTTTGTGATGTGCATGTTTAATGTGTGTGCATGTGTTTCTGGGTGGTGTGTGTGTATAGTATGTGTAGTGTGAGTAGTGTTTATGTGCATGTGTAGTGTTTGTTGTGTGTGTCTGTATATGTGGTCCGAATTTCACTTTTATATATGCATGCTGGTACTCATTGCCCTCCTTGATACATAACCGTACATATCAATATTTGACGCTATATTCCCATAAACCTCTGCTGCCTATTTGCTACTGAGAATGTTGTTTTCTATACTTTGTAACTCCAATTTACTTTAAATTTTCAACATTTGTCACTGATATTGTCCACGAAACTGCCACATTTAAAAAAGTTCAGATGTCATCTGCTTTATTATTTCTTGCAGTGACACTTTTATTATATGCACACAGAGTATATGTATTGGAAAATTACATGTTTATATTTTCTACTTACTAAATATATATATAAAATAAAAAGGATTGATGCACCAAAATAGCAATTTTGGATTCCGCAGCCTTTAAAAAATATATGTGGTGTAACATTTTTTAAAGTGATTAGTCTGTTTTCCAAATACGGTGGTGTTTCCATGGTTACTTTGTTTTTTTTTCTGAAGCTCTAGTGACAAAACATGCTGTCAAGATTCTCTTCAAAACTGGCAAACCTGTCGTAGCAACCCAACGTTTTATATATATATAATTTGGATCACCTGCCTTAGCCTACAAAAATGTTCAACACTTATAGTTGTCATTTGCAGCCAATTAACCAAAATATTCAATTCGCCTTCTACATGAGGTGGAGATTGTTAGCTTGACAAAGGTAAAGTAAATGAATAATGAGTTAGAAAATCATGTTTATGATAGCAATACAGTTTCAAATCTCTGCAGCATTATAGTAATATGTTTAAAAAAATGTTTTCTTTGTAACATTCTTACATTATTATTTTTATTATTTTTTATGAGCTAGCTATATTCTTTGTCTGTGGGAGTGCAGTGAAATGACACAGAGAGAGGACATGAGAGACAAAGGATTTTTTTTTAAATTAGCTAGATGTTCTTTTCAAATGAAAAAGAACTAATAATAAAATGCACTGTGCCACATGGCTATTTAATTTAAGGTACTGCCATAAGCACACAAAATAATGACAAATTAATTCATCTGGTGTCTTGTTTTATTTAATTACTATATCTTATTTGTTTAAGCTACTTTAAAAATTATCGCTTTTTTCAAATATCAGTAATCCTAATTCTTAATAAAGTTAGTGGAACTCAAATTTTAAGATCTCTCTTTCCTTTCTCTTCCCTCTCCTCTCTCTATCTCTCTCTCTTTCTCTTTCCCTCCTTTCTCTCTCCTCTCTCTATCTCTCTCTCATAAAAAATAAAATTAAAATCACTTGCATTGGGGCAAAATTACTCATATTACAAGGGGGTAGTAAATGCGGCCACAAGGTCATGATCGCGTTTTGCGCATTGGTAACAACCGCAAACTCTGACCTCTGGTTAAATGAAACAAGTTGCACAAAACACCTCAAAGGGGCATTATAATTTACAGTAACACTCATATTAACACTGTCTGATAAAAATTGTTTTATGAAAATATTGCATGGATAAATTATAAGGGCTCAAAGTGAAGAGATCTGAGGTGATAGAAGAAAACCCATCCAGAAGTACTTTTATAAAGGGATCCTATGCGACACATTTATTAACAAAGAAATTTCTTTAAATATATATGTATATGAATATATACATACATATTCCTGTATTTATATGTGTATATATGT
The DNA here is from genome assembly GCF_027579735.1 of Bombina bombina. Classification (NCBI taxonomy): domain Eukaryota; kingdom Metazoa; phylum Chordata; class Amphibia; order Anura; family Bombinatoridae; genus Bombina; species Bombina bombina. The sequence goes on from NC_069499.1 coordinate 438,946,992, forward strand.
TTATTCATACATATATATATATATATATATATATATAGTCATCAAGAATTTGGTAAAGCACTCCAGGTATGCTCAAGTATCTTTTCAAATGCCCAGGGTGCTCAGTAATGTTGCATATATTCATCAAAAAAGGAACGGCACTCACTGGGTCTTTTATCCACAAGAATTTAATAAATATGACGTTTCGGGGTCTCCCCCTTTATCAAATATACAGACAAACACCCAAAACAAGTGAACTTACCCCTCCTTAGGTACAAACTTTCTGACAACGTGAGCGTGCGACGCTGCCGACAGCGTCCGGAAGTGTCTCCTCCCCCAGCCAGGGTTGTGCTACGTAACATCCGTAGCCATAGCAACCATGACGCTTGTACAGCAGCGTCTGCGAGTGAATAACAAAGAAACATAGATTACGGCTGAACAGGGCATATTTTGAACAAGTTAATGTTACACCATCTTATATGTTATTTCTAACTCAATATAGATTGCATACGGTCATCATCTCTAAGAAATATATGTGGAAGTATTAGCATTAATACATGATTACAAATTAATTAAAGGATTGGGAAATTCAGAGCAAAATGTTGCAGAACTAAAAAAGTATATACAATTGAGCATAAACATCTCTTATGTGAAAAGTATTGACATCTATTCTGAACAACATATATGTTTCAAACAATACATTATTACTCATTAAATAAACTACTTAGGAACCAACTGTTCCTGGCTAAAAAGGATCGCTATTGTTAAAAAACAATTCTATTGGACAGATTTACTCTTATAGTGATTCATTTCAAAAGTAGATAATCAAGTTAGAAACAATCTGGAAAAATTAGAAAAAGATCAGAAGAAAATTAGAGAAAAATTAGAAAAAATTATTGTTACTTGAAAAATTCTATTAGAAGAAATTCTATTAAAAAAAAAAAATCTATTGAAAAAATTCTATTTAAAAAAAACATTCTATTGAAAAAATTCTATTGAAAAAATTACCAGTTTAAATGTCCAATAAACTCAGAAAAAATTGTCCACTATAATGTCTGAAAGATTATTTGTCAAAAATATTAACCAAAAAAGGATTGTCAAAAAACATTACCAACACAAAAATACCAGACAGAGACTGTAAAAATTGAAAAAATTGGAAAAATAAGAGGAACCCATATAGAAGAAATGATAAAAAATTATTCCAATTGATGTAATTGGTGAAGAAGTTCACAAAAAATTCACAAAAAAAAAAAAATCACAAAAAACAATGCCAATCCAGGTTGATGTTAAGGCCTTGGGGGGTCATTGTGCCCAACGTATGTATCCATCTTGCTTCGCGTTGGAGCAATAATTTGCCTCTATCTCCTCCCCGTGTGAGCGGTGGTATATGATCAATTATGATGTATTTCAAATCCTTGATGGTATGTTTGGCCTGTGCAAAATGCCTAGCCACCGGCTGATTCGAATCTCCTTTTTCTATAGCCTTCTTAATTGCAGACCGGTGGTTGGCCATTCTGGTCCTGAGATCATCTACCGTCTTCCCAACATAAAAAAGACCACAGATGCAGTGCAAGAGATAGATGACGAATTTGGTAGTACAGGTTACTCTAAATTTTATTGGAAATTTCTTTGTTTGGTAGGGATGGTTAAATGTGCTGCCTGTAGTCAACCCATTACAGGTTGTGCTGCCCAAACATCTGAAACATCCTGCTTTGCTGAGTAACCATGTATCTTTTGTATAACAGCTTCTTGGATCTGTTTTTATCAATCGATCTCTTAAAGATTGAGCTCTTCGATATCCCACTCTTGGGGGGTCCATCTTTTGAAAAGGTAGTTCCTTATCTGATGACAGTAGTGACCAATTTTCTCTTCATTTCATTTTTGCCCAATGTAAATGTGGTGATAAAGGTCATCTTTTCTTTCTCTTTGTTGTACTGTTGGGTTCCCAGAGCACCCTGTTGAGTCAAATGGGAGACTCTGTCCTTGCACTCCTTCAATACATCTTTTTGGTAGCCCCTCAGTCTAAACTTTTCTTTCATTTCCAGCAGTTGTTGAGTTTTAAGCAGTGGATCTGTGTTATTTCTTATAGTTCTTTTGTATTGTGATACTGGCAGTGCTTTTTTTAAAACTTGGTGGATGACAGCTAGTCGCATGTAATATCGAATATTTGTCAGTATCCTGGGAGTAGAGTGTTGTACATATTCTACCCTCTTTTTTATAAATCCGTAGATCCAAAAAGTCTACTGTATTCTTGATGTATGTTATTTTGAATTTTACTGTGGGGTGAACATCATTCAGTTCCTCGGTCCAACGCAGCAAATCAGCCTCCGATCCATGCCATAGAAAAAACAGATCATCTATGTATCTACGGAATGAGGATATTCTTGTATCCCTGAAGAGGTCCGTCTTTTTTGTTTCCAATTCTGCCATGAACAAATGTGCATAGCATGGGGCCACATTGGACCCCATGGCTGTTCCAGCAATTTGAAGGTAGAAGTCCTTTTCAAAACGAAAGTAGTTGAGTTCTAGGCAGACTTTAAGAAGCTCGGTCAAGGCATCAATACTGGGTCCTATGTACGGGTAGTCTTGTAGATGGTTTCTTACTGCCCTGATCCCTTCCTCATGGGGGATTACTGTATAAAGGGATGTGACATCCAGGGTCACTAGTATAGTATCCTCGTCTATTTCTGGTTGCTGAAGTAAGAGTTGAATCATACTCGTGGAGTCCAGAAGGAATGATGAAGCCGTATTGCGTACCAGTGGTTGTAGAATCTTATCCAGGTATGTCGCTATAGGTTGTAGAATTGAATTGATGGCAGAGACTATAGGTCGGCCAGGTGGTTTCTCCAGACTTTTATGTACCTTGGGGAGCATGTACATTACAGGTGTTCTGGGGTGGTCTGTGATCATATACTCCCTTAGATTCTTGGCAATACAATTACTTGCTAGAAGATCACTAGTTAGTTCATTGATCTGTTTTTTTAATTGTATCACCGGGTCCCCATTCAGACATTTGTAAGCGATCCGGTCTCCAAGTTGCCGCAGCACTTCCTCTCTATAGTCTCTATAATTCATCAAAACCACAGCACCCGCTTTATCAGCTTCACGCAGAACAATGTCATTATCCTCTTGTATAGATTTTAGTGCTGCCCTCTCACCTTTGGAAAGGTTATTTCTGTATGGTGTATTCTGTGATGTAATCTCAGTTGATTTTTTAATCATTAGACGATTATAGGTTTTGATTGAGGCATTGTTGGTCTGGGGATCAAAAGATCCTTGTTTTTTAAGACCCCTTTCCTCATTGGGTTCAATAGCTTCTTTGAAAAATTCCTTAAGTCTAAGTTTTCTGGTAAATTTCTGTGTATCCACATATAAATCAAAATAATTCGCCCTTGTGGAGGGTATGAACGAAAGACCCTTGTTCAAAACATTGGTCTCATCTTTGGTGAGGATGTGGTCACTGAGGTTTATAATTAGATTCGTGTTCTGCTCCCCCTCCGGTGCATTCTTGGGGGTCTGCCGAAACCCCCCTCCTGGTATGCTGCCTCGGCCTTCCCCATTTTTTGAACTGGTCACCATTCCTTATCGGTTGCTTTCTTGGGTATTGGAGGTTATATGTGTATTATCAGAATCTGAGCTATTGCCAGATGTATCCACAGTACCAGTTGGTTTCCTTCTATTGTACCTTTGTCTCCAAGGTCTATTCGCACTGTATTGAATCCATTCTTCAGGACTCAATAGCCATCTGTATATTGTTTTGTTTTTTAATCATTGGTGACATCCTCAAGTTTTTTATTTTTAAATGCAATAAGCTCCGATTCATATTTATCTACTTCCTCTTTTAATTTATTGATCCAATTTTTATCTTCTTCGGCACGTAGTGTATTTAAAATGTTGCACCATTTTGTGCAGAATCCAGGATTATTCCTACCTATTGTAGGGGTATTCCTTATCCTGAATCCTCTGGGTATAAATTTCTTGTGATAGTACTCTGATAAAAAGGATCCATGCAGAATCAAATCTTGCTCTTTCTTCTTTAATTTTGCCAATTTTGCATAGAGTTGTGTGGTTTGCATAATTAATGCCTTTTGAGGGATAGCAGCAAATCTAATTCTTGAGGCATTTTCCTCAGTGTAAAAGAATTCTTCAGCCCCTTTAATCTCACTGTCCTCTATAGCTTCTTCCTCCATATTATCAGCCATATTGAAAATTAAGTTAGTGTATTAGAGTGTAAATACAACTAACCTTTGTGCAAAATAGTGCAACCCAGTGTTAAAGCGTGCTCCCTTAAAAACAATGTGCGTTTGTATTCATTGGCCGGGTGCTAAACAATAAAACATGTAGTCATCAAGAATTTGGTAAAGCACTCCAGGTATCATCAAGTATCATTTCAAATGCCCAGGGTCCTCAGTAATGTTGCATATATTCATCAAAAAAGGAACAGCACTCACTGGGTCGTTTATCCACAAGAATTTAATAAATATGATGTTTCAGGGTCTCCCCCTTTATCAAATATACAAACAAACACCCAAAACAAGTGAACTTACCCCTCCTTATGTACAAACTTTCTGACAATGTGAGTGTGCACCGCTGCCGACAGCGTCCGGAAGTGTCTCCTCCCCCAGCCAGGGTTGCGCTACGTAACATCCGTAGCTATAGCAACCATGACGCTTGTACAGCAGCGTCTGCGAGTGAATAACAAAGAAACATAGATTACGGCTGAATAGGGCATATTTTGAACAAGTTAATGTTACACCATCTTATATGTTATTTCTAACTCAATATATATTCCATACGGTCATCATCTCTAAGACATATATGTGGAAGTATTAGCATTAATACATGATTACAAATTAATTAAAGGATTGGGAAATTCAGAGTAATATGTTGCAGAACTAAAAAAGTATATACAATTGAGCATAAACATCTCATGTGAAAGTATTGACATCTATTCTGAACAACATATATGTTTCAAACAATACATTATTACTCATTAAATAAACTACTTAGGAACCAACTGTTCCTGGCTAAAAAGGATTGCTATTGTTAAAAAACAATTCTATTGGACAGATTTACTCTTATAGTGATTCATTTCAAAAGTAGATAATCAAGTTAGAAACAAACTGGAAAAATTAGAAAAAGATCAGAAGAAAATTAGAGAAAAATTAGAAAAAATTATTGTTACTTGAAAAATTCTTTTAGAAGAAATTCTATTGAAAAAAATTCTATTGAAAAAATTCTATTGAAAAAATTACCAGTTTAAATATCCAATAAAGTCGGAAAAAATTGCCCCCTATAATGTCTGAAAGATTATTTGTCAAAAATATTAACCCGAAAGGATTGTCAAAAAACATTACCAACACAAAAATACCAGACAGAGACTGTAAAAATTGAAAAATTTGGAAAAATAAGAGGAACCCATATAGAAGAAATGATAAAAAATTATTCCAATTGATGTAATTGGTGAAGAAGTTCACAAAAAATTCACAAAAATTTTACCCCACAGTAAAATTCAAAATAACATACAGCAAGAATACAGTAGACTTTTTGGATCTACGGATTTATAAAAAAGAGGGTAGAATATGTACAACACTCTACTCCAAGGATACTGACAAAAATTTGATATTACATGTGACTAGCTGTCATCCACCAAGTTTAAAAAAAAAGCACTGCCAGTATCACAATACAAAAGAACCATAAGAAATAACACAGATCCGCTGCTTAAAACTCAACAACTGCTGGAAATGGAAGAAAAGTTTAGACTGAGGGGCTACCAAAAAGATGTATTGAAGGAGTGCAAGGACAGAGTCTCCCATTTGACTCAACAGGATGCTTTGGGAACCCAACAGTACAACAAAGAGAAAGAAAAGATGTCCTTTATCACCACATTTACATTGGGCAAAACATTGGAACAGCCAATAGAATGCGAGCTCAATCTGATTGGCTGATTGAATCAGCCAATCGGATTGAACTTGATTCTGATTGGCTGATTCCATCAGCCAATCAGAATTTTCCTACCTTAATTCCGATTGGCTGATAGAATCCTATCAGCCAATCGGAATTCGAGGGACGCCATCTTGGATGACGTCCCTTAAAGGAACCGTCATTCGTCGGGAAGTCGTCAGAAGAAGAAGATGGGTCAACGGTGGAGGTCTTCAAGATAGAGCCGGTCCTCATCGGATGAAGATAGAAGATGCCGCTTGGAAGAAGATGGTTGCCGGTCCGGATCTACTCTTCTTCCCGGATAGGATGAAGACTTTGGAGCCTCTTCTGGACTTCTTCAGCCGTTGGATGATGGATGTCTAGCCCCCGCTTTGGCTTAGATGAAGATTTCGGAGCCTGGAACGATCGGTGATACCTGGCATGGTGAAGACAACGTAGGAAGATCTTCAGGGGCTTAGTGTTAGGTTTATTTAAGGGGGGTTTGGGTTAGATTAGGGGTATGTGGGTGGTGGGTTGTAATGTTGGGGGGGGGTATTGTATGTTTTTTTTTACAGGCAAAAGAGCTGAATTCTTTGGGGCATGCCCCGCAAAGGGCCCTGTTCAGGGCTGGTAAGGTAAAAAAGCTTTGAACTTTAGTAATTTAGAATAGGGTAGGGCATTTTTTTATTTTGGGGGTCTTTGTTATTTTATTAGGGGGCTTAGAGTAGGTGTAATTAGTTTAAAATTGTTGTAATATTTTTCTGATGTTTGTAAATATTTTTTTATTTTTTGTAACTTAGTTCTTTTTTATTGTTTGTACTTTAGTTAGTTTATTTCATTGTATTTATTTGTAGATATTGTATTTAATTAATTTATTGATAGTGTAGTGTTAGGTTTAATTGTAGGTAATTGTAGGTATTTTATTTAATTAATTTATTGATCTTGTAGTGTTAAGTTTAATTGTAACTTAGGTTAGGATTTATTTTACAGGTAATTTTGTAATTATTTTAACTATTTTAGCTATTAAATAGTTCTTAACTATTTAATAGCTATTGTACCTGGTTAAAATAAATACAAAGTTACCTGTAAAAGAAATATAAATCCTAAAATAGCTATAATATAATTATAATTTATATTGTAGCTATATTAGGATTTATTTTACAGGTAAGTATTTAGCTTTAAATAGGAATAATTTATTTAATAAGAGTTAATTAATTTCGTTAATTAATTTCGATCTCTTAAAGATTGAGCTCTTCGATATCCCACTCTTGGGGGGTCCATCTTTTGAAAAGGTAGTTCCTTATCTGATGACAGTAGTGACCAATTTTCTCTTCATTTCATTTTTGCCCAATGTAAATGTGGTGATAAATGTAATCTTTTCTTTCTCTTTGTTGTACTGTTGGGTTCCCAGAGCACCATGTTGAGTCAAATGGGAGACTCTGTCCTTGCACTCCTTCAATACATCTTTTTGGTAGCCCCTCAGTCTAAACTTTTCTTTCATTTCCAACAGTTGTTGAGTTTTAAGCAGTGGATCTGTGTTATTTCTTATAGTTCTTTTGTATTGTGATACTGGCTGTGCTTTTTTTAAAACTTGGTGGATGACAGCTAGTCGCATGTAATATCGAATATTTGTCAGTATCCTGGGAGTAGAGTGTTGTACATATTCTACCCTCTTTTTTATAAATCCGTAGATCCAAAAAGTCTACTGTATTCTTGATGTATGTTATTTTGAATTTTACTGTGGGGTGAACATCATTCAGTTCCTCGGTCCAACGCAGCAAATCAGCCTCCGATCCATGCCATAGAAAAAACAGATCATCTATGTATCTACGGAATGAGGATATTCTTGTATCCCTGAAGAGGTCCGTCTTTTTTATTTCCAATTCTGCCATGAACAAATTTGCATAGCATGGGGCCACATTGGACCCCATGGCTGTTCCAGCAATTTGAAGGTAGAAGTCCTTTTCAAAACGAAAGTAGTTGAGTTCTAGGCAGACTTTAAGAAGCTCGGTCAAGGCATCAATACTGGGTCCTATGTACGGGTAGTCTTGTAGATGGTTTCTTACTGCCCTGATCCCTTCCTCATGGGGGATTACTGTATAAAGGGATGTGACATCCAGGGTCACTAGTATAGTATCCTCATCTATTTCTGGTTGCTGGAGTAAGAGTTGAATCATACTCGTGGAGTCCAGAAGGAATGATGAAGCCGTATTGCGTACCAGTGGTTGTAGAATCTTATCCAGGTATGTCGCTATAGGTTGTAGAATTGAATTGATGGCAGAGACTATAGGTCGGCCAGGTGGTTTCTCCAGACTTTTATGTACCTTGGGGAGCATGTACATTACAGGTGTTCTGGGGTGGTCTGTGATCATATACTCCCTTAGATTCTTGGCAATACAATTACTTGCTAGAAGATCACTAGTTAGTTCATTGATCTGTTTTTTTAATTGTATCACCGGGTCCCCATTCAGACATTTGTAAGCGATCCGGTCTCCAAGTTGCCGCAGCACTTCCTCTCTATAGTCTCTATAATTCATCAAAACCACAGCACCCGCTTTATCAGCTTCACGCAGAATAATGTCATTATCCTCTTGTATAGATTTTAGTGCTGCCCTCTTACCTTTGGAAAGGTTATTTCTGTATGGTGTATTCTGTGATGTAATCTCAGTTGATTTTTTAATCATTAGACGATTATAGGTTTTGATTGAGGCATTGTTGGTCTGGGGATCAAAAGATCCTTGTTTTTTAAGACCCCTTTCCTCATTGGGTTCAATAGCTTCTTTGAAAAATTCCTTAAGTCTAAGTTTTCTGGTAAATTTCTGTGTATCCACATATAAATCAAAATCATTCGCCCTTGTGGAGGGTACGAACGAAAGACCCTTGTTCAAAACATTGGTCTCATCTTTGGTGAGGATGTGGTCACTGAGGTTTATAATTAGATTGGTGTTCTGCTCCCCCTCCGGTGCATTCTTGGGGGTCTGCCGAAACCCCCCTCCTGGTATGCTGCCTCGGCCTTCCCCGTTTTTTGAACTGGTCACCATTCCTTATCGGTTGCTTTCTTGGGTATTGGAGGTTATATGTGTATTATCAGAATCTGAGCTATTGCCAGATGTATCCACGGTACCAGTTGGTTTCCTTCTATTGTACCTTTGTCTCCAAGGTCTATTCGCACTGTATTGAATCCGTTCTTCAGGACTCAATAGCCATCTGTATATTGTTTTGTTTTTGTAATCATTGGTGACATCCTCAAGTTTTTTATTTTTAAATGCAATAAGCTCCGATTCATATTTATCTACTTCCTCTTTTAATTTATTGATCCAATTTTTATCTTCTTCGGCACGTAGTGTATCAAGATGTAATTCTTCAAATTTTTGTATCTCTGTTTTATTTATTTCTAGCAATCTTGTTACTTCTTCTATTACTAATAGTAATAGGTCCAGAGAACATTTATTTAAAATGTTGCACCATTTCGTGCAGAATCCAGGATTATTCCTCCCTATTGTAGGGGTATTCCTTATCCTGAATCCTCTGGGTATAAATTTCTTGTGATGGTACTCTGATAAAAAGGATCCATGCAGAATCAAATCTTGCTCTTTCTTCTTTAATTTTGCCAATTTTGCATAGAGTTGTGTGGTTTGCATAATAAATGCCTTTTGAGGGATAGCAGCAAATCTAATTCTTGAGGCATTTTCTTCAGTGTAAAAGAATTCTTCAGCCCCTTTAATCTCACTGTCCTCTATAGCTTCCTCCTCCATATTATCAGCCATATTGAAAATTAAGTTAGTGTATTAGAGTGTAAATACAACTAACCTTTGTGCAAAATAGTGCAACCCAGTGTTAAAGCGTGCTCCCTTAAAAACAATGTCCGTTTGTATTCATTGGCCGGGTGCTAAACAATAAAACATGTAGTCATCAAGAATTTGGTAAAGCACTCCAGGTATCATCAAGTATTGTTTCAAATGCCCAGGGTCCTCAGTAATGTTGCATATATTCATCAAAAAAGGAACAGCACTCACTGGGTCTTTTATCCACAAGAATTTAATAAATATGATGTTTCGGGGTCTCCCCCTTTATCAAATATACAAACAAACACCCAAAACAAGTGAACTTACCCCTCCTTATGTACAAACTTTCTGACAATGTGAGTGTGCGCCGCTGCCGACAGCGTCTGGAAGTGGACAGATTTACTCTTATAGTGATTCATTTCAAAAGTAGATAATCAAGTTAGAAACAAACTGGAAAAATTAGAAAAAGATCAGAAGAAAATTAGAGAAAAATTAGAAAAAATTATTGTTACTTGAAAAATTCTTTTAGAAGAAATTCTATTGAAAAAAATTCTATTGAAAAAATTCTATTGAAAAAATTACCAGTTTAAATATCCAATAAAGTCGGAAAAAATTGTCCCCTATAATGTCTGAAAGATTATTTGTCAAAAATATTAACCCGAAAGGATTGTCAAAAAACATTACCAACACAAAAATACCAGACAGAGACTGTAAAAATTGAAAAATTTGGAAAAATAAGAGGAACCCATATAGAAGAAATGATAAAAAATTATTCCAATTGATGTAATTGGTGAAGAAGTTCACAAAAATTCACAAAAAATTTACCCCACAGTAAAATTCAAAATAACATACAGCAAGAATACAGTAGACTTTTTGGATCTACGGATTTATAAAAAAGAGGGTAGAATATGTACAACACTCTACTCCAAGGATACTGACAAAAATTTGATATTACATGTGACTATCTGTCATCCACCAAGTTTAAAAAAAAGCACTGCCAGTATCACAATTCAAAAGAACCATAAGAAATAACACAGGTCCGCTGCTTAAAGCTCAACAACTGCTGGAAATGGAAGAAAAGTTTAGACTGAGGGGCTACCAAAAAGATGTATTGAAGGAGTGCAAGGACAGAGTCTCCCATTTGACTCAACAGGATGCTTTGGGAACCCAACAGTACAACAAAGAGAAAGAAAAGATGTCCTTTATGACCACATTTATATTGGGCAAAACATTGGAACAGCCAATAGAATGCGAGCTCAATCTGACTGGCTGATTGAATCAGCCAATCGGATTGAACTTGATTCTGATTGGCTGATTCCATCAGCCAATCAGAATTTTCCTACCTTAATTCCGATTGGCTGATAGAATCCTATCAGCCAATTGGAATTCGAGGGACGCCATCTTGGATGACGTCCCTTAAAGGAACCGTCATTCATCGGGAAGTCGTCGGAAGAAGAAGATGGGTCCACGGTGGAGGTCTTCAAGATGGAGCCGGTCCTCATCGGATGAAGATAGAAGATGCCGCTTGGAAGAAGATGGTTGCCGGTCCGGATCTACTCTTCTTCCCGGATAGGATGAAGACTTTGGAGCCTCTTCTGGACTTCTTCAGCCGTCGGATGATGGATGTCTAGCCCCCGCTTTGGCTTAGATGAAGATTTCGGAGCCTGGAACGATCGGTGATACCTGGCATGGTGAAGACAACGTAGGAAGATCTTCAGGGGCTTAGTGTTAGGTTTATTTAAGGGGGGTTTGGGTTAGATTAGGGGTATGTGGGTGGTGGGTTGTAATGTTGGGGGGGGTATTGTATGGTTTTTTTTACAGGCAAAAGAGCTGAATTCTTTGGGGCATGCCCCGCAAAGGGCCCTGTTCAGGGCTGGTAAGGTAAAAGAGCTTTGAACTTTAGTAATTTATAATAGGGTAGGGCATTTTTTTATTTTGGGGGTCTTTGTTATTTTATTAGGGGGCTTAGAGTAGGTGTAATTAGTTTAAAATTGTTGTAATATTTTTCTGATGTTTGTAAATATTTTTTTATTTTTTGTAACTTAGTTCTTTTTTATTTTTTGTACTTTAGTTAGTTTATTTCATTGTGTTTATTTGTAGATATTGTATTTAATTAATTTATTGATAGTGTAGTGTTAGGTTTAATTGTAGGTAATTGTAGGTATTTTATTTAATTAATTTATTGATCGTGTAGTGTTAGGTTTAATTGTAACTTAGGTTAGGATTTATTTTACAGGTAATTTTGTAATTATTTTAACTATTTTAGCTATTAAATAGTTCTTAACTATTTAATAGCTATTGTACCTGGTTAAAATAAATACAAAGTTACCTGTAAAATAAATATAAATCCTAAAATAGCTATAATATAATTATAATTTATATTGTAGCTATATTAGGATTTATTTTACAGGTAAGTATTTAGCTTTAAATAGGAATAATTTATTTAATAAGAGTTAATTAATTTTGTTAGATTTAAATTATATTTAAGTTAGGGGGGTGTTAGTGTTAGGGTTAGACTTAGCTTTAGGGGTTAATACATTTATTAGAATAGCGGTGAGCTCCAGTCGGCAGATTAGGGGTTAATGTTTGAAGTTAGGTGTCGGCGATGTTAGGGAGGGCAGATTAGGGGTTAATACTATTTATTATAGGGTTAGTGAGGCGGATTAGGGGTTAATAACTTTATTATAATAGCGGTGCGGTCCGGTCGGCAGATTAGGGGTTAATAAGTGTAGGCAGGTGGAGGCGACGTTGTGGGGGGCAGATTAGGGGTTAATAAATATAATATAGGGGTCGGCGGTGTTAGGGACAGCAGATTAGGGGTACATAGGGATAAAGTAAGTAGCGGCGGTTTACGGAGCGGCAGATTAGGGGTTAATAATAATATGCAGGGGTCAGCGATAGCGGGGGCGGCAGAATAGGGGTTAATAAGTGTAAAGTTAGGGGTCTTTAGACTCGGGGTACATGTTAGAGTGTTAGGTGCAGACGTAGGAAGTGTTTCCCCATAGCAAACAATGGGGCTGCGTTAGGAGCTGAACGCGGCTTTTTTGCAGGTGTTAGGTTTTTTTTCAGCTCAAACAGCCCCATTGTTTCCTATGGGGGAATCGTGCACGAGCACGTTTTTGAAGCTGGCCGCGTCCGTAAGCAACTCTGGTATCGAAAGTTGAAGTTGCGTTAAATATGCTCTACGCTCCTTTTTTGGAGCCTAACACAGCCATTCTGTGGACTCTCAATACCAGAGTTATTTAAAAGGTGCGGCCAGAAAAAAGCCAGCGTTAGCTACGCGGGTCGTTACCGACAAAACTCTAAATCTAGCCGACTGAATGAGAAATAAGAAAGTTTCTTGCAATATTTATTTGAAAGTTGCATTTATTGAACCATGAATGGAAAAGGGGACAAACTATACACAAAACATTGCTATTGTTATTGTATGGTTTAACATGTTTTCCCTCCTGGTGAAAAAAAATATGAATATACAGACAACTGTCAACCCTATTTGTGTATAGGATTTGTGAGACAAGGAGCAAAAGTAGAGTTCATCTTCCTATCCAGAGCCTTCTTATTGAATTAAAGGATGGTGGTAACAACAATCGCTGGGACAAATTTAGGGGTTTGAAGGAGTTGCTTTCCAACACTCACACAAAGCAACACAACATCACTTATTTGTTTGTGTAGTCTTGGGTCCCAGGTTTAAAAATATGCAGATAAACATTTTGATATCTGGGCTCCAGGGAAGGAATCAGGATAGCCTGAGGAAAATTGGGTAGTAAAGGGGAGGAGTCTGGGAATTTTTTTTTGTTTCACATAGCATAGGAGAAATGACTAGGGTGACAGTAGGACAGTTCAGAAACCATGAGAATCATGCAAAATGTTTGTTTGGAGCTCTTGGATTAGCTGTCAACTATTGCATTAAAACCTTATGGGTCATAAGGAGTTATAGTTTCAAGACATACAAAAAAATAATAAGCAAATAACTTATTTAAAAAAAAAAATATTAAAAACATTGCATTAATAGATTAAAAACAAAATAATTGGACTCCGAATCACTTGATTACATTAGAATAAAACATGCTCTTGTTCAAAAAGTTTTGTGCCAGATTACAAGTAGAGCCCTAATTAACTCTCCCGCTTGAGCGTTAACAGCGCTAGAAATTCAGCTCTTTGTTCTCGTTGGGTTGCGCTCATATTATGAGTTGAAAATAAACTGTATTTGCTTGTGCGCTAACCAGACTAGTGCAAAAAGCCGAAGTTAGAAGTTAGAAGTTCACGGATTCTCCCAGAAGTCAACAGAGCCAAAAAAGTGGGAAAAAAACCCTACTCATTAACCCGACATGAAAATACGAATATTTCACATTCCAGTGTTCTTAACATAGAAGAATATGTTCTATTTATTCATAAATACATATTTCTACATATATCGGATGGTATTTTGGTACAATATATATTTAGACCTATATATATATATATATATATATATATATATATATATATATAAACACAGTCCCAATATAAATCCGCCCTCCTAGAGTCAACTACCTTGTAGGTCTGTGAATAATAATAATACCAAACAAAACAGCAACAGACCAGGATTTGCATCATAAAGAAAGGTCAAATTTATTGACGTTTTGGGGATATATTTCCCCTTCTTCAGAACAATAATTACACACAAGTGCAGTGCTTAAGTAGTGTACAAGCATATAACAGTTCCTTCCACTTCCAGTAAAGAAAACCACCAAAAAAAAAACATAATTTCCGGTGTTCACAAGTGTATATACCTCATTGAACCGGAAGTACTTGTCTTGTACTTCTGGGTTTATTCATGCAGCTCATATGGCGTAATCGTCTATGATAAATATAACATACATACAACATAAACTGGGTATAGTCCCTAGGTAACATCATCCTAGTGTGTAAATCACAGCAAAATTAAATAAAACTTGTCATATAACTGCAAGTGGTGACTGAAACATTCAAACTACATCCGGTAAGATGTTGGCCGGAAATCGTGTCAGTTCCGGTTTCCAGAATACCATGACTTCACTGTGCTGCTCGGTATCTGGCAGAGATCTTAGAAATTGCAAAAATAAATAAACAACCAAAGTGCATATAAAACCTAATTTCAGGTAAATTAATATAATATGGCGTAATCGCCTATAGAAAATGCAACATAAATATAACATATACTTGGTATAGTCCCTAGACAACTTCATCTTAGTGTGTAAGTCACAGTGAAATCAACTAAAGCTTATCATATAGCTACAGATAGTGACTGGAACATTCAAACTGCATCCGGTAAGATGTTAGCCGGAAATCACGACACTTCCAGTTTCAAGAATACCGGAACTTCATTGTACCGCGTGATATCCAGCAGAGAGCTTAGCAAAGGCAAATAAACAATTAATGTACATATAGAACCTCTTATCAGGTGAGTTAACATAACACCTCAATCTTTCATATTGAGTAGAACTTGGCATGAACATAGTGTAGTGACATATTATCATGTTCTTACCACATATTAATAAGTTTGCTCCTTTCCCTTTAATTGTGGCAAGGTTTCCTCCATACTTCCTGTATATAAAAGTTTAAGGCAGAAGGGCTGAGGGAAAATCTAATGGGTTTGTAAATCAAAATTCAAGGGGTAAATTGAATATAATTGTTACTTATTACTCTTTACCCTTAAATTCCAGAGCCTAGAACAGTAATATACATCAAAATGTACAAAAGGATGCAAAGAAGTTTGCAACGCAGAGGAAAAGACTGCTTGTCTCTGGGACAGTTAAATACTAAAAACCCATTTTATTTAGTGTGATCAGACAAACAAATGGAAAGCTGAGAAAATCTAGAATGTCTCAAACATACACTTTTATACAAAATAATTTTATTGGGGAAAAAATATAAGTCCGACTGGACTAGTACTCATGCACACACACACACACTGTTAAAACTTGCTGAAACTCAGATAGAGAATTGTCTATACAAAATGCACATAATAAATCATTGTTTATTTCTTACCGAAAGTGCATATGTTATATATATCTTTATAGATTATTAACTCCTGGTAGTAAATAAACTAAATTCTACAGACAGTTGCGTAATGAAGTATCTGGTTAACTTTATAGCCACGCAAAAAGCGCAACAATATTTCTTGAGATGAACAGTAAAAAATACTTGTACTGTTTGGGTATCAATCTATTTAAATGATTTCACAAACACACAGTATGAATATTTTTGTAGCTCAATCTCATACTAAATAATAGTTGCAATGTTTGTTGGGTTTTGGATTCAAATGTTGCAACTTGTAATTATTCAACACTCTTGGGAAAGAAGTCAACGTTTGTAAATGTGTTTGCTAAACGTAGGTATGATATATACTTTTTTTAAAACAAATGTCTGATTGTAATGAGGTCAAATCATTTGTGACATTTAAATATTTACTGAGTCAGCTTCTAAAAAAATAGAGGTTTCATAACCCCGTGGTAGTGCCCCTGACGCGCGTTTCACATAACGCTTCTTCAGAGGGCCTCTATTTTTCTAGAAGCTGACTCAGTGAATATTTAAATGTCACAAATGATTTGACCTCATTACAATCAGACAGTTAAACGTTAATCAGGTCTCCGCTATAGAAGAGACATTTTTGTAGCTTAGCCTGGTGTTGTTTTATCATATACTTGTATTTATGGTGGCCACCTACATAGTAGGGGTTGTCTTTAGGATTTAGCATTTGTTTTGCTTTAACGAGAATATACCTAACAGTGTTGGGTCACATATTGATTCATAGTGTGTAATGTTAAATGTTTTTGCAACAATAGGCATATAATTTTCTTGGCAATTACCTGATTCAGGTGCCAAGAAACAGTGGCAATTTAACCTGTTGCAAACTCCAAGATACACAGCTGTTAATTTCATTTGTTTTAAAAAAGTATATATCATACCTACGATTAGCAAACACATTTACAAATGTTGACTTCTTTCACAAAAGCATTGAATAATTACAAGTTGCAACATTTGAATCCAAAACCCAACAAACATTGCAACTATTATTTAGTATGAGATTGAGCTACAAACATATTCATACCGTGTGTTTGTGAAATCATTTAAATAGATTGATACCCAAACAGTACAAGTATTTTTTACTGCTCATCTCAAGAAATATTGTTGCGCTTTTTGCGCTTTTTGCGAGGCTATAAAGTTAACCAGATACTTCATTACGCAACTGTCTGTAGAATTTAGTTTATTTACTACCAGGAGTTAATAATCTATAAATATATATATAACATATGCACTTTTGGTAAGTAATAAACAATGATTTATTATGTGCATTTTGTATAGACAATTCTCTATCTGAGTTTCAGCAAGTTTTAACAGTGTGTGTGTGCATGAGTACTAGTCCAGTCGGACTTATATTTTTTCTCCAATAAAGTTATTTTGTATAAAAGTGTATGTTTGAGACTTTCTAGATTTTCTCGGCTTTCCATTTGTTCGTCTGATCACACTAAATAAAATGTTTTTTTAGTATTTAACTGTCCCAGAGACCAGCAGTCTTTTCCTCTGCGTTGCAAACTTCTTTGCATCCTTTCGTACATTTTCCTGTATATAAACTCCACTCCCAGCTAGCTCATTGCTTGGTATTGCAGCCTGTTTCCTTCCTTCCTGAGCCCTTTTCTCTACAGAGGATACTTTTTGCCTGCAAATTAACCTGTTTCCTAAAGCAGGATTCCTTGAGCCATCTCTCTATGCAATTTACCTTTTGCCTGCAAGAGTAACCAACAAAACATCTCTTGTAGGAATACATCCGAATAACCTTAGCTTATCTAATTAAGCTAGTTGAACTGTTTCCTGGATCAGCTGTTCTCTGGAGTTCCGTTGCAGCAGTCATGTCACACGCTAAGGTTTCACAGCCTCCTCTGTTCCCAGCTAGATCTCAGCTCCTCATTGCTTCCTGAAGGAAAATTACAGCTTCATCTACTCACCTCGCCTTGGATCATCAACCTGCTGTATACGATTCCTAGAACAGATCTTCAGAGACACAGGAAGCATTATACCTTAAACATTCAGCTGCTTCAGTGTAAATTCCACTTAGTCACTATGTGCCTCACTGATACTGCCTTTACCCTTGATTACTGGGGATTTTACATTACTCTGTTGAGTAATTTATGTACAACTCCAAAAGTCATTCTGCTACAACATTTTTTAAAATATTTAGTCTTAGCAGTTGTGGTTCATAAAATCCATTGCCCTTACTTTATAGAATCACTGCAAGTGTTACACATATATAGTTAAGTGACAATTTGTGAAATATCACACAAACATATAGAGACGATCATAAAACAAACAGCAAACAAATACAGTTCAATAAAATAAATAAACGACTAAAAGCTTAATAGATCAAAGTAACACAAAATATATCAAATACTCATCTTGCATAGACCCCAAGGCACGGGATCATGATACAGATAATAAAGGAACTTCATGGTATAAAGGCCCTTTGGTTATAACAGAGATAAATTTGTGTTATATGGAAAAAGGACGAAAGCCCACATCCTGGTCTAGGGGGCAATCATGTGAACGTGCAGACCTAATCAGTCCCCTAGCACACATGAGAATGCCACTGACATAGATCAGGGGCACACTTCCAATCCATAGACAGAAGGGAACCCATGTCCTTTCAACATCCACAACCATGCTAACTCCTTTGTATATAGGTATATATACACAACATCATTAGAACTCCTTATGTTAAAGAGCCAAAATCGGGCATAGAATTAAGTCCCTTAGGGTGGATAGTGTCCAGTCTAAACATCCACTCTGCTTCCCTTTTGAGTAGCAGTTTTTTTTTCCTGTCTCCACCACGTGTAGGTTTAGGAATCTGGTCAATAAGGATCACCCTTACTGCAGAAACTGGATGTTTGGCCTCCATCCAATGATGTGCCACCAGTTGTTCTGATTCTCCCTTCTTGATAGTTTGCCTTATGGCCATCCAATGGTTTGCCATATGCTCGCAAATGGTGCCCTGGGTTTTTCCTATATAATGCATGCCACAAAGGCATATCAGCATGTAAACCACATGTGTGGTGGTGCATGTTATGGAGTGATTAATGGTATATCTTTGACTGTTGTGAGGATGGTTAAAATTTTTGTTGCAATCAACCCATTACATGTTGTGCAATTCATCTGTTGCACCCTCTTTGTGTCCCCCGTGGGTAATCTTTAGTGCAACATCTAACAGGATCCAAAATGACCAGTAGGTCCCTAAGATGGGTGTTACATCTGAATCCCACAATGGGGGTGGTTTATTTAGCAAACTTTAATTTGGTATCAGAAAGTAGATTGTGCCAAAACTCTTTGATAGACTGTCCCACTTTTGATGTATTTGAAACAAATGTGGTAGCAAAGATAATATTCATAGCCTGGTTCCTCGCTTGTTTCTGTAAATGTTTCCTTGAGTAATATCCCTTATCTGCTTCTTGATCAATTCAAGAATGGCTTCCTTGTATCATCTATTCAGGAATGTTTGTGTATCTCCTGTACATGTGAAACCCCCTTGTCTCTATTGGAATTTTTTCTAATCGCTCTGTTGAATTGCGATTTGATAATCCCCTTAGTTAGAGATGGAGCATGGCAGCTGTCCGCCATGAGTAGAGAGTTACGGTCAGTTGGATTGGAGTACAGTGTGGTTTCTAGTCCTGTCCATCCCTTCATGATCAATAGATCCAAAAATTCTATCTCACTCTCACTTTGGGACATTTTGAACCTAACCGTTGTGTCTGTGTTGTTAAACTGTTGAAACCACTGTTGTAGACTTTCTGCACCCCCCCTTCAAATAAAAAAAAATGTTGTTGATGTACCTCCTATAAAATATTACCTGAGGTATTTCCTTGGACCAAAGAAATTGGTCTTCAAAACCTGACATAAAAAAATTGGCGTATGATGGGGTCATGTTCAACCCCATTTCCGTGCCTGCTGTTTGTAGGTAAAAGGATTTTTCAAACTTAAAATAGTTTTTAATGAGACAGAATTCTACAAGTTGCAGAACAAACTCAATAAGCGGACCTACATACTTAGTGGAAGATAATAGTGTTTCCGTAACTCTGTCCAATCCCACTTGATGGGGAATGATAGTATAAATACTATTTACATCTAATGTAACCGAAAGGTCCTGATCCTCCAATTTTACCTCCCTTAGGAGCCTTAATAATTCACTTGAATCAAGTAAAAATGCTTTACTGTCTTGGACTACAGGTGGTAGCAGAAAGTCTACATACTGGGCTACAGATGCAGCAATTAGTCTCTAGAGGATACAATGGTGCATCCTGTGAGTTTCACCATTGTTTCCCAAGTGATTCTGTTAGGTAGCCCTGATTGACACCAAAACCTATTTGATTTTCAAGCTGTTTTTTAATCTTCTCCGTTGGATCAAAAGTCAGTTTCCGATAGGTGTTGGTGTCATTCAGTTGTGACATGATATCATTACGATAATCCAAATAGTCAAGTAGGACGATAGCGCCCCCTCTATCCGCAGGGCGGATGACTATGATATTGTCCCCTTTTAGGCTCTTAATTGCCTCACATTGTCCCCTTGTGAGGTTATCCTTCCATCTTGTTTTCGGGAATCTATCTAACTCATGCTCCTGTACCATCCTGATAAACGTTTTTATACTAGCACTAAAGTTTACCAGATAAAACTTACTTTCTTTGCCAGAGATATGAAATTCCCTCATAGGCACTTTTTCTTAGTGCTGAAAATGTTCCATAATCTTAACATGTCTTTGGAACCTATGCATATCAATCATAAAATCAAGTTATGTCACTCTTTTGTTAGAGACAAACGAAAGACCTTTATTTAATGCACTTATTTCAAGGTCTGTAAGAGTGTGAGAGTTTAAGTTTATGACAATATTATTGTCCTCAGTTATCTACTTCTGTGTGGGATCCTTCTGCATCCTGAGAAATGGTCTCCTATACCCCCTCCCCCTCGGGATCATGTCTGAACCCCTAAAAAAGGTCTATTGTCTGTGGTAGGTCTACAGATGGATGAATGAGAGTCTGGGCTATCCAAGCCTCCACTCCTATTGTCCCTGTCTGCATCATAGGATTCTGCCCCACTTGAGTCGATGGTATCAAAATTAATGCATCAGGCTTTATCAAGATAGTGGTTACTCGTTAAGACGGTTGTAATTAAAGGTCCCCTGTCCTCATTGGTTAAAATATTTCAAGGACATTTAAAGAGGTATAGCCTGTCCACACTGTGCCTGTCCACTCTATGTTGATTATATAGAGTGGTTATGATGCTCCACTTATTAGTATGTGTATATGTACATTATTGGGCTGATTTTGGGTAACGATCAGCTGATATTACAGAGTGCCAGTCACATTTTACTTGATATAAGATAATAATGATTGTCAATAGAAGAATTTCTTATCTCCAAAAAAAGGTAGTTTCCTACAATCAATAGTAGGAGGCTAAACTTACCCAACAGACGAGTCAGGATAATGGCGAGAGAGGATCTAGGGGTAACCTAGGAGTTAAAATCTGTCTTATGGTTTGATGATGTATTGGCCATTAGCCTATGGATAATTCCAATTTGTGATACGTGAAGCAAGTTTCTAACCTTTGTTTTTGTGGTATCTTTCATTGTATCAAAAAGATAACCTTTCTTTGTCTTTACTGTTCAATCTGGATGACGGACATTGCATTTATTTTTCTGTCAGTTTCTCTCTCCAGAATCCAGCAAAATCTTCTATCCATTATTATAAAGGTAACACTCTCTTCTTATTGTATCTCTTCTGTAGTAACTACACTTGGTGAAGGCGATTTTATCATCAATAAAATATACAAATAAAATACAGACATTTTATATAATCTATGTAATCTACTTTGCATTCATACATCAGTTGAAAAAGTCTTCTCTGGTAATATAACTGACTCATTTTTAAAGTCTATAATCAATTCCATCAGCTGAAAGGAGAAATTACTTCAAGGCACTTTCCTGAAAAGAGTAAAATGAAGTGTCATGCACAAGAGCAGTGGTAGTATAGCAGGTATAATATTTGAATCTTTTGTGGAGGGTGAACTTGTAATTACAAGTGTAAATTCTGTGACATTAGTATAAAGCCATTGCAAAAAGGTATGTCAGGTGCAAAAAAATTAATTATTATGTGATTATTAACATGCTAATGAACTATAATTAGTGGTGTAAAAAGATTATAGGGAGATATCAGCTAGGTAGAAAAAAAAAGAATTATAATGAAGTTCATTTAAAATTAGACTATATTATAAGAAGAATGAAAAAAATGTGAACGTACTATTCATTATTTTGTATTTGCTTATGTAGTATAAATAATATTAATTGGCTGATTAACTACTGGACATGGATTATCAGTCACTTTGTAAATAGGAACTGGGTATGTTGATACTATCAGCATAAATAGCAGTTTTATACTCAAGATAGTAATATCACAGAAAGTGAGAGCCAGTTGTAGTATATATTAGAAACTTTCTAACACAATTAGATTTTAATTAAGTACATGTAATGCTATATTTTAAATAATTTTACTTTGTTATTACATGTGACATGACTTTTTAACCCCTTCACTAACGTGACTTCAGAGAAAAACCAAAATACCGGAGAATTTTTAGCATTTTTGCTGTCACTCCATTTAAACAGAAATAGAGCCTTGTTTTTTCTTATTTACCTGTCAAAACTATATATATATATATATATATATATATATATATATATATATATATATATATATATATATATTTGTGTGTGTGTGTGTGTGTGTGTGTGTGTGTGTTTTTTAAGCAGACAGCCCAAGGTATTGATCTAGGCCCATTTTGATAAATTTCATGCCACTATTTCACCGTTAAATGCGATCAAATAAAAACAAAATTGTAAATTTTATCACAAAATTTGGGTTTCTCACTGAAATAATTTACATGTTGCTCGTGCAATAATTGCACAAATGGTTGTAAAGGCTTCTGGGACTCCCTTTGTTCAGAAATAGCAGCCATATATGACTTTGCCATTTCTTTTTGGTAATAAGAAGGCCGCTAATTGCAGCTGAGAACCACACTTCTATTATTCCTTACAGTGAAGGGGTTAAGTAGGTTAATTTTAGCTTTAGTGTAGTGGTTACCCTCCTACCTGACACCCCCTGATCCCTCCCAAACAGCTCTTGCTCCTTTCCCACCCCCATCTTAAGTACTGGGAGATAGTCTGCAGTTTCTGCAGTGTAGGATCCCCCTAACTCTCCAACCGACAGCTCTCTAACCCTTTTCCTTTTTAACTATTGTCGCCATCTTAGGTACTGGCAGCTGTCTGCCAGTACCTATAAACCTCTTTTTTAATTATTATTTTCTTCTGTATTGTAGTGGTCCCCCCACTTCCACCTCACACGATTGCATTTAGTGACCCCCACACCCCCATACCCCTATTTATGTAGTGTAGCATTCCCATCCCTCCCTGTCACCTGCCACCTGCCTTGCTCCCACACCTCCTGCTTAAACAATTTCCATATATATATGTATATATATATATATATATATATATATATATATACACGTATTTTGTAAAATATATATCTATACCTATATGTATGTGAAAAACAGCTACAGGCTGTAAACGTGTTTCCATGAGCACAATTGGTTTTAAGTTGCGTGAGGATAGTGCAACTTCAGAGTATCTTTATCACTGACACTAACTCATCTCTCCAACCTTAGTAAATTCAAAACATCTGGAACACAATATTATTATTATTCTTTATTTATAAAGCGCCGACAGATTACGCAGCGCTGCCCATGGGTACAAGGATAACAGTACAGTGGAGAAACAATACGATAAGACACAACATTTTTCAGACAAATACAGGGGGAATTGAGGGCCCTATTCCCATGGGAACTTACAATCTAGACGGGTAGGAGGATTGGAAACAGGAGGTGGGGACTGCAGAGGTGAGAATGATATTAGTGAGGAGATAGAAGGCAACTGTTAGTTAAGTGAAGTTATTTTGTTGGTAAGTTGGGTGATAAGCTTCCCTAATCAAAAAAGGTCTTTAGGGAACGTTTAAAGGAGGGGAGGTTAGGGGAAAGTCTGACATCTCGAGGAAGTGCGTTCCAGAGGGTTGGTGCCGCACGAGAGAAGTCCTGTAGTCTAGAATTAGAGGAGGTGATGGTAAAGGACGCAAGAAGCAGGTCGTTGTTGGATCTTAGGGGACGGCAGGAGTATATTTGTTGATGAGTGAGGACAGGTAGGGTGGGGCAGCATTGGTGAGGGCTTTGTAGGTCAGGGTGAGAATTTTGAATTTAACTCTGTTGTGAATGGGGAGCCAGTCAAGGGACTCACAGAGAGGTGCAGCAGAAACAGACTGTTGAGAGAGGTGGATTAGCCTGGCAGATGTATTTAGGATAGATTGGAGGGGAGAGAGGCGGGAGAGAAGGAGGCCAGTTAGTAAGTTGTTACAGTAGTCAAGTCGGGAAATTACCAGGGAGTGGATGAGCTGTTTCAGCACTCAGAAATGGACGAATTTTGGAGAAATTGCGTAGGTGGTTGCGGCAGGATGAAGAGAGCAGTTGGATGTTGGGAATGAAGGATAAATTTGAGTCAAGCGTGACTCAGAGGCAGCGGACTTGGGGTGATGGGGAAATAGTGGTGCCACCAACATTGATAGAAAAATTAGAGACTGGAGTGGAGCTAGAGGGGGGAATTAGAAGTAGTTCGGTCTTGGATATATTTATTTTTAGGTGGTGAGAGGCCATCCAGGAGGAAATGCCAGATAAGCAGTCGCTGATGTGAGAGTTGACAGAAGGAGAGAGTGCAGGGGTGGAAAGGTAGATCTGGGTATCGTCAGCATAGAGGTGATAGCTGAAGCCATAGCTGTTGATAAGTTTACCCAGTGTAGAAGTGTAAATAGAGAAGAGTAGTGGACCCAGGACAGAGCCTTAAGGTACTCCAACAGACAGGGGCAATGGAGAGGAGGAGTCACCAGCAAAAGAGACAGAGAAGGATCTGTTAGAGAGATAAGAGTGAATCCAGGAGAGGGCAGTGTCACAGAGACCAAGAGAACTGAGAGACCGTAGGAGAAGGGGATGGTCAACAGTGTCAAAGGCAGCAGATAGGTCAAGTAAGATGAGTATAGAGTAGTAGCCTTTGTTTTTAGCAGAAAGGAGATCGTTAGTAACCTTGGTGAGGGCAGTCTCAGTTGAGTGTTGGGGATGAAAGCCAGATTGCAGAGGGTCAAGCAATGAGTTGGAGGACAGGAAGTGGATTAGGTGATTGAAAACTAGTTTTTCAAGGAGTTTTGAAGCTAGTGGGAGCAGTGACATGGGGCGGTAGTTTGCAGGGAAGTTAGGGTCGAGGGAGGGTTTTTTGAGAATGGGGGTGACCTTTGCATGTTTGAAGGAGGCAGCGAATGAGCCGGTAGAAAGGGATAGGTTAAATATGTGAGTATGAGCCGGAGTGTGGGTGGTAGACAGAGGAGGAATTAGATGTGAAGGAATAGGGTCAAGTGGGCCGGTAGTGAGGTGTGAGGAAGACAAAAGGGAAGCCACTTCACTCTCAGTGGTTAGGAGGAGGGTGCAGAGAGTGGCAGAGGGGGTGACTGGGAGCGGAGTTGGGAGATTGCAGGTTTGTGTTGGGATGTTTCCTCGGATTGCAAGTGTTTTATTGAGAAAATAGTCAGCAAGGTCTTGAGCACTGAATGCAGATGAGGGGGTGGTGCAGGTGGGTGGAGGAGAGAGTTGAAAATGGGAAAGAGTCTTTTAGGGTTTGAGGAGTGAGTGGATATAAGAGAAGAGAAGTATGCATGAAATCAGGTTCAGAGCAGGATTTCCTCCAGACACGTTCAGCAGTGTGGGAGCATTTTTGTAGGTGACACGTGCCAGGGTTGGAGCTGACGACATGGGGCTTTGCGAGGTTGGGGTGGAGCGAGAGTGTCCAGTGCAGCAGAGAGAGTATTGTTATAGTGGGTTATAGCAAGGTCAGGGCAGGATATTGTGGAAGTGTGTGGGAGGCGTAGTTGAATAAGATTGGAGAGTTGGGGAGCGTCCACAGTGTGCAGATTTCTACTGGTGCGGGGGCGAGAGGGGGAAGTAAGTTTAGTATCTATATTAGGATTAAAGGTGAGCAGGTGGTGGTCTGAGATGGGAAATGGGCGACATGCAACATTAGAGAGAGAGCAGAGATAGGAGAATACCAGATCAATTGAGTGTCCATCGCGGTGGGTAGGAAATAGGCTGGATTGTGAGAGGCCGAAGGAGTTAGTGAGTGAGAGAAGTTTAGAGGCAGCAGGGGCAGATGGGTTGTCAATGGGGATGTTGAAGTCCCCTATGATTAGAGCAGGTGTATTTGTGGAGAGAAAGTAAGGAAGCCAGGCAGCAAAGTTGTCAAGGAATTGGGAAGTTGGTCCAGGGGGGCGATAAATAACTGCCACTCTGACAGAGAGAGGGGAGAACAGGCGAATGCAGTGGACTTCAAAGGAAGAAAAGGAGAGAGATGGAAATGGGGATAGGTACTGATAGGAGCAGGAGGGGGAGAGTAAGATGCCAACACCACCACCGTGTCTCTCACCTGGCCTAAGTGTGTGGCTAAAGTGAAGACCACCGTGTGTGAGAGCAGCAATGGAAGCAGTGTCAGAGGAAGATAGCCAGGTTTCAGTAATAGCTAAAAGGTTGAAAGCGTTGGAAACAAACAGGTCGTGAACAGTTGTAAGCTTGTTACAGATGGAGCGAGCATTCCAGAGGGCACAAGAGAAGGGAGGGAATAGGCACTGTGGGTTAATGGAGATGAGATTGTTGGTATTGCGTGACCTAGAATTTTTGCAGTGAGAGATGGAGCAAGAGTGTAAAAGTGTGGTGATTGCTGCAGGGCCAGGGTTAGGAGAGACATCACCAGCAGCAAGCAGTAGTAGCAGTGAGAGTGACAGAAGGTGAGAGTGAGATTTGTGGGAGCAGGAATGATTAGACACAGGAGAGTTAGAGGGGGAAGAGTTTCTAAGGAAACAGAGTAGTTCATGAGAGGACAGCATAGGGGATGAGAGAAGGGAGGGGGAGATATGGATAGTGTGGGGATTGTTGTTATAGGGTCATGCAGTGATTTTTAGGAGAAGGGAAGACAGAGAGAGCAGAAAAGTCATAGAGAGCATTGTGTAGACGTAGAGTTATTAAGTTTACCTGTTAGTTGGTCTGCAGTTTCAACCTCCAGTTTCTAACTCCGGTGTGTAACTCTGCTACTTGTAACAGAGAGCTACACAGGTAATCTGTGCTTAGAGTCTTAAAATAGTCCTTTATTTCTTTCTTTTTTTTCTTATTTACACAAAGTACATCAAAATTACATTTTAAAGTACAGTACACTCATAATAACTAATATTAAAAAAATATTGTATAAAAAAGTTATAAGGGCTCAAATATATGAGATCTCAGTTGTTGGGGAAAAAAGGGCTGTAAAGAGCTTTAACATAGAGATTCATACATATGCATGACTAAATATTTATGTGTGTGTATATATATATATATATATATATATATATATATATATATATATATATATATATATATATATTTGTATTTTTGTTTAGTATCCGGTATTAGGCTGGTAGCTCTGTGTTGGAGAAAGGATACTTCAGATGTGGAGACTGTATCAACTGTAATGGGATGCAGATGGGTCCCACCTTTCAACACCCACATTGCAACAATCGCTATAGGATACAACACAGAGTCACATGCAGCAGCACCTATGTGGTCTATATTCTGATTTGTCCATGCTCTCTTGTCTATGTAGGGAAAACCATCACAACGTTCCGTGAAAGAATGACTAATCATAGACATGCCATTAGGAATGCCATCAAAAAGGGCACTTCATATCAACCAGTGGCACGCCACTTTGCACAACTGAAACACAGTGTCTCTAGTTTGAGGAGCATGATCATAGATCATATACCACCTCTAACCAGGGGAGGTGATTGTGGCAGAATCCTACTTCAACGAGAAACCAAATGGATTTACACTCTTGACACTGTGGAGCCTAGGGGACTTAACATACAACTTGACTATGGCCCCTTTATAGGATAAAGACACAGTTTACAGAAATTGGTCTGTACAATACTAGTCACAAAACAGTGCCTGTCTGTTCCTTTTTTGTTCTTCAACTAACGCCTATCCCCCTGTATCAGATCAATGTAATTTCTTATTTTTGATTGGCATGTATGATCTGTGGCGTATGAGATTCCAATATTTATCACACATTTATACCAAATGTTTAAGCATACCCTCCATACCAGCAGCATACGATGTATCATTTCTAGCCTTACATGAAACATGTACTATTTCAAGGATTTAGTGTGTCCTCTGCAAACAGTGCTTTGCTTTTAACATCGATATGGGATTTTTGTAGATATGCACAGAAACACTTCCACTAGCCTGATACGTCACACAGCAGTGAATATGCAAATGAGCCATGTGCTACACACAGCTCCGTTATCAGGGTTTTCAACTTTGTTGGTGCTGGTTGCACCTATGACAACACACTATGAATCAGGAAGGGGCGTGGCTTCAGTGATGTGCACGTGAATGTGCACACACACAGTTGAACTAAGTTTGCAATCAAGATAGAATGTGTATATAAAGCTGCATTGTCTCATAGTTTTTAACCTGTTTTTCCCTGTGGATGTCAGACTTTGTCATCTGCCTGAAGGAACTGTTTGAACCATTTAATAAAGTTGCTGGTTGGCACTGAAACGTCATGGGATCGTTTTAATCTTTGAAAATTCTACAATAAAAGCTAAGTTTTATTTTTAAACCCAGTGAGTGCTATCTTATTAGTGACTGTTTTTGTATATCTTTGATATAGCACCCTGGTGGCTGCTCACTCAAATATTTGAGGATTGGAGTGCAGGTCTTTATTTACCAAGTTATATATATATATATATACAGGTAGCCCTCAGTTTATGCTGGGGTTAGGTTCCAGAAGGAATGGTTGTAAATCAAAACCGTTGTAAATTGAAACCCAGTTTGTAATTTAAGTCAATGTGAAGTGAGGGAGATAGGTTCCAGGCCCCTCTCAAAATTGTCAAAAGTAACACCTAATACATTATTTTTAAAGCTTTGAAATGAAGACTTTAAATGCTAAACAGCATTATAAACCTAATAAAATAATCACATAACACAGAATATATAATTAAACTAAGTTAAATAAACAAAAACATTTGCTAAACAGCATTATAAACCTAATAAAATAATCGCACAACACAGACTTTACTTGAATTTTTCTGCAAACAGTTCTTTCCATGCATTCCAATCTGGACTGATTTATAGACAGGAAGATCTTGTTCCTTCGAAATCTGCTCGATAGCTCAGGTCTGGTTACACTGATAAATTTCAGCTTGCTTGGCTTGCATATCTTTGCTGCAACACAAGCGGACAGCTCCACCTACTGGCTATTTTAATCAATGCACTGCTTCTCAATGCTTTTCAATAACAGTCACATGACTGAAAAAAAGGTTATTCTGAAACGGCTCAAATTGAACCGTTGTAAACCGAGGGCCACCTGTATATATATATATATATATATATATATATATATATATATATATATATATATATATATATATATATATATATATATATATTTATGTGTTATATACATTGTATATCCATTACGGTGCACATACTGTATGTATATTTATATTAACACATAAATATATAGGCATTGGAGCCCTTTGGAGTCAAGTAACTGAAAACATGTAAAATCATATTTATGCAATATTAATATTTAATAATTTGTTTTTATTTACTGTAAATATTTCAAATTCCAATGTTCTTCACATAGTGGAATATGTTCTAAGTATTTTTAAATAGATATTCCTATATACAGTATATCTGTATATATATATACCTATATATAATTATATATATGTATAGATTTAGACATATATTTTAACAAAATACCATCAAATATATATATATATATATATATAAATATATATAAACATACAGTATATATATATATATATATATATATATATATATATATGTGTGTGTATTTATGAATAAATAGAACATATTCTTCTATGTGAAATATTGGAATGTGAAATTATTAACATTTCATGTCGGGTTAGCGCCCTTGAGAAAATGCAACCAGATTTTCACGCTCCATTTAAGTCTTTGGGGGAATACGTTAATGTGGTTGCGATATTCTAAGTTTGGCTTTTTGCGTGCGTTGGGTTAGCGCTCATGAGAAAACTTTTTCCTTTTAATTTGTAATATGTACACTAACCGACACACGCAAAAAGCCTCCGTCTACCAAAGTTATTGCGGGAGCGCAAGGTACCGCTCCACTCATAATCTAGGCCAATCTACCTTTTAAAATTGTACTTTTTTTTGAGAGGTGTTACTATGGACACATTGCTAAAATAATTTAGTCATATCACATTTTTTTCCTGAAATTAGCTATTTATGAAAATTTAGAAACTATATAAGAGTATATGTTTATATGTATTATTCTGGTTCATATAAAGATATTCAAATTATATATGTAGTATTTTCCTTTATATTAGTTTTGCTATTTGTATGTTTCTGTTGACTGAATGCTGACACTTCGGGAACTGATACTCATAGGATTGCATTAGGTCATTCAGATGTTTATTTGTGAATATTCAAATGTTATTTTGATAATTGGATGTTAAATTTCAAATATCACAATTGTAAACTACATGATCATGTACCTTAATATTATAAGGGTTGTTTTTTCATCCCTACTAACTTAATTTGTGTGTGTGTGTGTGTATATATATATATATATATATATATATATATATGTGTGTGTGTGTGTGTGTGTGTGTGTGTGTGTGTGTGTATATATATATATATATATATATATATATATATATATATATATATGTGTGTGTGTGTGTGTGTGTGTGTGTGTGTGTGTGTGTGTGTAATATTTTTAACTCATTCACACAGTAATCTTATCACTTTTCAACTTTTTTGACAAAGCTTGTGATTGTGAAATCTAAAAAGTACTGGCACAAAACATTTTCCCTTTTCACATCTAAGTAGAATAGGAGAAACAAAATGAGATTATTACTTTTCTTTAGTGGATAGCTGACTCTTGTTATTTTAAAACATACTTGATGTACCATTCAGACAAAACTACACTTAGAATCTAATTTTAGATTATACTCTACATGAAGAAAAAAATCATGCAGGTTTGACATCAATTTATGACAATATATTGTTTTAGATGTTCTATGAATCAATAACATCAAAACAATCAAAATGTTAAGTCTGCTTTTTTCCATGAAATATTAATACTACTGACTCCACTTACTTTGATTCATTTTTTAATGAATACACAATTTATATTTTATGAATCAAAAGGTTTAAACATATACACTCTGTGGTTTCTTTACCACATCAAACCATTCTTAAGTTGGACTGATTTTCATAACTATGAAAAGTTTTATTGAATGTTTAAATCATTTTAAGTGATTTTTCGCCTGTTAATAGATTTACTTCTTTAATTGAATTTTTAACAACTGAATAAGTTTATAAGTTCATAGTAAAATGCAAACACTTCCCTATTTCTTACTTAACAATCAAACCTTGAATATATCAACATCCATTCATGTTTATTCTTCTTTTACAGAAAGAATATTTACTTCAAACAATGGAATTACCCAAACTGCAAAAGAAAGAAGATTAAATACAATTTGAAGTATTTCTTTGAAGACTAATGAACATATACAGAGAGCCAAATAAGTATCAAACTTTGTCTATGTACTAATATGTTGATTTTACTGGCCAAAGACATGGTCAAAGTAATTAGAAGATGGTCAACTGAAAACACAGCCTAGAAGAATCCAGAAAAAAATGGCTTCAAAGGTCTCTTGTTTATACATATTGACAGTTGTTTGTTGGGCTAGTGCTCTGTGGTACCTAAGCATTACTAGACCAAATTCTTCCTACTCTGGTCATAGGGTGGGAAACGTGCTCATAGCTCATAAAAATATTTCATTTGGCAATATCAGAACTCGACCCATAAACCCTCATTCTTTTGAGTTTGTAATAAATGAGCCTGAGAAGTGTGAAAATAATGGCAGCCCATTCTTAGTTATCCTTATAAGCACAACACATAAGGAATTTGATGCAAGACAAGCAATTCGAGAAACATGGGGTAATGAAAGCAACTTCAAAGGAATTAAAATTGTGACACTCTTTCTGCTAGGAAAAAATTCAGACCCTGTTCTAAATCAAATGGTTGAGCAAGAAAGTCAGATCTTTCATGACATTGTTGTAGAAGACTTTATTGATTCCTACCATAATCTCACTCTCAAAACGTTAATGGGAATGAGGTGGGTGGCTACATTTTGCTCAAAAGCAAAGTATGTTATGAAAACAGACAGTGATATTTTTGTAAATATGGATAATCTGATTTATAAGCTACTGAAGCCTACCACAAAGCCTAGAAGACGATACTTTACTGGCTATGTCATCAATGGAGGTCCTATTAGGGATGTTCGCAGTAAATGGTACATGCCACGAGATTTATACCCAGACAGTAATTACCCACCATTTTGTTCAGGAACAGGTTATATTTTCTCTGCTGATGTGGCAGAGCTTATTTACAAAACATCTCTCCATACCAGACTTTTGCATCTGGAGGATGTATATGTTGGACTTTGTTTACGAAAGCTTGGTATTCATCCCTTTCAAAACAGTGGCTTCAATCATTGGAAAATGGCCTACAGCTTGTGTAGGTATCGTAGAGTAATCACAGTGCATCAAATTGGTCCTGAAGAAATGCACAGGATTTGGAATGACATGTCAAGCAAGAAGCATCTTAGATGTTAACAGTTTCCAGTTTATTTATTTTTTCTTAATTGGAAGGGGTGAAGGATACTTTGATATGCTTGTTAACCAAGTATACAAGAAACCTTTACATTTTTTTACTGTAAACTTTTTTCACATTTGCTTGTATATATAGATTTGGAAGTCCAGTTAGAACTTATCAGCAACATGATGTAATTGTGACAACATTATGCTAATTCTTGTTTTGAATGAAGTATTTTGGACATTTGTGAAGCAGTAATGACCAAGACATACATATATTGCTGTTTTTGTATCTGAACTGAGGATCTGAAGATTCATCTGCTCTGTGCATATGTAACAACAGATTTGTATTCATATATGTAGACTCATTCTGTAATAGGGCAAAACATTACAGGTTTTCCATAGGATTTATTTTCAGCAATCAAAAAATCATATCACAACTTAAGTGTAATAATGTATGTAACATATCTTGGTACCTGGTAAACCTAATAATGCCTTGTTAGCAAATGAAGCTGATACTGTATCTTTATTATATCCATTAGAAAACATATTTCTGCAGAAAACCATACATTATATCTCACTAATATGAAAATGCTGGGCATTTTGAGTGCCTTGCTATAGCTCAGTTCAGATACTGGAAACAACAAATAAACAAGCAGTGTAAATGATTAACATGTTCCCTGCATGCCAAACTGCCCTATTTTGTAGGCAAACCTCCTGTTACTGGGCCAATCTGATTTCACTTGTGGACTCTCTCTCATTTACATAGAGACTGTTAAAGTAAGACACTCTTCTTCCTCCCCTCTGAGGCTGAGCCTGTTATGCACATTAAGTACATCTGCACACACTAGATTATTTTCGCCTGCAGTATCTTTGAAAAACAAGAATGTGTAATGATATAACTGAAGTACAAAGGTATAAAATTTACTATATTCTGTGGTTAAACTATTTGTAAAAAGTCTTTCTGTTTACATAAAGGAAATGCTGTCAAGTATGGTAAAGGAATATCTGGGAAACTCCCATGTACCACACTTGGTCATATTAATTATTTTAGATAATTAAGAAAGTTCCTGAGCTTGTTCATCAAAACATTTTTTGTTTGTTTAATTTTTTTTAATAAAAAGCTTAAAGGGACACTGAACCCACATTTTTATTTCGTGATTCAGATAGAGAATGCAATTTAAAGCAACTTTCTAATCTACTCCTATTATCAATTTTTCTTCATTCTCTTGCTATCTTTATTTGAAAAAGAAGGCATCTAAGCTAAGGAGCCAGACATTTTTTGCTTCAGATCCTGGACAGCACTTGTTTATTGGTGGGTGAATTTATCCACCAATCAGCAAGTACAACCCAGGTTGTTCATCAAAAATGGGCCGGCATCTAAACTTACATTCTTGCTTTTTAAATAAAGATACTATAATAGGAGTAAATTATAAAGTTGCTAAAAATTCCATGCTCTATCTGAATCATAAAAGAAAAAAATTTGGGTTCAGTGTCCCTTTAATTATTTTCCCACTGAGAGTTAAATCCAATGCATAAAGCATAGCATAACTGATTACCACATCTGTTAGAGTTAAGTATAAAAGTGTGTGAATCATTGCTTTATAATAGAAAGGAGTCATCAGTCTTTCAAAAGGCTAATTAAAAAATATTGGATATATTAAAAACAAATTTATTCTATGTATGTACGTTCACTACATGGAACCGTCCATCTCTTAAGGCTTAATATTGTGGATTTATTGTATGCCTCTTGCCATTGACTGAATAATGTGTTTAGCAAGCTCCCAGTTGTTTATTTCCGCTTGAAGGAAATTTGCTAATACAAGTAAATTGGATAGTTGTTTAATAGGCATGTGTAATTGTAAGGAAAAATTAATATTTGTTTTGTTTTCACAAATGAATATCTAAACAAATGCACCAACTACATTTAAAGAAATACTGCAAAAATTCATCAGTATTTATTCATTTTCTTTAAATTACCTGTAGGGGTAAATATATTTACCTCTAGCATGCTGGAGAGCCGTGCTAACCCCAACACTTCTTCTTAGAGCCCTGCTCTAATAGGAAACTTAGTGCAGCAGATCCCAGGACGTACGTGAAAGAAGAAGGTCCTTTAGCCTCCTATTAACGTGGCCTGGGGCTCTAAGAAGAAGGCTCGGGATTAGTGCACTAGAGTTAATTATAACAGACAGGTCAACATTTTCATCTGTAGCAAAGGAACATTTACATTTCTTTAGCAAAAGCCAATGTAAATGTTCCATGAATATTCAGTATTCAATACCAAATAGTGCAGCAGATGAATATTCGGGGAAACTAATTTCCCTGAATATTCATTCTAAAACATTCAGACAAGCCATTTTTTTTAATGCTGCACGTTTATTGTTTAAAATTGTTTGCTCTATCTGATTCATGAAAGAAACATTTTGGATTTCATGTCCTTTTAGTCTCTGCATCTTTCTGGTGAATTGCTGTCATAAATGTATTTCAATTGTTGCTGCTATAAGTCCATTAAAAGGAGATTAAGCAATTAGCCACTGCATTGTAAAAATAACATAAAATCAGTTAACACTATCATTTTATAAGCACAATTTAGAAATTGAGAGGAGTTCATGTATATTCCTCTTGGAACGCTTGGTAGTCTTCTTAGCTATGACCAATTAGAATTGTATAAAAATGAGCTTGTGATCAGAGTTAACCAATCAGTTTGTAGAAAATTGAAGGCTCAGATAAATTTCCCTTTAGCTAACTATGATGGAGGCACTCCAGATTATCTGAGAAAAAAAAAAAAGGAAAAATAACACTTTCAGAGATATTTCACAATCAAAACAGGCAAAATAAATGATGAAAGTATAAAGTAACGCTGTTTTATTTTTTTTAATTAAATATTTTGGGCATGATTATAAGTGGAGCGCTAATGTATTGCATGTTAAATAACCAGCCATTACAAGTGCTCTTAAAAAATGAATGTGCCCCAAATGCCTCCAAAATAGTGGTGTGTATTCTATTAAAATGAATAATATAATAATATTAATAAAATAACTGCACTAGGCAGTTTTGGGGGGCTAAAATTGGCGGGTGTGGGGTGTTAGAAAAAAACGGCACTGAAAAGGGTCTTTACACTACGTCTATGGTAACTGTGTGTTCCCATAGACTGCTTTGTAAATATATATGTATATGATCATACCCCCTTTGCTGCGCCAGTTCTTATGCCGTGTCTCACAGCATGAGAACAAGGCTCTCATTGGAGCCTATGGAAGCGTGCGCTCTCATGAGCGCAATGCTTCCCAGCATATGAGAACGTGAGCTTGCATTCACAATGCTGTCAACCTGCAATTTTTTGGGGAATAATTTTTATTAGATAGTGTTATTATGAGTGTTACTGTACTTTGTAATGTATTTTTGATGAGTTTTGTGACACTTTTTAGTTTTGCAAACAGTTATGCAGAGCTCTGAGGGCGCATTAATGATTCTAGCATAAATCACAATTGCAATCAATCAATCTCAATCGATCTCTTTTACTTTCAACTTGTAATACGCACTCAAACACCCACAATAAACCCCTTTTCTCTCATGCGTAACTGTTAACGTGCCACTCGTAATCTGGTCTAAAATGTTTATTTATGCTTAATTATCAAAATTATATATAGTTCTATTATATATTTTGCCTGCTTTACCTGTAATTTAATTCTAAAAATGACAGTGTTGTCGTCCCCCCAATAGAGGATAGAGCCCATTCCCTGTAATGTAGAAGCTCGCCTCCCTACATGCTGCTGTACAGTGATTCATTGAAATGTGCAGGAGCATGTTTATTATATGTTCTTAATTGGCAACAGCAAAGGAATTAAGGTAAATGACATTCAACTTGCTTTAAGGGGCGTGTAATAAGACGGAAAACAATGCACATTTTGCTAAACAAATTACAGTTTTAAGTGCTTCAAAAACAATTTTTAATGCAGATCTTTTGCAGTGCGATAAATATTTTCTGATGCACAAATAAACAGGGGACTTTAATGTTCATTTAATGTCCCTTTAAATGAATGAGCTGTGCTATGTTCTGCTTTGCTCATTGGTCCTTTGCCAGTCCCAGTACAACCACTATATATGTGCACTAGATCAGACTTCCTCAAACTTGACCCTCCAGAGGTTTTGGAACTACATTTCCCATGATGCTCAACCAGCATATCAGCTGGCTGAGCATCTTGGGAAATGTAGTTCCAAAATCTCTGGAGGGCCAGGTTTGAGGATGTCTGCACTAGATCATACTTGCCAACTCTAACAATTTTCCTGGGACAGTCCAGTCCTGTTTGCCTCCTGTCCCATGGTAATACCCAGCTTTGTAAAAATCTACCCTGAGGTGTGAGCTTGGCGTGGAAACCTGAGGGAAAGAGAAATAAGGTTTTGTTGGTGTTATGCTGCACTGGACATTAGCATAGAAGCGTAGTAAAGTTATAAATATAATTTGGTGATTAGAATCTAGAATTGTCTACAACTTATAAATTAGATTAAAAAAAATATTTTTTGTGTGTTGTGTGCAATTTATCCAAATATTTTTTGTGTGAATCGGTGAAAACTCCTGTGCTTATCTGATTGCTCTGCTTCAAAGTTCTTGGAAATTATTTTCAAATGTTGGCGACTATGCACTGTATATATAGAAATTGGAGAAACAGTATTAATGATAATTGTTATGAACTAGATGTAACAATTAAGTTTCTATTTAAGAGCTTTATTACGGTAGCGTGCCATTCAAAATAGGCCTCTCATTACCTAAGTATAACCCACAGAAAGGGTGAAACAAATAATGATACAGTTTATTGATTATTTGGAATTCAGGATAACTTTTCTCCAGAGGAGTTTTAAAATAATTAGCATCAATAGTGAATTGTGGATATTTTATAATAAAAACTGTAGTATCATTATATTAAGGATTTCTGAAGACAGATTTCTTGGGAGATTAAATCATCTGGTTATTGTTTCTTATTTCATACTTTTGTTTTAAAATACTAAATACATTTTTTTACATAGTTACTCTAATGTGCAGTTTGCATTTTTTTATTATTTTATTTTTGTATCATTTTCATGTTTACCAGTATGTGGTATTAATTTCATTTTAATTAATACATACATAATACCTACATAGTTTATTGGAGGAAAATAATTATTGGGGAGCAAAAAAAATGTATACAAGCACTAAGCTTCAGCATCATTTAATATATTTCTTCATTCATTTATAATTTGTATAATGCAGTGGTGAGCAACTGCTGTTGTAGGAGACATGCAACAATTTTAAATAATGTTCCAATTTACTCCTATTATTACATTTGCTTCATACCATTGGTATGTTTTGTTTAAGAGGAAACCTGGGTATGTTCCGGAGCAGCCATGAACTACTAAAAGCAAGCTGAACACAATTGGTAACAAGTAACAAGAGGTACATATGTGTAGCTACTGATCACCAGCTAGTTCACAGCAGTTCATCATGGATGCTCCAGATTCTAGTTAGCTATTTGTTTCTGCAAATGATATCAAGAGAATAAAGCTAATTTGATAATAGAAATACATTGGAAAGTGGTTTAAAATTGCATACTCTGTCTTAATTAATAAAATTTTCAAAATATAGCTGTTTCTCATATTAGACATATTATCAAGAGCAGCAGTTAAACAAGATATATATATATATATATATATATATATATATATATATATATATATATATATATATATATATATATACATAAAATGAAAAGTTCAAGCTGCTTACAATAAGAGATAGGGATAAACTCTTATTTGGCATGTGAGCATCAATTTAAAAAAATAAAATAACAAAACACTGAAAAGCATTCTGAAATATACTTTTTGAGATGGAAAATATTTTTTTTTATTGTGAGTGACCCTTAAAGAGTACAATGTTGCCATTTTAAGAACTTAGGGATTGCATATATGACCCATTCAATATATAATAAAATAAAAAAAAACCCGGCTGCCTTCTATTAGCATAAAATAACACAAAATATTTGTTTTAAAATGTCCTGTTTACAAATTATGATGTAGATTCTATTTGTGTTCAAATAAAATTTCCTTCATTTTAAAGAATTCTGTAAGCATTATGATGGTAAGTTTATGTTTTGGTTTTTATACAAGAGAAAAACTTTATTAGGAAAATAATTTTTAATATTGTTAAAGCTAACAGGTATTAATACCGTTAAAATAGCATTAATGGTAATTATAATACAGTAAATAAATATATTGTCTTTTCTATTTTTTTTATATTTTATCATGAGACCATGTACATGCAGTATGTGTCAGTCGTTCTCTAAAAGCTGGATAATCTATGTTAAACTGTAATCTGTGCTTATCATAAAGGAAACGATTCTAAGGTTTTAAAGAA
Organism: Bombina bombina; assembly: GCF_027579735.1. Lineage (NCBI taxonomy): Eukaryota > Metazoa > Chordata > Amphibia > Anura > Bombinatoridae > Bombina > Bombina bombina. The sequence goes on from NC_069499.1 coordinate 438,985,888, forward strand.
TTATTGGATAAGTTGATTTAGAGAGATGTTAGAAAACTGTACACACTTGATTGCTGCAGAAAACATGAAACAAAAATAATTATTATGCCAAACTTAGTTTGAACTATATGGATAAAAAGCAACTTGTTAAGAAATATTCAATATAAGTCCCCTGTATTTTCAGGTCTAACAATATAGCTGTCATCATTCAACCCTATGACATGGAGAGAACAATTCCAAATGTATAAAAGAGCATGTTTTAAACATTATAAAATAGTTCAAATTGCATGAAAGTGAGTGTTGTCACAAGATATATCCTTGTATTGCATCATTTATAATTCAGTGTAACACACTTCAGCAATTTGTCTACAAAAAAAAGAATCCAGCAGTCATAGTAAAGACACCAGTACATTTTTATAGCAAATTGAGAAAATGAAGAATGAGGGAACTGTGAGAATATTCTGCAGAATAACACACGAGACTTCCAAAGTTCAGATACTTTTCTCCGAACTTGATAAATGTGTCAGTGATGCATAAACTGTAAAACTTCTCTTTCAGTATAAAGATCTGCTGTATCAGGATAACAAATCATTTTAAATGTTGTATTTCTATTTTTGCAAAATGTAAATGTAAATGTACATTGGCTGAGACTCAACCATAATCTCTCAGTCAGTATTATTTTTCTTTTATTTTACACAACTTTGCTGTATACAGCCAATCAGAGGCCTTTAATTTGCTGCACAAAACAGACTTAGAGCCTGATGATCAAAGGTTTGCAAGCAAAAACGTGAAAACCCACATTTAGCTTAACAGTGCAATTATCAGAGAAAATGGGCTGTCCCTGCAAGTGGCGAGTTGTCTCCCATAGAAATAATGAGAGCCGTTATTTTCATATTCCTACTGGTTTTCCTTTCAAAATAATTAATATTTTGAGTATATTGATAAAAGCTTGGCTCCTTTTAAGGTGCAAGAAAAAACAGTGATATCTGCGATAATATTTAGATATTTACATTAGGATTTGAGAGACAATATCATACACGCCCATGTTCAGCCCATTTAAGATAAAAAAATATGTTTTTAAGTACAAATTTATATGTGTTTTTTTGCACATCCAGTGTACTTAAATTACGATTTACACTGTACATACAAATTTTACATTTTTTATAAAATACAATTTTTGGTAAACAATTTTTTACGGTTTTTGATGCACGTTAACAATACAATTTTTTTCCTTAGTATTTTTGTTTGAATGGTTCAATTATTAATTTTATATGATTTTTTCGATTAAAATTTTCATTGTGTACTTATGTAATGTATGCATCTCCTTCCCATACAAAAATGCAGTATATGCTCATATTTTCAGGATAAAAAATGTCTTTAGATAATTCCTCAAGGGAAATAGAAGTACTGGTGAGTATTCTTAAATAATCTCGCCAGCCCAGAGACCTTTAGATCATCGGACCCTTAGAATGTGATTCTCAAAAGTTTACCACTCAGGTGAAATTATCTAAATAGATTCACCAGAAATAAATACAAGATCTCTCACAGTATTCAAGAAAGGCAAAATTTGAGAGCTGTTTATGTTTCTATGGTACATTCCCAGCATTTTAATACGTGAAGGAGAAAAACATAATAAAAAAATGCTTATTAGATAATAAATAATTTCTATTTTGCATATACAAAATACAAGTGTACAAAGTAAACATCCTATTTAAAGTATAAAGTACCTTCATTTTTCAGCGTTGTAAAATGAATCTCACATTCTCAGCAAAAGGGATAGTTGAGGTGTTCCTTGTTCATGTATGAAAATCTCCACAGTTGTCACCATATTCTCCCCTGCAGGACTCACTGATTTATATCTCCCTATTTAAATGCTGTTGTGGTTGTCTCAAAAGTAAATTCAAGTTAAAGTACACTTAAAAAAAAATCAATTTGATTTGTATTTACATTTTTAAAAAAATCAGGGCCAGGTGCTCCCATATTATCTTTGCTTTCCTCTGTGAAATTCTGCATTCCAGAGAGCTTCATTTCTTTCTAGGCTCACATGAATTCAGTGAGGTCGGTCCTATGTAGTTGTTGAGTTTTTGAGACTCAGAATCTTATTGAGAGGCAGGTTTAGGAGGCTAAGCAACTTCTCCAAGTTTAGTAAAAGAATACACAGGCAAATGTATTTGACAAACAGCATATTAATTTCTGTGGAACTAACTAATGCGTTATCTTTAATGTATTACTTCCATGCTTCTTTAGCCTTTCTATGTTTAAAACATACTGCTTTATACATACACACACACATGCAAACTGGCAGCCCTAGGAGAGACTTGTCAAATGGTAATACAGTTGACTGCATACTTGCATTAAGGGGCCCCAGGGCAAAGGCTGTAGTGGGGCCCCTCATTTATATAGCAGCCTTTCTGGGCTTTCTGAGCTAGCAGCTGTATACTAGAAAAAGGAACTGCATCTCTTTGAATGTCCTTCATACCTGGTTACCCTGTATTAGAGGATATGTGCAGCCTTCGTGTACAAATTTGGTAGTAGGTTTCTTCACAGCAACACTTTTGCAGACATCTTGGAAACTCAACCACCCTAATGTAAATTCAAGTCCATGCACTTTCCTTAAACTCTGATTTACAGGGGAGAAAACAAATTTTAAGAACTGATGAAGGTGGAATGATGGCGCTAATAACTGCAGGGCCTACTAGAGGTGTGGGCCCGGGCTCAAGTGAGACCTTTGAGAACCCTGTATTTACATCACTGCTTGCATTAGAAAGCAGTTTACAGCATGGTAATATCAAATGCCCATTTATTTATTGATCACAAATGGAGATCGTCTAACTGTATCACCGGTCAGTGTTTCCAATATTGATTGGTATATACTGCAAATAATAGCTGCTGTGATACAGACACTGTTGACAAGTTACAAATTACCACATGCATATATAAATATATATATATATATATATATATATATATATATATATACATACAGTATCTCAAAAAAGTGAGCACACCCCTCACATGTTTGTAAATATTTTATATCTTTTTATGTGACAACACTGAAGAAATTACACTTTGCTACAATGTAAAGTAGTGAGTGCACAGCCTGTATAAGAGTGTAAATTTACTGTCCCCTCAAAATAACTCAACACACAGCCATTAATGTCTAAACCATTGGCAACAAAAGTGAGTACACCCCTAAGTGTAAAAGTCCAAATTGGGCGCAATTAGCCATTTTCCCTCTCCGGTGTCATGTGACTCGATATTGTTACAAGATCTTGGGTGTGAATGGGAATCAGGTGTGTTAAGTTTGGTGTTATCGCTCTCAAACTCTCTCATACTGGTCACTGGAAGTTCAACATGGCACCTCATAGCAAAGAACTCTCGGAGGATCTGAAAAAAAAGAATTGCTGCTTTACATAAAGATGGTCTAGGCTAAAAGAAGATTGCTGAGACCCTTAACCTGAGCTGCAGCACGGTGGGCAAGACCATACAGTGGGTTCACAGGACAGGTTCCACTTAGAACAGGCCTCGCCATGGTCGACCAAAGAAGTTGAGTGCAAATGCTCAGCGCCATATCCAGAGGTTGTCTTTGGGAAATAGATGTATGAGTGCTGCCAGCATTGTTGCAGAGGTTGAAGGGGTGAGGGGGTCAGCCTGTCAGTGTTCAGACCATATGCCGCACACTGTATCAAATTGGTCTGCATGGCTGTCGTCCCAGAAGGAAGCCTCTTCTAAAGATGATGCACAAGAAAGCCCGCATACAGTTTGCTGAAGACAAGCAGACTAAGGACATGGATTACTGGAACCATGTCCTGTGGTCCAATAAGACCAAGATAAACTTATTTGGTTCAGATGGTGTCAAGCGTATGTGGCAGCAACCAGGGGAGGAGTACAAAAACAATTGTGCCTTGCCTACAGTCAAGCATGGTGCTGGGAGTGTCATGGTCTGGGCCTGCATCAGTGCTGTCAGCACTGGGGAGCTACAGTTCATTGAGGGAACCATAAATGGCAACATGTACTGTGACATACTGAAGAAGAGCATGAACCCCTCCCTTCGGAGACTGGGCCGCAGGGCAGTATTCCAACATAACAACCCTAAACACACCTCCAAGACGACGACTGCCTTGCTAAAGAAGCTGATGGTAAAGGTGATGGACTGGCCAAGCATGTCTCCAGAACTAACCCCTATTAATAAAAAGAGAGAAGTGCTCAACCTGAGAACAAACAATAGCATAATAGCTTGTTCTATGGCTAGTTACCACCCAGGAAGCAGTCTCTTTTCGCTCAACATGTGCCTTTCACAGAGAAGAACTTTCCTGAAGCATATCAGTCTGATCCTGACTTCACAGTACAGTTCAGCCCCGAAATACCAGGCAATCCCTCTCGGAACGAGAGAAACAGCAAAACCCCACATGTTTGTTTTTTTAATTCTTTTATTAGAAAAATAATCATATATGCATATATACAAAATAAAATCATAATAACAAATGCAAACAAAATATCTCTTGTTACAAAACTGAAATATTGACCCAAATTTTTGTCATCAGAAAAAAATCAAAATGCAAACATTAAACTTAATAAAATAAAATTAAACATATTTCAAATACAGACAAAAACAAACTAAATAAATAAATAAATAATCCAATCCTTCCACTTCTTTGTCTTCCAGATGCCTTCAGAATCTAATTCCCCATATCGCCTCCTATCAAAAGAAAAATAAAAAAACAACTTCCCGGGGGGGGCGGAGCTGACTACTAAGCTGATTAGACGCATGTTGTGAGGGCTCCGGCATTAAACTTTATTTTTGGAGACTTTTTGGTAATTATATTTATAACTTTGACACTCCAACTAGTTCTCATTGTAACCTATATCATAAGCCGAGTTCTACATCAGTCTTGATGGCCAGAAAGAGGAACTTTAGCTAGAGATATCTATACTAAAGCTGCCGCATGGGCTCAGAATTCAGCCGCAAGCATCAAGGATCTAATTTCAGTGTGGAGATTTGACTTTTTGCTATATACTTAGCGCGGACACAGGACCCATTATCACTACTATGAGAGCGGATGGCATCTGAACAATAGTCCTCCACACAGCTAAGCTACATAAAATCATAAGACACGCAGCCTGCTGTAGCAACATGGAGGGTTCCGATGACACAGTATGCCAGCCAGACACCCTGAGGCTAGTCATTTCTCTCCTACTGGATATGTCCACCCGCCTAGACCAGCACTATAAGGCATGTTCGACCGCTCTTCAAACTAATGGGGTCCACCCTTTCTCCCACCAACTGACCCTTACCTTGCCTATGACCCATTAGAAGCCAGACGGAGCAAACAAGTGGAACAGGGGGAACATGAGTTACCTAAGGCTTCCGGAGCAAATTTATGCTTCGATGACACGGTGCAATCTTCCGCGCACACTGAAAATGCTTCAGCAGCACCAGGGAGGTTTCAGGGACACGTAGCAGCACAATCTATATCGCTATCGACTACAATCTACTGGAAGCCATTCCCGTCAAACTATGCACATTCGGGTACAACTAGGGGACTGGGCGGACGCATTGACCTTCTCTTGGAGTTGGAAGGGCTGAGTTGGTGGTCGTGCACTTGGCTAATGTCCTTTGCAACCTCTTATGGTCAGATGGAAGACACATTTGATCCAGGCGGTAAGATACAAGTGTTCAGAGACATACCCGCGGCCACTACAACGAGCAACATGTGGAACTGTATGCTGGGCAATACTCTGCACCTAAAATTTTGTGGAACAGGCTGGTATGGTTATTAGTAGTGCGTTTACATCATAGACTCTTTGGATATTTTATGCAACCATATACCCTACAATTTGTTAGCAGATGCACTTTTATATTGCCAAACAACGCTTAAAAGTTCAAAGACATGCTTGCTAAACGCTGCAGTTTTTCCTGATTGATGGCTTTACTAGAGGTTTATATGCAAAGCCCTAATTTGTCATACTGTATGCTGTTAAATTTTACTTTTCAGTGTGATAATGCCCTATATTACAGGGGACTCTTCTTTCCTTGCTAGCCCTGCAAGCACAGCTTTATTTTAAAACCCTGGAACCTTAGTAAATTGGCTGGACAGTTCCTTTAAGATAACTATATTATGACACCTTAATGAAAGCAACTTTATCTTAAACAACATGTTTAGTTCATGGTTATTGACTCATGTTTATCACATTCTCTATCAGTCTCATGGTTTTTAATTGCACAGTTGATGCTATTTCTCATATGTCCCTTTTGAGATATTAGTTCTAACATGTTTAGGATTTTAATTTCTTGTTGCACTCTACGATCCCTTGGTTTCCTAGACTGAGTTAGTTTTTTAGAAGACTGAGTGGTGTATTGGTATTTTGCTGGGAGTCATGTTACCTAGCAAAATTTACCCTCATTAATGGCGATATGATTAACATGTCTGATGTGGTGTTTTATTATATCCACATGGTCTTAATTTAACTTTGTTCTCATGTTACCCCTTATTTGAAGTGTTTGTAATGCTTATAATATTAGCTAGTCACTGTTAACTTATAAGCTCTACACAAGTATTTTCATATTTGATGAACTGAGCATTACTGATCCCTGCTCCATTATCCTATGTCTGGCTAGCTGAAGGTATTATTTACTCTGCTGCAACTATTAAGGTATAGAAGGCTCAGAAGTGTCATGCAGCTGCTATATTATAATATAGTTTTATTTAATGGTTGTGTGTGTTAGTTTTGCATATTTATAGAAACTAAAGCTATCTGTTTATAACAAAGCTCTGTCCCCCTGTCTCAGCATAAAGGACACCTATATAATATGTTCCTATAAGACTAATTAAGCCCTTAGTTGTGATTATAGGTAATATTTAACTTAGTCAATTTTTGGACATAGCTCAATGTTTACTGATTCAGAATTGGTCTATTTATTCTTAAAAATATCCTATATTTCAACCTTAAAATATGCCAAATTTAAAATTTCATGCTGTTATACACCAGGGTTATGTCATGTGTCTTTTCCTCTACCTGCAACAGCATGATTTATAATCTCACTCTTGGATATTGTAGACACTGCTGGGCCGTGTTCACTGGGAAGGCATGGCTCAGCATAATATTTGAATTAATGAGCTTGATCTGAGACATATATATAATACTTAACAGTATACATGGTGATAGAGAGCTTAGCTTGTTCGTTTCCAGACGAAAAATACACTACTTAGATGTTTCTAAATAATATCGTTATAAATCTGTTTAATAAAGTACTTATAAGCTCCAAACCCTTAGTACATTTACCAAATTCACATACTATCTGGCTCCGCCCTCCCCCCCCCTCCCCCCTCCTATTTTATATCGAGCGGCTCTTGTCCGCTGCATCCCCCTTCCCCATAAAACTTTAGAGCTATCCCTCCCCCTAGCCCTATTCTTATATGAGTAGATACCTTAATTTTTCTTTTATTTAGCTGGGAGAGGTTCATTTTTGCTTCTGTTACTGTTAATATACTCTATGATAAAACTGAAGTCTCCTTATTGGACAGCCTGCATTTGATAACTACGCTTGAAATATGTGAATATATTACTCTGCTCATGGTACTATGTATACATCTATTTGTAAATCTTTCGGGCATGTTTTGTATATGTTGTATTTGACTACGACTTCAATAAAAAAAATATTTATAAAAAAAAACAACTTCCCACGGATCATACCCACACAATTACCTACAGTAACTACCTCTTTCTTAAAAATCAAAATATTACGCACATCCCACAACACATCCTTCACACAACATGCCAACAACCATATCAATCTTGCTTTCTCCTTTTCCACACCACTTCCACACAAACCATACATCATCATATTAAAAGTAAAAAACTGCACTCCAGTCAAACCCTTAATCATCCTTTTCAAACTTCTCCAAACATCCCTAGCATACTCACAATTCCAAAACAAATTAATAACACCCTCGCTTTGAAAACAACCATCTCTAGGACACACTTCTGAAGCCACTAAACGATGCATTCTCTGAAAATCCCTTGTTGGCAAACACTTATGCACATTCATCCAACTAATATCTTTCTGCCTATTCATCAAATACTTATTACACACATTTTTCCATACCAACACACATTCATTTTCATTCAAACCCCCAATCAACTCAAGACCTTCCTTCTTCTCCAACATTTTCAACACCATTCTGTTTGCACACCACATCTCCCTACTAACATTCTCCAAACCATATTTTTTAATCCAACATTCCACCCTTACATAAAACCATGGAACAGCAAAACATACCGGTTTCTTTCTATCAATCTCAAATAAACCATATCGTCTTAAAACATTTCCACAAGCATACTTTACCATACAACCAGCCATGCTATCCTTACCTCTCAGTACCACACCCCTACTAACATATTTCACAGCCAAAAATCTCTCCACATTTGGAAAACCCTTACCACCAACATTCTTACTCTTAACAACAACATCTCTTTTCAAACGCTCCATACCAGAACTCCAGAAAAAAGAAAACAACACTCTCAAAATTCTCCAAATTCTTCTCTCAGGTGGCGGAAAAACTAACGCCAAATATAACATAATAGGGATCAAAACCGATTTAATAACTAACATTTTTCCTTCCAAAGATAAAGTCCTTAAAGACCAAAACTGAAGTTTTCTACTCACTTTATCAAAAACATTCTCCCAACTTTTCAAGCCTTTCAAATCCACATCAAATTTCACACCCAACACCTCAATTGCACCTTCAATCACAGGCCATCCACAGGAATCAATCTCCCTATCATTACCAAAAACTTTAACTTTACACTTATTCCAATTAACTCTGAAACCACTTGCCATACAAAAACATTTAACTAAAGTTTTCACCCTCCTCAAACCAGCCTGAGTCTCACATACCACACTCACATCATCCATATACCCAATCACTTTTAAACACCTTCCATTACTACCAGGAACACTCATACCTCTAACTAATTTATCCTTCCTCAAACTAGTTAATAATGGCTCAATGACACATACAAATAACACAGGAGACAAAGGACATCCTTGACGCACTCCAGATTTAACACAAAATTCCTCAGTCAAAAAACTATTAACCTGGACTTGACTCACAATATCACTATACAAACATTTAAACCATCCAATAATCTTACCAGAAAAACCTAAACGTTCTAAAACATGAAACATAAAATCATGCACTACCCTATCATACGCTTTTTCAAAATCCACAATAGCAACAGCAACTGACCTCATCCTCTCCCTCACATACCACAGTACATCACGTAGTAACAACAAACTTTCAGAAATCTGACGCGCAGGAACAGAACATACTTGCTCTTCACCCACAACCTTACCAATCACTCCACGCATTCTATTTGCCAACACCTTTGCAATAACCTTATAGTCAACATTCAACAACGTAATCGGCCTCCAATTCCTCAAATCTCTCTTATCACCCTTTTTAAATAACAAAACAATCAAACCTTTCCTCATTGAAACAGGCAAAACATTCATTCTAAAGACAAACTTACAAACATCCAACATATCAACCCCAATCAAATTCCAAAAACAAGTATATAATTCAACAGGCAAACCATCACAACCAGGTACCTTCCCATTCTTAAAACTCCTAACAACCTCTGCAATCTCATCCAAACTTAGATCCCTTTCTAACAAATCATTATCATATTTTTCCAACTTAACCTCAATGTTTTCCAACAACTCATTTTCCAATAAAACATCTCTTGTTTTTTCTTTATACAGCTCACTGTAAAACTCATGAACTTCACGCAAAACACCATCCGTACCATTAACTTCACACTCAACCTTATCAAAAACACTAACAAAATCAGTCTTTCCTTCAAAAGCTTTCTTAAAAAAATATTTACTACAAGACTCATCCTTTTCCATTTTCTCCAATCTTGCCATAAAAACAATTTTCTTTCCTTTTTCATGCATACACTTTTTAATTATCTTTCTTGCTTCAGCAATTTCCTCATGCACATCAATACCACAATTTCTCAATTCATACAAATACAACAACCTCAGATACCATTTATCATACACCTCCCTTTCCATTCTAGCTTTCTCACAGCCTTTCTTAATAAAAAACCTCTTTATTTCCACCTTCAACCATTCCCACCATATAAGCACATTACTAAAATCACATTTTCTTTCACGCCAACTTTCATACATCCAAACACACTGACGCTTAAACTTCTCATCTTCTAACAAATCCACATTCAGTTTCCAAACACCCTTACCATACTTGATCTTCAAATCACAATTCACCTTACACATCAAAAGGGCATGATCCGTAAAGGGCATCCGCTTTAAAGAAAAATCATCAACACATAAAAATTTAGATAAAAAACAAAAATCAATTCGAGATTTTATCCCACCACTATCACTAAAGAAAGTAAAACCCTCCCCTGAAAAAGAAACAGACCCGAAGGCATCCTTCAAACCGAAGGATTTAAGCAAATCAAGTAAAAACTTCCCTGAGCTATCCACCCTACAATCATTGCCACCCTCTCTGTCCCCATTATTAATAATACAATTAAAATCCCCAACCAAAAAAGTTGGCTCTCGACCTGGCAGAAAAAACTTTAAAGTTTCAAAATTAAGCAAACGTTCTACCCTATTTGGAGAAGCATATACATTAAACAAACGAAAAACAGTCCCACAAAAACTAAAACTATCCAAAAGTACCCGACCTGGGACAATATGAACTACATTAAGGATAGAAAAACTAAATCCCTTAAACAAAACTCCCACCCCCCCCCATTCCTATCAGAAGAACAAGAGCATACTTTAGGACCATATTCCCAGTCAGCACATTTAGGATGTTCAGAGAGACCACATTCCTGCAAACAAAAAATATTAGCAGAACATACAGGTAATAATTTAAAAATTGCAGCTCTCCTTGCTATAGTTGTCATACACCTGACATTAAGGGAAGAAATGGTCAGAAACATCACAAAAATATATTAAAGAAAAACAAAAAAAGAAATAACATCAGGACTTCTTCTTTCCTTTATTTTTCTTAGGACTCAAAGGAGATCCTTTAAATCTGCCTCTGTGATGTTCCGACCTCCTAGGCTCCCCCCTTGCCAGCCTCATAACCAGTAACTTCAGCAAGTTGGTTCACATCTCTTTTATCTAGATAACCAACAGAAGAGGCATCAGAAAAGTCACCTATACACTGGCTTGAGTCAGAAGGAACGTCTTTAGTAGAGACAGAATGAAACTCTGAAATTAAAGAGTCAGCATCACTTGCAGTATCTGGATCTGCACCCTTAACTACTGGAAGATTCAAATCAGGACTCTCCCATCCATCAGAATCCGCATCTTTTTTTCGCTTGGAGGCAGATTTTTTCCCTTCAGTGTCCATATCCTCCTCAGAACTAGAGGACACAACAGCAGACCAATCAATGTTCTCCCCTTCACCAAGAACAGCATCAGGAGCAGCATCACAAGATGACTCAGTGAAGGAAAAATTCTCTGTCCCAGGAACAGCAACAGTATCATCCACAGAATTGGGCAACAGGGCTTCAAGAACATCTGAAGCAGCTATCACATTAGATGTAGCAAGATCCACCTCCTGAAGATGAGATTGGGCTTCCTTTACCTTCTCAGCCACAGGAACCACCACAGGAGCATCAGACACCTCTCTGACAGGGACCCCAACTGCAGATTTCTTACACAAAAGAGGTAATATAGAGTTCAATGCCTCATCAGAGACCTCCTCATTCACAGATGGCTCAACTGCAACTGAAGATGTTTTTTTGCAACATCAGCATAGGAAGGCTTCACTCTATCAAGCCCCTGAATCATCATCAAAGGACACATCCTGCACAGATGACTTGAAGAACCACACAGGTCACAGGTCCGGCGTTTACTACAGTGGGCAACAAGATGATCCTCCTCACCGCAATTTCGACATCTGGCACCTGGGCAATTTTCAGCAATGTGACCAAACTGGTTGCAACTACGGCAAAAAAGAGGCATGTCATCATAGTATAGGAAACCTCTATTTCCACCAATGGCAAAAGTCTGTGGAGGGTGTTTCTTTCCACCAATGCCTAATTCATCTGGCACAAACCGCACCCAGAACCTGCGCTTTCCATTGAAAGTCCCAAACTGATTCTTCAGCTTGCTACCTCCTTGAACATCATCAAAGTAGCGACAAAGAAACAGACGAATTTCCACATCAGTGACCCAAGGGTTGTACATATGTACTGTCATCGGGATTCTTCTCTCCCTCTGCACACAGGCAACAAATTTCATTCCAACCAACTCTGGAGCAGCAGCCATATCAATAGTCCGTTGATAGCAGGTCTGTAAATAATGCTCATCAGTGAAAGCCACATCAAAAATCCCTCTTGAAGGGAATGACTGAACACAATGCAAACTTGCTCTTGGCATCTTCAAAACACCCTCCAAAACCACCTGCTGGACATGAGCCAAACCAATCTTCCCTCGAAAGTCCTCAGAAATCAACACCCAAAGTGTATGGGGAACATTTGGCACATTGGTAGCCATATTTGCCCTATTTCCTCTTTAGGCTGGATTTCAGAGCACCCCCCCCAAAAGCAGCATGTGAAGAGAGAAGCTCTCAACCTGAGAATGAAAAATGGCATAATAGCTTGTTCTATGGCTAGTTACCACCCAAGAAGCAGCCTCTTTTTGCTCAACATGTGCCTTTCTCAGAGAAGAACTTTCCTGAAGCATATCAGTCTGATCCTAACTTCACAGTACAGTCCAGCCCCGAAATACCAGGCAATCCCTCTTGGAACGAGAGAAACAGCAAAACCCCAGACGTACGTTTCGGCCTATTGTGGGCCTCGTCAGTGAGGTGCAGCCATATCCCTCTAGGCACACTGAGCAATGGGTCAACGTCTGGATTCCCGCATTACACATAGGGAGACTTCCCTAAGTGTCATAATTTGCATAAATAAAAAGAGAGAAGCGCTCAACCTGAGAACGAACAATAGCATAATAGTTTGTTCTATGGCTAGTTACCACCCAAAAAGCAGCCTCTTTTTGCTCAACATGTGCCTTTCACAGAGAATAACTTTCCTGAAGCATATCAGTCTGATCCTGACTTCACAGTACAGTCCAGATAATCCCTCTCTGAACCAGAGAAACAGCAAAACACAAGACGTACATTTCGGCCTATTGTGGGCCTCATCAGTGAGGTGCAGCCATATCCCTATAGGCACACTGAGCAACGGGTCCACGTCTGGATTCCCACATCACACATAGGGAGACTTCCCTAAGTGTCATAATTTGCATAAATAAAAAGACCAAAGAAGTTGAGTGCACATGCTCAGCATCATATACAGAGGTTGTCTTTGGGAAATAGATGTATTAGTGCTGCCAGCATTGTTGCAGAGGTTTAAGGGGAGGGGGTCAGCCTGTCAGTGCTCAGACCATATGCTGCACACTGTATCAAATTGGTGTGCATGGCTGTCGTCCCAGAAGGAAGCCTCTTCTAAAGATGATGCACAAGAAAGCCTGCATACAGTTTGCTGAAGACAAGCAGACTAAGGACATGGATTACTGGAACCATGTCCTGTGGTCCGATGAGACCAAGATAAACTTATTTGGTTCAGATGGTGTCAAGCGTGTGTGGCGGCAACCAGGGGAGGTGTACAAAAACAATTGTGTCTTGCCTACAGTCAAGCATGGTGCTGGGAGTGTCATGGTCTGGGCCTGCATGAGTGCTGTCGGCACTGGGGAGCTACAGTTCATTGAGGGAACCATGAATGACATGTACTGTGACATACTGAAGCAGAGCATGATTCCCTCCCTTCGGAGACTGGGCCACAGGGCAGTATTCCAACATAACGACCCTAAACACACCTCCAAGACGACCACTGCCTTGCTAAAGATGCTGATGGTAAAGGTGAAGGACTGGCCAAGCATGTCTCCAGACCTAAACCCTTTTCAAGCATCTGTGGGGCATCCTCAAACTGCAGGTGGGGGAGTGGAAGGTCTCTAACATTCACCAGCTCTGTGATGTCGTCATGGAGGAGTGGAAGAGGACTCCATTTGCAACCTGTGAAGCTCTGGTGAACTCCATGCCCAAGAGGGTTAAGGCAGTGCTGGAAAATAATTGTGGCCACACAAAATATTGACATTTTGGGCCCAATTTAGACATTTCCACTTAGGGGTGTTCTTATTTTTGATGCCAACGGTTTAGACATTAATGGATGTGTGTTGAGTTGTTTTAGGGGAAAGCACATTTACACTGTTATACAGGCTGCAAACTCATATATATATATATATATATATATATATATATATATATATATATGCTTTACAAATGTGTTGCAGCACCATAAGCCATGGTGCATGTGTTACAGGGCAGTAAATCATTTTTACCCCAAGCTTTATGCTGGAAAGCTAATTCAGTATTTTATTTAAATACTAGTACTAAAGCCCTTGTACACGGGCCATTTTTTGCAGTACAGCGGTCCCACCCCTTGCTCTCACCCCCTCTCTATTGCTCTCTCTCCCCCTCTCTTTTGCTTTATCTCCCCCCTCTCCTTTGCACTCTACCCTCTTTTGCTCTCTCTCTCCCCTCTTTGGCTCTCTCTGCCCCCTCTTTTGTTCTCTCCCCCCTCTTTGGCTCTCTCTCCCCCCTCTTTTGTTCTCTCCCCCCTCTTTGGCTCTCTCTCCCCCCTCTTTGGCTCTCTCTCCCCCCTCTTTGGCTCTCTCTGCCCCTCTTTGGCTCTCTCCCCCCCTCTTTTGCTCTCTCTCTCTCCCCTCTTTGGCTCTCTCTCCCCTCTTTGGCTCTCTCCCCCCTTTCTTTTGTTCTCTCTGCCCCCTCTTTTGTTCTCTCCCCCCTCTTTGGCTCTCTCTACCCCCTCTTTGGCTCTCTCTCCCCCCTCTTTGGCTCTCTATGCCACCTCTTTTGTTCTCTCCCCCCTCTTTGGCTCTCTCTCCCCCCTCTTTGGCTCTCTCTCTCCCCCCTCTTTGGCTCTCTCTGCCCCCTCTTTTGTTCTCTCTCTCCCCTCTTTGGCTCTCTCCCCCCTCTTTTGTTCTCTCCCCCCCTCTTTGGCTCTCTCTCCCTCCTCTTTGGCTCTCTCTGCCCCCTGTTTGGCTCTCTCTCCCCCCTCTTTGGCTCCCCCCCCTCTATTTGTCTCTCTCCCCCTCTTTGGCTCTCTCTCCCCCCTCTTTGGCTCTCTCTCGCCACTCTTTGTCTCTCTCTGCCCCCTCTTTTGTTCTCTCCCCCCTCTATTTGGCTCTCTCTGCCCCCTCTTTTGTTCTCTCCCCCCTCTATTTGGCTCTCTCCCCCATATATTTGGCTCTCTCCCCCCTCTTTGGCTCTCTCTCCCCCCTCTTTGGCTCTCTCTGCCCCCTCTTTTGTTCTCTCCCCCCTCTTTGGCTCTCTCCCCCCTCTTTGGCTCTCTCTGCCCCCTCATTGGCTCTCTCTCCCCCCTCTTTTGTTCTCTCTCCCCTCTTTGGCTCTCCCCCCCCTCTATTTGTCTCTCTCCCCCCTCTTTGGTTCTCTCTCGCCACTCTTTGGCTCTCTCTGCCCCCTCTTTGGCTCTCTCCCCCCCTCTTTTGTTCTCTCCCCCCTCTTTGGCTCTCCCCCCCTCTATTTGTCTCTCTCCCCCCTCTTTGGTTCTCTCTCGCCACTCTTTGGCTCTCTCTGCCCCCTCTTTTGTTCTCTCCCCCCTCTATTTGTCTTTCTCCCCCCTCTTTGGTTCTCTCTCACCACTCTTTGGCTCTCTCTGCCCCCTCTTTGGCTCTCTCCCCCCTCTTTTGTTCTCTCCCCCCCTCTTTGGTTCTCCCCCCTCTATTTGTCTCTCTCCCCCCCTCTTTGGTTCTCTCTCGCCACTCTTTGGCTCTCTCTGCCCCCTATTTGGCTCTCTCCCCCCTCTTTTGTTCTCTCCCCCCTCTTTGGCTCTCCCCCCCTCTATTTGTCTCTCTCCCCCCTCTTTGGTTCTCTCTCGCCACTCTTTGGCTCTCTCTGCCCCCTCTTTGGCTCTCTCCCCCCTCTTTTGTTCTCTCCCCCCTCTTTGGCTCTCCCCCCTCTATTTGTCTCTCTCTGCCCCCTCTTTTGTTCTCTCCCCCCTCTATTTGGCTCTCTTTGCCCCCTCTTTTGTTCTCTCCTCCCTCTATTTGGCTCTCTCCACCCTTCTTTGGCCCTTCTCCCTCCTCTCTTGCTCCCTCTCTTGCCACGCCCCCATCGCGGCACCCCGCCCGACCACGCCCCCTCACTGCGACACCCGCCCAGCCACGCCCCCTCGCGGCGACACCCGTCCGGCCACGCCCATCTCGGTGATACCTGCCCGGCCACGCCCCCATCACAGCACTCCGCCCGGCCACGCCCATTGCGGTGACACCCGCCGGTCACACCACTCGTTGCACCCGGTCAAGCCCATCGCCGCACCCCGGCCACACCCCCTGACACTCCTCAGCCTTACTCTGTGCTGAGTGCTGAGTGTCAGGATCCAAATGGCCAGGTATGTTTGTCACGTGCAGTCTCTACTGCGCATGACTGCATCTGACAAACATACTTGGCCATTTATTATATAGGATATTATTTTGCAGTATTTTTTTTTTTAATTTTTGTTTGTGTTACTTGAAAAAAGTGTAATTAAAGGGACAGTCTAGTCAAAATTAAACTTTCATGATTGAGATAGGGGTTCTAATTTTTTTTTTTAAAAATGTTATTTACTTTTATCATCACATTTGCTTTCTTTTCCTGGAATTCTTTGTTGAAAGCTAAACCTAGGTAGGCCTAGGTTTGCATCCATATACAAATTTCTGAGCCCTTGAAGGCCACCTCTTATCTCAATGCATTTTGATAGTTTTTTTTACAGCTAAACAGTGCTAGTTCATGTGTGCCATATAGATAACAGTGTGCTCACTCCCTTGGAGCTACTTAGGAGTCAGCACTTATTGGCCAAAATGCAAGTATGTCAAAATAACTAAAATAAGGGGGCAGTCTGCAGTGGCTTATATACAAGGTAATCAAAGAGGTAAAAAGTATGTTAATATACCGTGTTAGTTAGGCAAAAATGTGGTATTGGTAATAAAGGGATTATCTATCTTTTTAAACAATAAAAAATCTGGAGTAGACTGTCCCTTTAAAAATAAAAAAAATGATACCTATGCTTTAATTAAGTGCTTTATAAATTGTTTTTTAATGACAATTTTCCATTTATACATCATGTTAGGAAGATCAAAAGAGTAAACTTGTAAAAACTATTCCCTGCAAATTTTTAGCTCCTTCTAGAAAAAAGGTTTGCATCCATAATGCTCTCTGCTTCCAACATAATAACCTTACTCCAGAACATCAACTAACAGCAATAAAATTACCTAGGAATGGAACAATGGTACTTTTTGTAGTTAGTGATATTAAAAATAAATTAAATTGGAAGTGACTGAAAAGGTTTTCTCTAGCAAATGGGTCTTCCCATCAATATAATTTGTAGCTAAATGTTTGTTTGCACATGAACTAAATGTGCATTACAATCTCTAGTATATCTTAAAAAAAATTTAAAAAAATTTTATGATTCATTTTCTTTATGGTACAAGTTTTCATGAGGTACAGTTCTCAAAGGGAAAACATTGATTTGATATTGATAAATTTCAAGAAAACAAAGAATTGCCCAAGCACCAAGGGTGTAACAAAACTTGTTTGTAGATGTGCCAACTATTGGACCTGCACCAAGGTCCCAAGAAGTCAGTCCAAAAATAATGATATAGCTGCAGACATTCAGACATGAATAAGGACATGGGTCCGAAACGTTGTCTGTTTTAAGTGGCACAATAAAATCATGATGTTTTAATACAGTTGGTGGTGCAGCTATATCATTATTTTTGGATTGATAAATTTCAAGAGTACCAAGATGTAAAAGAGGCATAAACAAAAATCAATACAAACAAATCATTTTTGCTCACAATGTAGATCAAAAAGTCTATAGTCATTTATCTACAGGTACAATAATGATAGGTAGTGATATTAGGTAGTTGAAGGAGGTGATCATCGTATCTGCAGCTATAGGTGGGACATATGTACTTTAGTAACATCTCTGTTGTTGAGATTAACACACTGCAAAAAATGGAGGAGCGGATAGAGAGGGAAAGAAGGGAAAAGGATAGGAATATCACCATGCCCCGGGGAGAGGAACAGCCCCATTCTATAGTTTGAGTAAGGTTTTGTTATATTTTTTAGAACTAATTCATAGTGGTGGGAAAATAATTTTGTACATTGGTAGCTTTCAGGGTTGATTCTTCCCAAATTAACCTGGCCTCAGAGAAGAACTCTAATTAATTATGTCTGAGGTGGCCATATTCCTCCAGTGAGAAAAGCTCATCTGTCTCATTTATCCACATGTTTTTAGTGGGAGTAATTGGTGTTTTCCAGTTTCTTGCGCTATTAAGGCCAATTTGTAAAACAAGTGTTTTGAGTTTACAAGAGATTTTTGGCATGTCATTTAGTAATGCAATATCAAGAGTGAGTTTGAAGTTGTTGCCTTATATTGACTGAAAATGGTATTCTACAAATTTCCATAGGGGTTGTACTTTGTTGCAAAACCACCACATATGTGGTAAACTGCCACACTCTCCACATCCTCTCCAGCATATTCGGGATGTATTTGGATAAATGGTACTCAATCTCACCTGTGTAAGGTACCACCTAAGAAGCAGCTTATAATTTAATTCTAAATTTTTTGGAGATGAGGAGGATTTCCTTATTGATCGGAAGATTCTATCCCAAGAGCTTTGTTCTGTCTGTCTACCTAAGTCCAGGTTCCATTTCACCACATATGAGGAAAGGTTTGTGTTAAAATTAGCTAAAAGGAGTTTACAGGAGTTGGATAAGGGGCTTTGTATTGTAGTTACCAGGTTGCATAAAATGTTCAAATGGTGTGAGTTGTCTAAGTAGGTCACCTTTAAATGGATATACAATCAAATAGAACAAAGTCCAAGCACCAACATTCCTTTTGCCATGTATTCATAAACAACTGTGGAAGGTGTGTCAACCTGATATGCAAAAAACACCTTGATTAACAGATCCTCCATACTTAGTGCAAACTTGGTTATAGTATACAATTTCCAGATTTCATCTGTACAATATTATTATTATGCAAGTCAACAGTTTGATAAGGGAAAGGTAAATTGCGTCTTACCCCTGTTCCGTCGGGTCTCAGTGCTGGATATATGTTACCTTGTCTGTTAATGGGGGTCGGTCCACAAGAGCTGTATAGGCTGTAATGCCTGCTCCCTCCTCGATCCCTCTATTTATGACTAGGACTTTCACAGCAATTACGTTAAGATCTTGGATGAGCGCTCCGTCTTTCCATCGGTCCACAGGAGCCGTTTACCTGTCAGGTCTCGCTCCCTCCTCGATTTCTTATGTTACGGCTTCAGCTGCTCAATCTATCTCCTTCCTCGATCCGTCCATGCAAATGTATTTTTCGGTGTTGCAGGTTACACTTCCTTTTTTCTTTCACACAGGCTCTGACATAACCCTGTCTGTGCTCTCGTGATACGCCCCAAACTTTAAGTACAAACACAGTTCAATGAGGAGCACCAGACAGATTCACAAGGATAAAACTTAGCTTTTATTCGGCCCACTGGCCTGTTTAAAACTGTATCAGAAGAATACACATATTTACAGAAAGTTCAGCATTTCTCTTGCTTACGCGTTTCGGCATAAGCCGTAGTCATAGCATGAGAAATTTACAAACAAGGCACTCATTTAAAATCCCCACCATGTTCTGATTGGTTCTTAAAGCCAGTATGCTGACTATCTGATTGGTTAACTATATCTAGTCTCACCTCCCTTACATCTACGTGTTCAGGTGTGTTGGTCAGATATACTTTGTGAAGGTGTATTCTGTGCATTCATTGTTCACTCAATTTGTTCGATGTACACACAATGCAAACTATTTCCTCTGCTTTCGCAATATCCAAATATCTGTACTGCACTTTCAACTTTGATCCATATTGAATTGTGTTTTTATTGTACACTTGACATATTGGTTAGATCTAGCATTAATATCTACCTCCCTTCACATTGTATGTTTTAATGTATCTATTCTATAAGTAACAGTTACTTTGTTCATACCAGTCATGTGTTACTATTACTGCATCAAATGTACTTTAGCACTTTGTATTTTTTCTTCACTCTCCTAATTTCGTTTAGGGAATAACCATCTTCAATGTGCATAAGTATATATACATGCAAGATTTTTATATTACATCGATTTTATCTTTCATATGACCCATATTGGTAACCATTTATTTATCTGTATATGCACTTCTACTATAATATTCCTTTGTTGATTGCAACAGATTATCACATTTGAACCATTTGATGCTTAAATTATCTATATGTTAACTGTTCCCTATACCTTATTCACGTTTGAAATCTTCCATGCAAGTATTCTAATGCATGTAAATGTTAATTTAAAAATTTCCTTTATCAAATTCTACATAAATATGTACAAGAATGAGTGAGTTAGCTATTTTTAGTTTTGCCAAAAATTAATTAAATCATAATCAGTATTAAAGCCCTGTGGTATTCTGGTTTAAGTTTATGTATCCAGAATACTTCTCTACAGGCCAGGTCATCCTCTTTAATTAATTTACTTCTTCTAGGTTTTTCTATGATTGTCCATTTTAGAGAGGTTGGATCACTCTGATGTTTCTCTTTAAAGTGTTGTACCTAGAAGAAGTAAATTAATTAAAGAGTATGACCTGGCCTGCAGAGAAGTATTCTGGATACATAAACTTAAAACCAGAATACCACGGGGCCTTAATACTGAATATGATTTAATTAATTTTTGGCAAAACTAAAAATATCTAACTCACTCATTCTTGTACATATTTATGTAGAATTTGATAAAGGAAAATTTTAAATTAACATTTACATGCATTAGAATACTGGCATGGAAGATTTTAAACGTGAATAAGATATAGGGAACAGTTAACATATAGATAATTTAAGCATCAAATGGTTCAAATGTGATAATCAGTTGCCATCAACAAAGGTATATTATAGTAGAAGTGCATATACAGATAAATAAATGGTTACCAATATGGGTCATATGAAAGATAAAATCGATGTAATATAAAAATCTTGCATGTATATATACTTATGCACATTGAAGATGGTTATTCCCTAAACGAAATTAGGAGAGTGAAGAAAAAATACAAAGTGCTAAAGTACATTTGATGCAGTAATAGTAACACATGACTGGTATGAACAAAGTAACTGTTACTTATAGAATAGATACATTAAAACATACAATGTGAAGGGAGGTAGATATTAATGCTAGATCTAACCAATATGTCAAGTGTACAATAAAAACACAATTCAATATGGATCAAAGTTGAAAGTGCAGTACAGATATTTGGATATTGCGAAAGCAGAGGAAATAGTTTGCATTGTGTGTACATCGAACAAATTGAGTGCACAATGCAGTGGAGGCTCCTTCAGTTGTGCACATTCGCACGTGAACCCCCTGGGCTGGGCAGGGCAAGGAGGAAAAAATTGAGCAAAACAAAAAAAAAAAAAATTGTCAAAAAAATTGTTAAAATTTTATTTTTATTAGTGTGTGTGTTTTATTATTTATACATTTTATACATTCATTATTGATTATAAGTATAGTATACAGTACACTTGTTGTTATGTATGTATAATATATTATAATATTGTTGTAAGCAGCCAAGCAGGAGGGAGCTAGGACCAGGCGGACGCCGGACGACGACAGAGCAGCCAGAGCCAGAGAAACTGCAGGATTTCAGCTCAACTGACGTCACCAGACCAGTCCACACCGCGTCAGTCACTAGCTTCTCACTCCTCCTCTCTAAGAGCTCTGCTGCTGTGTACTGTGCGCACGCCACTCCCACAGAAGTCGTCACCTGACCTCCCCTATCCTAAAGCTGATCGCACGTGCGATAAAGAAAACCCCTATCCTGCACAGTGATCTCTATGCATCACTGTGCAGGCGTAGCTCCTCCCAGCCCGGCACTGCTAATAGACTCCTATTCACACAGGCTGAAGTGTGCGAGCTGACTTCAGCCTGTGCTCTGGCTCCTCCCACAGTCTGGCTGATGCCCTGATCTTGCCTCTGATACGCTGTTGCGTACACATGACTGCCCCCACAAGGTTCCTCCCCCTCAACGGCGCGAAAAGCTCATTGAGGAGATAGCCGTTGAGGAGAGGAGCCTTGTTTTACAGAGCACCTCTGTCACAGGCCAGCGCCAGCACTGTATGTCATGTCATTCTGGAGTCTGGACCGGAGCAGGGGCAGGGCAGGGGCCAGGACCGGTTAACTTATTACAGGTATGTGACAGCCTCAGGCACATTTTATTCAATTGCTTTTTAATGAGAAAAGCAATAAGTATTTATAGCTAGGGAAAGCCTGGGTGTTTATATACCGGATTTGGACGTAACAGTACATGGTAAAATGTAAATGTCCAGACTGTTTAAAAGATCTGCGTGCATACAAAACCTGGGCTCAAAGGACTCCTCGCAATGCATTTGAAGTGAGCCAATCAGCTTTCTGCATTGTTGCATGCCACCACTACACTCTCATGATCCAGTTAGGGAGGTTGTAGCTAAAAGAGCTTATCAAACTGAATCTTTGGTCTTTTATGTGAAAATACTCCTGGGCATAAATGGGACATGGTACTCAAAAATTGTTCCTTCTTAAAGAATGTTTCAATATATATATTATAACGCTTTATTTTATTTGAAAAATAGATGTTCTTTTAGTAAACCAACATTTTCTGTGGGAGTGAGCAGTGGAGCCCCAGGTCTTAGTGTTACACTATTATGCACCATAACAAGCTTTTACTTAACCCTTTTTTCATTTATATTTTAACATGTTTAACTGCATATACTGTACATGATAGAAACATCTTGAATAAAATGTCCCTTTTTTCTTATTCAGTTAAAGTTTACTTTTAAATTCCCCATTCCATTAATTAGGTGGTTAAACAAAGTTAAAGGGACAGTCTACACCAATTTTTTTTCTTATTTAAAGATAGATAATCCTGACTGGCTGGGGGCATCATTTTATTGCAGTGGGCATCATTGCATTGCAGGGGGGCTGGCTGGGGGCATCATTTTATTGCAGGGGGGGCTGGCTGGGGGCATCATTTTATTGCAAGGGGGCTGGCTGGGGGCATCATTTTATTGCAGTGGGGGCTGGCTGGGGGCATCATTTTATTGCAGTGGGGGCTGGCTGGGGGCATCATTGTATTGCAGGGGGGCTGGCTGGGGGCATCATTTTATTGCAGGGGGGGCTGACTGGGGCATCATTTTATTGCAGTGGGGGCTGGCTGGGGGCATCATTTTATTGCAGTGGGGTCTGGCTGGGGGCATCATTTTATTGCAGTGGGGGCTGGCTGGGGGCATCATTTTATTGCAGGGGGGGCTGGCTGGGTGCATCATTTTATTTCAGTGGGGGCTGGCTGGGTGCATCATTTTATTGCAGGGGGGCTGGCTGGGGGCATCATTTTATTGCAGTGGGGGCTGGCTGGGGGCATCATTTTATTGCAGGGGGGGCTGGCTGGGGGCATCATTTTATTGCAGGGGGGGCTGGCTGGGGGCATCATTTTATTCAGGGAATATATGTAGTAGTACTGACTTAGAGCTTTAGAAATGTCTTCTCTGTCCTGGTTGTCTAGCCCTAGAGGAGCTTTTTCTCTGTCCCTTTCACCTATTCCTCTGTCCATGACCTTGTGTAGTCCTAAAGAGCATACAGGGATGATTTCCAAAAAAATTGCTATTGCTACTCTGAATAAAATTTAAATACATTTCTAAATAAAAACAAAATAACAATCACTTAAATGGGGACTATGGTAAAAAAAAATTATGGGGAACCACTTTTTTAATTTCAATTATCCATTTTGCAAAGTCATTTTATGTTTTACTAGAGATTAATTTATTAAATAGAATAGATTAGATTATATACTTTGTGTTAGATTTAGATTTTTTTTATTCAACCTTTAAAAGCCAGCAGTAACCTTTGTACATTTTTCTACCCTTTTAATAATACCTTTTCTTCTCTCCCTACATTAATTCTAAAAGACTCCTTGTTTTTTGATTGCCATGCCTCCTGGCTGACATATGTATTTAGTACATAAGTACTAAATACATATGTCAGCCAGGCATGTCAATCAAAAAAATTGTAATGCGTGCTAATTAAATACATTAATATTTTACTCTGAAACCCACTTACTAAGATTAACATTAGACTTATGAGCTGGATCACTAGTGTTTTATGGATGGGTCCTTAGCTAAAGTTGTGGGGTCATGGTAGTGCATCTTGGGTGTGTTATGGGTGGAGTAAGGCATGTCCTGGGTGGAACTGGGGAAGTGCAATTCACTGCTGCTTTTCCTACAGGGGTGTACTGTGTCCTACAAACTGAGAATAATGTTGAGGAATCAGTCACAAAGTTGAAGTTACGCTGGGTCTGCATATTTCAACAAGACAACGACCAAAAACACTGCTGGTTCAAATGGCTTTCTCGAATGGGCGTGGTTTTCTCAAAGGGGTGTGGCTTTCTCAAAGGGGCGGGGTCTTGTGCACCACCATCTTAAAAATTCACCAGCCGCCACTGGCACAATGAATGCACAGAATACACCTTCACAAAGTATATCTGACCAACACACCTGAACACGTAGATGTAAGGGAGGAGAGACTAGATATAGTTAACCAATCAGATAGTCAGCATACCGGCTTTTAGAACCAATCAGAACATGGTGGGGATTTTAAATGAGTGCCTTGTTTGTAAATTTCTCATGCTATGACTACGGCTTATGCCGAAACGCGTAAGCAAGAGAAATGCTGAACTTTCTGTAAATATGTGTATTCTTCTGATACAGTTTTAAACAGGCCAGTGGGCCAAATAAAAGCTAAGTTTTATCCTTGTGAATCTGTCTGGTGCGCCTCATTGAACTGTGTTTGTACACCTTTAAATGGAGACATGTGAATAAAGTAGTGCAATAGTGCGTATTTCAGCCAATTGTAAAATCTACCATCTGTTATCTCCTTCAATTTATCTCTTTCCAATAGTTTACACGCTTCTAAAAAGTTGGTCAGAAGGACTGTGTAATCCCATTCAGTTAGTCTTTTATACCCTTTATCCAGACCTCCCACCATCTCTGCATTCAGCACTATAGGTAACAAAAGGGATCTACTAGTGGTGATGTGTGGTCTAGTGGAAATAATTGTGTCCCAGTTTTTAAAAAGGTGTTTATGGATGTCAAGCTGTTTGCATTGTGGCGGGGTGTAACTCTCCTGGTACCCAACATAATGCATTGACCAGTGGGGCTCTGAGTATGTGCGAATCTAAGGAAACCCAGGCTACTATTTAGACTGCTGCTTCATAACTTGTGTTTCTGGTGATTCTAAAGGCTTGCCGGAAACACAGGGCATCAAGCTCCATACGGAGCTTGATAAATAAGCCCCTTTGTGTTCTCCCACATTGTGCCAATCTAAGACTCTCTGTAGCGTTACTGCCATATAGCAATCTTCCATTTTCGGTAAGTCTAGTCTCCCCCCCTCACCGTGGGTCTGTATAAGGTATCTCTACTAATCCTAGGTTTGCATTTTCCCCACACAAAAGAGTTGATACAACCTTGAAGGCGCCTAAAAAAACAGTTGGGTAAGTGCATTGGTAGTGCTTGCAAAACATATAATAATCGAGGAAGAGTAGTCATTTTTACAGATTGTATTCTTCCCCACCACGAGAGGGGCCCATTGACCCAAGTAGTGAGGTCTTGTTGTGTGCTATTTAGTAGGGAGACATAGTTGTTATCAAAGAGGGTTGTTTGGTAAGGTGAGATGTGGATCCCTAAATATTTGATGGAATCTTATTGTAGGTGTTATGGGCAAATGGAGGAGAGAGAGCTAAAGTCTGAATTGGACAATGAAATGTTTAAAATTTCAGATTTCTGCTTGTTTACCAGAAAGTTAGAAAATATACCAAACGTTTCCAACTCCTGCATGACTGCCGGAGTAGAATCTGAAGGGAATTCAAGGAAAAGAGAACATCATCCGCATACATAGTGATTTTAAAAGGGGTGACCAAGGGGGATTTCGGATATGTTTTTATTTTTACATATATGGGATGCGAGGACCTCCATCGTTAGGATAAAAAGTATAGGGGAGAGAGGGCATCCCTGCTGTGTACCATTGCGGATGTGGAAGTGGCTAGATAACATCCCATTGGCTTTCACTTTGGCGCTAGGTTGGGAGTACAGACTGAATATTCGTTTTATTAGTTTGGGTCCGAAACTGATTGTTTTTAGTGTTGCTGACAAAAAAAGCCAATTAGTTCTGTCAAATGCTTTTTCAGCATCTGTAGCTATGAGGACAGATTTAATGTTATGAAATTTGGCATAAGCTGGCAGTGTAAGGCCTCTGATCGTATTATCTCTTACTTTGTGTCGTGGGACAAATCCCACTTGGTCTGTATGTAAAATGTCTTTAAGTTTAACGTTAATACAGTTGGTTAAGATGTTGCCTAATACTTTAATGTCCGAGTTTAAAAGGGAAATAGGTTGATAACTGTTTGGGTCGTCCTGTGGTTTATTAGGTTTCGGTATAACCGTAATATGAGCAGTTAAAGAGAGAAAATTTTGAGTCACCGTCTAAAGTCTGAAATAGTGCTAATAGGTGTGGGGCTATAATGTCTTTAAAAGTTTTATAGTAAACATTAATGAAACTTTCAGGGCCTGGACTTTTGTCTGTAGGGAGGTTGTTTATTGCTTTTAGAATTTCAGTCAGGGTAATGGATTTTTCCAGATGAGTTGGGTTGTGACATGTTAGCTAAATGTTCTGGGGACATATCCTGCTCAAGATTATATAAATGTTTGTAGAAATCACTAAAATGATCTGTTATAGCTCTACTATCATATATGGGCTCTCCAGATTGTGATTTCAGTTTATGTATATGTGTCAGAGTTGATCTGCTCTTTACGGCTCTTGCTAGTAGAGGGCCCGAGCAATTGTTCTCATAGAAAAATGTTTTCTTGAGCATGAAGGCTTTCCTTTGTGCTTCCTTATATAGGATAGAGTTAAGCTCAGATCTGATGGCTGTGAGGGAGGCTAGAATCTTGGAATCTTTTGGTGTGACTTTATGTTGCAATTCCAGTGAGTGTAATTGCAATGTTAGTGAACTTACCATAGTGTTGTATGATTTTTTTAAGGAATGCCTTGTGCTTAATACATTCTCCAAGCAAAACCGCTTTATGTGCTTCCCACATCAAGAGGGGAGAGACATCTGCTGTAATGTTAGTTTGGAAGAATTCCTGTAGGCAATCCATTAAAGCGTGTAAAGTGGGGGGTGCAGCAAATAATTGTTAAGCTTCCATATGAACGGGTGTATCGGAGAGTCCGGCCACTCCATTGAAAGCGAGATCATGGAATGGTCAGACCAAACCGTTAGGCCTATGTCTGTGTCCCTGAGAAGAGAGAAGCTGGATTGATCAATAAACAGGTCATCAATTCTGGAATATATGGACCATGGGTGGGAGTAAAATTAGTAGTTTCGCTGTTTTGGGTGTTGGACTCTCCAAGTGTCAATCAAACCTAATTGTTTAATGCAGTTATTTACTGAGTTAGGAGGACGTGTATTTGTTTGTGAGTTGTGAGAGGAGGAATCTAGGGTTGGATCCATGGTTATGTTGAGGTTGCCTCCTAAAATCACTGTTTGTGGGATTCTTGAACTAGGGACAATAGGCATTTGAAAAAATGTGTCCTGTTAGAATTAGGCGCGTATACATTAACTAACGTTATTGGTCTGTTAAATATTAACACTGTCAGTATTAGAATTCATCCATCAGTGTAAGACGTGGAGTCAATTAACTGGAAGGGTATATTGCGATCAAAAATTATCCCCACACCGTTTCTTGTTTTTTCATTGGAGTTAAAAAAAAAAAACACCGGAAATTCTCTAGATGAGAGTTTGGGTTCTGATGCTTTTGGGAAATGTGTTTTCTGTATAAATGTAATGGAGCTTTTCTGTTTAGAGAACCAGCTCAGCACCACAGATATCTTAGTGGCAGTATTAAGACCCTTGGCATTCTGTGAAATGATGTGTAATGATCTAGAACTCATAGTGATCAATATGGGGGTATGCTATGACAAGGGGTGGGCAGAGTGACCTACCTTTGAGGTGATCTAAAGCCTGGTGAAAGTGCTTTTTCTCCCCAGGGGCTCGAAAGGAAAGGAAAAGAGCAAGCTGTGTGACCTTCTCTACATTATCTAAGACAAAGGCAATCTGTGGTATCTAAAAAGAATGAACAAACAACAACAAAGCAGAAGAATAAAACCTGAATAAAAAAACATTTGTAAATCTTAACACTCTGAGTGCTAAGCACTTTCCCACCTGGGTGCTAAGCTGTTCAAAAGGTTTTTTTTATTTTTTCTCTTTAACTTTTTTTTTTTAAACTTTCTTTTTCCAGATCCCCAAGACTTACGCTGTTGAAAAGGTTAGGCAATTACCTTTCCAACAGTGGGTCTTGGGGATCTGTAGCTGCTTAGATGCCTAATATACAGGCTTCTAAGCAGCATGCCCCCTTTTCCTATACTAAACATTGTTAAGTTTAAATAAAGTTGCGCAGTGACGTCATGACATCATTGCGCGTGACGTCACTGCACATAACATGAACCCCCGGCAATGCCTGTCACTATACAGGCCCGATCGCTGGGGTAGGAGCGGGTGGGAGCCCCCAGATCTCCCTCAAGGTGGGAGAGTGATAGCAACGGCTCTGAGTAGTCGTTAGCACCTGAGTGGGAAACTCTGCGACAGCTCAGAGACTTCGTTAGCACTCAAGGGGTTAAACAATACCACAACTGGGGTTATCCGAACAATGGACTAAGCCCACAGGAAAAACAAGTGGGTAATACAATAAATGTCTGAGGGTCGTATAGCAGTGTTAATAAACTGCTACAACTACCTCCCGAGAGCCCACAGGATGGAATGCAATATAGTCCTTTGGAGGTCAGGGATTAAGGGGAAGAAGTGATAATTGCAATAAGGGTTTATATAATGCTTTATGAGTGAACTAAGTCAGCAAGTTATTCAGCTCCTTTTTGCCTAAGTTGAAGTGACAAAGAATGAAGTAATACAGTCTCATGGTGGATCCATGGTGAGAGGGTTTGGTTTCTTAGAGGTGGTTGTTGAAGCCTTGCGTTTTTTGGAAGCTGTGATCCACTGCTGGCATTGCAGATTAGGTTAAGAGTTCATAGATTTCGGATTGTCAAATGCGGTCTCATCTTTTTGTGGAAGAGTTAGTTGTGGAATAAGCAGCCATGAGCAGAAATTCTCAAGGTCTTCCTTATCTCTGTAAATAACTTCTTTATTATCTTTGAGGACTTTCAGTGAGAAGGGGAAGCCTCAACGTTAAGGAATATTTAGATTTCGTAAATGTGATGTGAGGAAGCCAACCTCCCTTCTCCTGGCTAGGGTATGGGGACTGAGGTCAGCAAATACTTTTAGGGAGTCTCAATTTACTTTGAATGGTATTTTATTTCTGGCTGCTGCTAGTATTCTTTCTTTATCTTTGAAACTTTGGCACCTGAGTACCATGTCCTGTGAAGGGGCTGAGGCAGATGGTTTGTGCCTCAGTGCTCTATGTGTTCTATCCAGAGAGATGCTTACGGCCTCCTCACCATTCAGTAGAAGTCAGAATAAGTCCTGCATATATTGTGGCAACGCTGCTGGTAGTATAGTTTCAGAGATCCCTCTGATTATCAGGTTCTGGCGTCGACCACGGTTGTCTAGGTCCTCAACCTGCAGCTGTGTAATTTGAATGGTTTGCTGTTGAATTTGCATATTGGTCACAGTAGATGATTCCTACATTTCTTCAGCATGTTCTTCGAGCTGAAGGACTCCATTCCCCAAGTCTGTGATGTCTTTTTTTTTTAACATCTGCTAGGCCATCTCTAATTGATTCACTGACCTGAGACATGAAGGAGGCAAAATTCTCTTTAGTTGGTAGAAAACGCAGATCAGCTCTGGTCAGAGGATGGTCATCACCAGGTTGTGAGGGGTTCATATCCTCATCATTATTACTGATTTCTGACTGGGGAGATCTTGGCGGTGGAATAGTGGTTGGTTCCACTGTTTTGAAATAATAGTTAATTTTAGAACTTGATGATGTATTTGTCTTGCTAGCTTTATCTGCTTTCGATATGGGTTTAGAAGCCATAGCAACACGTTGTGAGTGTGGTAATAAGTGAGGAGAATTTTTCACTCTCACAGGAGTAGGTGTATGATTTAGGAGTGTAGCCCTCTAACAGTAAACTATGACAGGCCAGGTGTTAGCCTTTATTGTGTTAAAATTGAGCCTTTCAAGCTTTCTAACAAAGTGGCTAAAATACACAGTGAGGTAGGAAGCAAAATGTCCAGCCTACTCCTTCTTCTCCTTCTAATGATTCCCCCTATTTACTGTAGGTAAATTGAAGTCTTCACCTCAGTGAGGCTGCATAGTGTGTAAATTATAATGAGGTCTAGAGATCATCTGGAGGATCCCTTAAGAGATAAGGCCTCAGTGTACACAGATGCCAGTGAGCTGCAGTATTATTTTAATATTAGTGTGCTCTGTTCAGCTGCTACAAGCAGGCTACTTTAAGCTCCGTAATGGATCCCTTGTGTTTGCGTAGTGTTAATTCAGCTGCGTCACAATGCGGCCTCTGATACTTTTCCAGACGTTTTTTATAAACCTGTGTGGATTTGCCACTACTTGTTGCTACATATAGAGGATGAGTGCCACTCACCATCACCCCATGCAATCTAAAGGATATTCTCCGAGATCAGTAAGTATAGAGTTGCCTGACGAAGTGCCTGCTACTTGGTCTGTGTGCTGCGTGTTGCGCAGGGAAAAAAGATGGCGCCCGCATTCTTCCTCCACACTCCACGCTCCTCATCAGGTTTGCTTCTACATCTCCTGGAGTCTGATAAAGAGCCGTTTTCAAGCAGTCCCCGAGTCTCCTATCCTGCTCTCAGGAAAGTAGCTTCACAGAGCTTCAAAATAATGCTGCCATATCGGGTCCTGGCCAGCTCCGCCAACTATATCATAACATTTTTATCATATATTCATTGTTTTTTTTTTTTTTTTTTTACCAGGTTTCTCAATATATCTATCTAACTTGGATCAGTAAATGTTATACAGGCTGTTTGGTCATCAAGATTGTCCTTTGTCATCATTTATTTTGGCAATAGGGAAGTCATATGCATATGAATTCATATTAATGTGCCATTTTTTAGCTCTACTGCACAGTCTCTAAATATTGTGTATACTTACTTGCTTAATTTTTTTGTATTAGGCCTGTGTGTGTAGTATCAATTTATTTGTAATGCATTATAAAAAATGTCTTAAGCATTACAAACAGTATATTTCATAAAAATACACAGTGGCTGTAGGTTTTAAAAACATAATTTTCCATTAACAGACTGTATAAACAATCTCTTTTAAAAGGATAATCAAAAACTTGGAACTACACAAGCCTTTTAATGAGATAATGGGTACCACTTGTGAACACATTTTATTTGCTTATTGATTCAGTTTGGACAACACTGCAGCGCCAAAAACAGCACACATTTGCCAATCCCTCTGACCTTACAGCTAGAGGAGGATGAATTGCACGTACAATTACTCAGGCATGAATTTCTATGTGTAAAAATGCTCTATTCTTTCAACTTGTATATATATATTTATTCATATGAATTAAATGATTATACAATTCTATCTTTTCGGAGGAAAAAAATAAATTTGACCTTGGAAATATAATAAATCTCTTATTCGGAAATGGTGTAGCAGAATTTATAAAATCATAACATTTACATATTAGTACATTTCATTGTAATTATATGTAAATTTGTAAAGCTAAATCTGCTTAGACTAGTTATGGCAATGATTGTAGCATTTAAGCCTTAAAGGGACAATAAACACCTTGAGATTTTATATAAAGGGCCCCATGTAAAAAGAAGTAACATTTTTCATATCTCGATAAATTAATCGACCCGCCATATCTTGCACCTAGCGGATACATGTCTGTCACTCAAATGTACTAAAAAACAGCCCACCCCAACAAAGTTGTGTCTAATCCATCACAAAGACCAGTGGAATATTGATAACTTTAAAGCTCTGCTTAATGTGAATATACTAATTTACTAATCTGTCTACCCTATATATAAACGACTGTTACTTCTGGGGTTAATGACTGGTGTAAGTAGCCAATCATGACAAAAGTAGCCAGCATCCCCTGTTAAAATATATAATAAATAACTTATTTATAGTGAACTTAGATATGAAGAAAAAAAAATCATTAGGTTGGATAAATACAGATGGCTATGGTATAATAATAGGCCTGTGCCATAAACTTACTGTTATTATTTACAAAACTATCACTAGTTATTTGTTTACTTATTTTACTAGACAATAAAGGAGCAAAGATAATCAAACATTATTTAAAATAAATGATTAGTCAAAATTATCTTAATTTGGATAGTAGAAATGTAATATGTATTATTAATTTGATCAAAATTATACAACAAATTTAATTTTACAATAATTTATTCTTAAAACACAATTTAGATTATGATAAGTTGAAACATAAATACAAGTGGTATACCCCTGTAGTTTCCAAATAGCTGGAAACAGGAGTTAAGAAGCAGTGGTCATAAGACTTAACTCATCCGCCACCTCTGAGGCGGGGTGGACAGCAATCATGCCAATCAGATATGATCGGGATGATTGACACCCATGCTAGCGGCGGATTGGCCGCAAATCTGCAGGGGTGGCATTGCACAAGCATTTAACTAGAAATGCTTGTGCAATGATAAATGACGACAGCGTATGCTGTCGGTATTTATCGATGTGCGGTGGACATGATCCTCTACAGTGGTTCATATCTGCCCGCACAATGATAATTTGCCCCCCTATATGAGCTACATATTTATATATATATTCTTTAATATTTTGTTGCTAATCTAAATATGTATATATGTATAATGTAAGTACCTAGAGCCATCCATCTGGCATCTCTCCCTCCTAAAAGTTTCAATACAATTCTCTGTCTAAGAATATTGGAATCATGACAGGAAAATGTTTCTGGTTTTTATAAACTACTTTCCTTTCACGTGACGGCTTCACTGTGACATGTGTGCAATTGATGGCTCAGAGAACATTAGGCATTTCAGCTTTCTTGTCAAAATGTCTTCACCCATTGTCATTCGTCTGGTGTACTTGAGAGATTAACATATTTAAAAATATGTTCATAAGTGAATCAATAATCATAGCAAGATGTCTGAAAAAAGCAGACTGATGTATGCTAATTATAATGCTGTTAACCGTTTGGAAGGATTCTGTTGAAAATAAATGTAGTTCTGCCAGTAGTCCAGGGATTGGGCATGAATGTGCTGTCATGGGCTACAGTGCATTGCTGATCTCTTCTTACGGTACCCGGATAGACTGCCTATCCAGTCAGAACCTTTGGATGATCACTCAGTCAGTAAGGGCATCTAATCCAATGCTTGGTAGAAATACCCTTAGGACTCTAATTCTTCTTCTTCTTTGTGGAAACTGCAGTAATTGTCCTTCATCGTGAGCCTTGATCGTGGGTCTTCCTTCTCCTTCATAACTGAAGAAGTCTGACTATAAAAAAGATTCAGCAGCGTCTCCATGCTGGAATATTCAACTAGCAAGCGAGTTATAGTCTTCTCATGATTAAAGTTGTGCTTTTATTTTGCTGATAGTTAATCCTTTTGGAACTGTCTGTAAACCCCCACTGATTTCTATAGGGTCTTGCAGAAATAGACACAAACTAATTAATTGAACTTTTGATAATATTCAAGATAACTGAATAAAAAGCATACAATGACATGTCCACATAAAAATAGATAGTGAGCGAATACACACAGATTAGTCTATCCAAATATGCGATTATGCAGATTTAGTACTTTGTTGACAGCTTTGTAAATTAGAATTTTGATCTGCATGGACTTTGATGCAAAATTACATGCAGACAGCAAGTTGATGGCTTAGGAAATGGGGCCCAAAAATGTTTGGTAATGCATAATGAAACAACTTTGCAATATATTTTCATTAATTGTTCTCCCTTTTCATGTAGGTTAGCCCTGAATTTCTAATTCTAAGAGGGTGAAATGATGTGAAAATCAAAATTGAACTTTCAAGATACAGATAGAAATGTTTCCAATTTTTCTTCTTTTGTCAAATTGCCCTCTTTTTCGTTTGTTTCCTTGGTTGAAACCTGGCCCATTTTCATGAGGGAACAGTAAAGTGAAAAATATTAAAACACAGTCTCAGACATTGTGTATAAGTAATAGTAAGTGACAGCAGAGTTGTGGGCATCCCTTGCTGTCACTTACCTCTGTCTGACATAGCCTCTCTCTACGGTTGCTTATACAATATTGCTACATACTGCTACAACATAGTGCTTATGACATTCACTGGGCCCTAATGGAAAATAAATATTTTTTTAATTAAAGGAGTATAAAATCCCAAATTTTTCTTTTGTTATTCAGATAGAGCATTCAATTTTAAAAAAACTTTCTAATTCGCTTTACTATTGTCAATTTTCTTCATTCTCTTGGTATCTTTTGTTGAAAAGCAGGGACATAAGCTTAGGAGCCGGCACATTTATGGAGAACTATATGGCAGCAGTTTTGCAATAATGCTATCCATTTGAAATCGCACTAGATGGCAGCACTATTTCCTGCATGAAAGATACAAAAAGAGAGAAAGCGCAACCTGGACACAAGTGAAAGACTTTTAATAACAGAAATAAAACTTTAAAATATGGTATTGGGTGTATCAGATAAAAAGTAATAACAAGCACATCAAAAAGTCTTCTTTAAAATGACGAATGCCGTAAAGTCTTACTGTCAGCGTCTGACTCCCGATTCACCTTCCGATATGGATAGGTAATCAGTTGGGAAAGTTCCTCCAGTAAACCTGTATCCACTACAGCGTTAATCCGTCTTTCAATAAGTCATGTTCAGGTTATGTTGGAGTGTCTTATTGCTATGGTAGCTGTGATGGAATACACGTCCTTTAGCAGACACCTGTTCCAATCACCTGTGGGTGTGTCTCGACACACATTTCGTTTCCCAGCGTGGGACGAGATTTATTTATTTATTTATAAAATATTTTACCAGGTAGGATACATTGAGATTTCTCTAGTTTTCAAGTATGCCCTGGGTATAAAACATTGCATTTATACAATAGGGTACAATAAAATACAAAAATAATAATAATACACAATATTAGCCAAATTTAACATAGAACAGGTAGGAAATATTTAATCAACCATGACAGGTGCATTCTGTTTTGAGATATGTAGAGAGGGATCTCTTAAAGGATATTAGGCTTAGGGAAGGTTTGAAAGTGTGCAGTAGGTCGTTCCATAATCGTGGTGCTCTGTAGGAAAAGGAGGATCGAGCAGCTTTCTTTTTGAATTGAGGCAAACTAAATAATGTGATGGTACTGGATCGGAGTTTATAGGAGGTGGGAATAGCAGGGGAGAGCATTCTTCTCAGGTAGGGTGGAAGCTTCCCAGTCAAGCTTTTAAACACAAAGCAGGAAAGATGGAGGGTGCGTCTGGATTCCAGCGACAGCCAGTTTAGTTCTTTTTGCATGTCACAATGGTGGGTCCTGTAGTTACTTTGTAGCACAAAGTGGCAGAATGAGTTATACAGTGTATTAAGTTTATTAAGGTGAGTTTGCGGTGCAGGTGCATATACTACATGCCCATAATCCATGACTGGCATCAGCATTTGCTGTACAATCTTTTCCTTTACTGTAGGGCTGAGGCAGCATTTGTTTCTGTACAGGGCACCTAGTTTTGGATAAAGTTTAGATGCAAGTTTTTCTATGTGGAGGCCAAAAGATAAATTGGGGTCTAACAATATACCCAAGTATTTAAAAGAGTGGACTGCAGTCAGAGTGCAATTTGATTTTGTTTTGATGCATAGATGGGAATTTTGTAGTTTGTGTACTTTAGGTCCCATTCCACACATCATTGTGACAGTTTTGTCAGTGTTTTGGAAGAGTTTGTTTTTAGACATCCACTTTTCAACCTCTGTGAACTGGTCTTGGAGCACTGATTCAAGCTGCGGCAGATCGGAATTGTTTGCATGGATTACCGTGTCATCTGCGTATATGTGTACAGTTGTGGATTTGCAGACATTAGGCAGATCATTTATAAATAATGTGAATAGTAGGGGGCCGAAAATGGAACCTTGGGGAACACCACACATGACTGGGAGAGGGAGGGAGTCGCTGTCAGAAATGAAGACATTTTGTGATCGATCTGATACATATGATCGAAACCAGGTTAGCGAACGATCACCAATACCTGAGTTTTTTAGTTTGAGCAGTAGTATATTGTGGTCTACTATGTCAAAGGCCTTTACAAAATCAACGAAAATAGCTCCTGTTAGGTCTCCTTGTTCCATGCCAGTTTGGATGTCGTTGCAAACTTTTAGGAGGGCAGTTGTAGTAGAGTGATTTGGGCAAAAATCTGATTGATCAGGGGTCAGATAGTTTTGGTATTGACTCATTTTTCTAAGATTTTTCACAATACTGGGAGCAATGATATTGGGCAATAGTTAGAAACCAAGGTTAGCTCCCCACTTTTATGGATAGGCACTAGTCTAGCAGTCTTCCAAATTTGGGGTATGTACCCAAACACCAAGGATTCATTAATTAGGGTTGTGACAGATTTAGCAATTGCTGGCACACTGAGATTCAACAGCATTGCTGGGATTTGATCAGGTCCAGACTGGTTTTTCATTTTTAGATTATGAAGGTGTTTCTTAACCCCTTAATGACCACAGCATTTTTCCATTTTCTGTCCCTTTGGGACCAAGGCTATTTTTACATTTTTGCTGTGTTTGTGTTTAGCTGTAATTTTCCTCTTACTCATTTACTGTACCCACACATATTATATACCGTGGACTTTCTAAAGATACCATTATTTTAATCATATCTTATAATTTACTATAAAAAAATGAGAAAATATGAGAAAAAAATGGAAAAAAAACACACTTTTTCTAACTTTGACCCCCAAAATCTGTTACACATCTACAACCACCAAAAAACACCCATGCTAAATAGTTTCTAAATTTTGTCCTGAGTTTAGAAATACCCAATGTTTACATGTTCTTTGCTCTTTTTGCAAGTTATACGGCCATAAATACAAGTAGCACTTTGCTATTTCCAAACTATTTTTTTTTTTCAAAATTAGCGCTAGTTACATTGGAACACTGATATCTTTCAGGAATCCCGTAATATCCATTGACATATATATATATATATATATATATATATATATATATATATATATATATATATATATATTTTAGTAGACATCCCAAAGTATTGATCTAGTCCAATTTTGGTATATTTCATGCCACCATTTCACCGCCAAATGCGATCAAATACAAAAAATAGTTCACTTTTTCACAAATTTTATCACAAACTTTCGGTTTCTCATTGAAATTATTTACCAACAGCTTGTTCAATTATGGCATAAATGGTTGTAAATTTTTCTCTGGGATCCCCTTTGTTCAGAAATAGCAGACATATATGGCTTTGGCGTTGCTTTTTGGTAATTAGAAGGCCGCTATATGCCACTATGCACCACACGTGTATTATGCCCAGCAGTGAAGGGGTTAATTAGGGAGCTTGTAGGGAGCTTTTTCGGGTAATTTTAGCTTTACTGTAGTGTAGTAGACAACCCCAAGTATTGATCTAGGCCCATTTTGGTATATTTCATGCCACCATTTCCCCGCCAAATGTGATCAAATTAAAAAAAACGTTAAATTTTTCACAATTTTAGGTTTCTCACTGAAATGATTTACAAACAGCTTGTGCAATTATGGCACAAATGGTTGTAAATGCTTCTCTGGGATCCCCTTTGTTCAGAAATAGCAGACATATATGGCTTTGAGTTGCTTTTTGGTACTTAGAAGGCCGCTAAATGCCGCTGCACATCACACGTGTATTATGACTAGCAGTGAAGGGGTTAATTAGGTAGCTTGTAGGGAGCTTGCAGGGTTAATTTTAGCTTTAGTGTAGAGCTCAGCCTCCCACCTGAAACATCAGCCCCCCTGATCCCTCCCAAACATCTCTCTTCCCTCCCCCACCCCACAATTATCCCCGCCATCTTAAGTACTGGCAGCAACTCTGCCAGTACTAAAATAAAAGGTATATTTAGGTTTTTTTTTTTAAAGCATATTTATATATGCTGCTGTGTAGGACCCCCCCCCCCTTAGCCCCCAACCTGACTGATCCCCCACCAAACAGCTCTCTAACCCTCCCTCTCTGCCTTAATGGGCGCCATCTTGGGTACTGGCAGCTGTCTGCCAGTACCCAGTTTAGAATAAATTGTTGTTTTTTTATTTTTTCCCCTTTTCTGTAGTGTAGCTCCCCCCCCACCAAAGAACAACCCCCCACCCCTCCTAGATACCTTCGATTGTTCTTTTTTTTAACTTAAAATACCCCTTTCTCTTACTTTGATAACCAAAACTTTTCTGTAGTGTAGCGGTTCCTACCCACTCCCGCCCCGTGCACGCGCCCGCCTGCCGCCCCCGTGCACACGCCCCCATCGGCCCCGCCCCCGATCCCGCCCCCTCTACATTACCCGGCCCATCGATGGCCACCCACCCGCCTCCCAAGTCGGCTCCCAC
Source organism: Bombina bombina (assembly GCF_027579735.1). Lineage (NCBI taxonomy): Eukaryota > Metazoa > Chordata > Amphibia > Anura > Bombinatoridae > Bombina > Bombina bombina. The sequence continues at coordinate 439,024,577 of NC_069499.1, forward strand.
CCACCAACGATACTGGCCATCGATGTCCGGTGCAGAGAGGGCCACAGAGTGACTCTCTCTGCATCGGATGTCCAAGGGGTGTTATTGCAGGATGCCTCAATATCAAGGCATCCTGCAATAACCGAAAAGCAGCTGGAAGCGAGCAGGATCGCTTCCAGCCACTTTAAACCCCTAATGTCGTACAGGGTACGTCACTGGTCTTTTAAGACCAGGTTGTGTGCGACGTACCCTGTACAACATGCGTCGTTAAGGGGTTAATGACATTCATCGGTACAGGTCTAAAATGTAACTTCTCTATATTGGGTCTTTGCTAATTTGCGGGTTCTAATCCACATTTGTAGTTTAAGGATGCGTGTCATTTATTAGTATTAGTACAAAATAATTGTTAAAGTCTTTTGCTACTTCTAAGGGGAGTTGCAGGGTTTGGTTGTCCACATTGACAGTGGAGGGTTGTGTGTGGATTGGTGGAGTTTGTAAGTTATTTATGAGTTTCTAGAGTTTGATATGTTATTGTTCAGATTTTAACAGAAATATTGGGCTTGGCCAATTTTGTTTGTTTAGTGTATATATTTCGCCATTGTCTATATACACAGTGATCATTCATAGAGCCAGTATGCTTGAACAATAAATCCCAAAACTGGTACATTTGAATGAGGTCAGCTGTGATCCAATTCAAATGTGCTCCTTTTACTCTCACCTTACACAGTGGAGCATGCAAATTCCAAACTTGTAGGAGTTAGGACTGAAAGAATTCAACTGCAGAGTCTAAATCTGGTCTTAGGTTTAATCTGTGCCAAGGGAGGTTCTTGATGTCATTTAGAAATGATTGAAGATTACAATTTTTAAAGCACTTGGTGATTTTAACCTTGGGAGAGGATTTAGTTGCCTTTATTTTGCGCGCATAGTACACTAAGCAGTGGTCACTGAAATTGTTAGGGAGAACACCTGCCCCCTGGATTCGGTCAGTGGAAAGAATCCAATCCAATTTAGATCCTTAAATACCCTTTCTCTAGGGTTTTGATTAAAGCAGGAGGAGTTATGTTAAGACCTCATAGAAAAAGATGTCCTACATATTCATGTATTACAATATTCGGCTATACATTTCTGCAAAGATGATAAAATGATAACTTAAGTGTAGTTGCATATAATATTATATGCTGCAATAACAGTGATGGCAAAAATTTAAAAAAATATAGTTCTACCTATTAATTAAACTTGTGTGAACCTTAAGTGTTCATAAATCTCAAATATTAATCATTTAACAATTGCTAGCAGTTTTAACAAAGTATTAAGGTGCATGGTAATAATATAATATGGATTGCATTCCTACATTCAAGTTAAATGTTACGTGTATAACTGGATACATATTAGACATGTGCACGGCTAAAAAATTCGGTTCGTTTTCGGTTCGGATCGATTCGGACTTTTCGAATTTGGTTTCGGATCGAATCGGATTCGGCAAAATTTAAATAAATTTGTTTCGGATTTATTCGGATCCGAATAAATTCGTTTCGGATTTATTCGGATTCGGCTGAATTCGGTTCTATTCGGTTCCGAAATTCGGTATGTTTTAGTACACTAAGTCACTAACACCCATAAACTACCTATGAACCACTAAACCGAGGCCCCCCCCACATCGCAAACCCTATAATAACATTATTTAGCCCCTAATCTGCCGATCGGATATCGCCGCAACCTACATTATAGCTATTAACCCCTAATCTGCTGTCCCTAACACCGCTGACCCCTACATTATAGTTATTAACCCCTAATATGCCCCCCCCCAATATCGCCGCAATCTAACTACAAGTATTAACCCCTAATCTGCCGACCCGATATCGCCGCCGCCTACATTATAGCTATTAACCCCTAATCTGCTGTCGCTAACACCGCTGACCCCTACATTATAGTTATTAACCCCTAATCTGCCCCCCCAACGTCGCCGCAATCTAACTACAAGTATTAACCCCTAATCTGCCGATCCGATATCGCTGCCGCCTACATTATAGCTATTAACCCCTAATCTGCTGTCCCTAACACCGCCGACCCCTACATTATAGTTATTAACCCCTAATCTGCCCCCCAACGTCGCCGCAATCTAACTACAAGTATTAACCCCTAATCTGCCGACCCGATATCGCCGTCACCTACATTATAGCTATTAACCCCTAATCTGGTGTCCCTAACACCGCCGACCCCTACATTATAGTTATTAACCCCTAATCTGCCCCCCCAACGTCGCCGCAATCTAACTACAAGTATTAACCCCTAATCTGCCGACCCGATATCGCCGCCGCCTACATTATAGCTATTAACCCCTAATCTGCTGTTCCTAACACCGCCGACCCCTACATTATAGTTATTAACCCCTAATCTGCCCCCCCCAACGTCGCCGCAATCTAACTACAAGTATTAACCCCTAATCTGCCGACCCGATATCGCCGCCGCCTACATTATAGCTATTAACCCCTAATCTGGTGTCCCTAACACCGCCGAACCCTACATTATAGTTATTAACCCCTAATCTGCCCCCCCAACATCGCCGCAATCTAACTACAAGTATTAACCCCTAATCTGCCGACCGCAAATCGCCGTCACTATAATAAATGTATTAACCCCTAAACCGCCGCACTCCCGCCTCGCAAACACTATAATACATTTTATTAACCCCTAATCTGCCCTCCCTAACATCGCCGCCACCTACCTACAATTATTAACCCCTAATCTCCCGCCCCCAACGTCGCCGCTACTATAATAAGGTTTTTAACCCCTAAACCTAAGTCTAACCCTAACACTAACACCCCCTAACTTAAATATAATTTAAATAAAACAAAATAAGTTTACTATAGTTAAATAAATGAATCCTATTTAAAACTAAAGACTTACCTGTAAAATAAACCCTAAGATAGCTGCAATATAACTAATAGTTACATTGTAGCTATTTTAGGATTTATTTTTATTTTACAGGCAACTTTGTATTTATTTTAACTAGGTACAATAGTTATTAAATAGTTAATAACTATTTAATAACTACCTAGCTAAAATAAATACAAATTTACCTGTAAAATAAATCCTAACCTAAGTTACAATTACACCTAACACTACACTATCATTTAATTAATTAAATAAATGAATCATATTTAAAACTAAATACTTACCTGTAAAATAAACCCTAATATAGCTGCAATATAACTAATAGTTACATTGTAGCTATTTTAGCATTTATATTTATTTTACAGGCAACTTTGTATTTATTTTAACTAGGTACAATAGCTATTAAATAGTTATTGACTAATTAATAGCTACCTAGTTAAAATAATTACAAAATTACCTGTAAAATAAATCCTAACCTAAGTTACAATTAAACCTAACACTACACTATCATTAAATAAATTAACTACAAGTACCTACAATTAAATACAATGAAATAAACTAAACTAAATTAAAAAAAAAAAAACACTAAATTACAAAAAATAAAAAAATATTACAAGAATTTTAAACTAATTACACCTAATCTAAGCCCCCTAATAAAATAACAAAGCCCCCCAAAATAAAAAAAAATGCCCTACCCTATACTAAATTACAAAAGTTAACAGCTCTATTACCTTACCAGCCCTGAACAGGGCCCTTTGCGGGGCATGCCCCAAAGAAAATAGCTCTTTTGCCTGTAAAAAAAACACACAATCCCCCCCCCACATTACAACACACCACCCACATACCCCTACTCTAACCCAAACCCCCCTTAAATAAACCTAACACTACCCCCCTGAAGATCTCCCTACCTTGAGTCGTGTTCACCCAGCCGGGCCTAAGTCTTCATCCGATGGGGCAGAAGAGGACATTCAGACCGGCAGAAGTCTTCCTCAAAGCGGGGCAAGAAGAGGTCTTCCATCCATCATACAAGTACCAAAATACAAACAAACACTAAATTACCAAAAATAATAAAATATTACAATAATTTTAAACTAATTACACCTAATCTAAGCCCCCTACTAGCTATTAATATAGCTACAATATAACTAATAGTTACATTGTAGCTATTTTAGGATTTATATTTATTTTACAGGCAACTTTGTATTTATTTTAACTAGGTACAATAGTTATTAAATAGTTAATAACTATTTAATAACTACCTAGCTAAAATAAATACAAATTTACCTGTAAAATAAATCATAACCTAAGTTACAATTACACCTAACACTACACTATCATTAAATTAACTAAATAAATGAATCCTATATAAAACTAAAGACTTACCTGTAAAATAAACCCTAATATAGCTGCAATATAACTAATAGTTACATTGTAGCTATTTTAGCATTTATATTTATTGTACAGGCAACTTTGTATTTATTTTAACTAGGTTCAATAGCTATTAAATAGATATTGACTATTTAATAGCTACCTAGTTAAAATAATTACAAAATTACCTGTAAAATAAATCCTAATCTAAGTTACAATTAAACCTAACACTACACTATCATTAAATAAATTAACTACAAGTACCTACAATTAAATACAATTAAATAAACTAAACTAAAGTACAACCCCCCCCACTAAATTACAAAAAATAAAAAAATATTACAAGAATTTTAAACTAATTACACCTAATCTAAGCCCCCTAATAAAATAACAAAGCCCCCCAAAATAAAAAAAAATGCCCTACCCTATACTAAATTACAAAAGTTAACAGCTCTATTACCTTACCAGCCCTTAAAAGGGCCTTTTGCGGGGGCATGCCCCAAAGAAAACAGCTCTTTTGCCTGTAAAAAAAAAACACAATACCCCCCACATTACAACCCAACACCCACATACCCCTACTCTAACCCAAACCCCCCTTAAATAAACCTAACACTACCCCCCTGAAGATCTCCCTACCTTGAGTCGTGTTCACCAAGCCGGGCCGAAGTCTTCATCCGATGGGGCAGAAGAGGACATCCAGACCGGCAGAAGTCTTCATCCAAGCGGGGCAAGAAGAGGTCTTCCATCCATCAGAAAAGTACAAAAAAACAAACAAACACTAAATTACCAAAAATAATAAAATATTACAATAATTTTAAACTAATTACACCTAATCTAAGCCCCCTACTAGCTATTAATATAGCTACAATATAACTAATAGTTACATTGTAGCTATTTTAGGATTTATATTTATTTTACAGGCAACTTTGTATTTATTTTAACTAGGTACAATAGCTATTAAATAGTTGAGAACTATTTAATAACTACCTAGCTAAAATAAATACAAATTTACCTGTAAAATAAATCCTAACCTAAGTTACAATTACACCTAACACTACACTGTCATTAAATTAACTAAATAAATGAATCCTATATAAAACTAAAGACTTACCTGTAAAATAAACCCTAATATTATTTAATAGCTACCTAGTTAAAATAATTACAAAATTACCTGTAAAATAAATCCTAACATTAGTTACAATTAAACCTAACACTACACTATCATTAAATAAATTAACTACAAGTACCTACAATTAAATAAAATGAAATAAACTAAACTAAAGTACAAAAAAACAAACACTAAATTACAAAAAATAAAAAAAATTACAAGAATTTTAAACTAATTACACCTAATCTAAGCCCCCTAATAAAATAACAAATACCCCCAAAATAAAAAAATGCCCTACCCTATACTAAATTACAAAAGTAATCAGCTCTATTACCTTACCAGTCCTTAAAAGGGCCTTTTGCGGGGGCATGCCCCATAGAAAACAGCTCTTTTGCCTGTAAAAAAAAACACAATACTCCCCCCTCACATTACAACCCACCACCCACATACCCCTACTCTAACCCAAACCCCCCTTAAATAAACCTAACACTACCCCCCTGAAAATCTCCCTACCGTGTCTTCACCCAGCGGGCCGAAGTCTTCATCCGATCGGGCAGAAGAGGACATCCAGACCGGCAGAAGTCTTCATCCAAGCGGGGCAAGAAGAGGTCTTCCATCCATCAGAAGTCTTGATCCAGGCGGCATCTTCTCTGTTCATCCATCCGGAGCGGAGCGGCAGCATCCTGAAGACATCCCACGCAGAGCATCCTCTTCTTTCTTGATCCGACGACTAAGTGACTGTACCTTTAAGTGACGTCATCCAAGATAGCGTCCCTTGAATTCCGATTGGCTGATAGGATTCTATCAGCCAATCGGAATTAAGGTAGGAAAAATCTGATTGGCTGATTCATTCAGCCAATCAGATTCAAGTTCAATCCGATTGGCTGATCCAATCAGCCAATCAGATTGACCTCGCATTCTATTGGCTGATCGGAACAGCCAGTAGAATGTGAGGTCAATCTGATTGGCAGATTGGATCAGCCAATCGGATTGAACTTGAATCTGATTGGCTGATTGAATCAACCAATCAGATTTTTCCTACCTTAATTCCGATTGGCTGATAGAATCCTATCAGCCAATCGGAATTCAAGGGACGCCATCTTGGATGACGTCACTTAAAGGTACAGTCACTTAGTCGTCGGATCAAGAAAGAAGAGGATGCTCTGCGTGGGATGTCTTCAGGATGATGCCGCTCCGGATGGATGAACAGAGAAGATGCCGCCTGGATCAAGACTTCTGATGGATGGAAGACCTCTTCTTGCCCCGCTTGGATGAAGACTTCTGCCGGTCTGGATGTCCTCTTCTGCCCGATCGGATGAAGACTTCGGCCCGCTGGGTGAAGACACGGTAGAGAAATCTTCAGGGGGGTAGTGTTAGGTTTATTTAAGGGGGGTTTGGGTTAGAGTAGGGGTATGTGGGTGGTGGGTTGTAATGTGGGGGGGGGGTATTGTGTTTTTTTTTACAGGCAAAAGAGCTGTTTTCTTTGGGGCATGCCCCCGCAAAAGGCCCTTTTAAGGGCTGGTAAGGTAATAGAGCTGATTACTTTTGTAATTTAGTATAGGGTAGGGCATTTTTTTATTTTGGGGGGCTTTGTTATTTTATTAGGGGGCTTAGATTAGGTGTAATTAGTTTAAAATTCTTGTAATTTTTTTTATTTTTTGTAATTTAGTGTTTGTTTTTTTGTACTTTAGTTTAGTTTATTTCATTGTATTTAATTGTAGGTACTTGTAGTTAATTTATTTAATGATAGTGTAGTGTTAGGTTTAATTGTAACTTAGGTTAGGATTTATTTTACAGGTAATTTTGTAATTATTTTAACTAGGTAGCTATTAAACAGTAAATATCTATTTAATAGCTATTGTACCTAGTTAAAATAAATACAAAGTTGCCTGTAAAATAAATATAAATGCTAAAATAGCTACAATGTAACTATTAGTTATATTGTAGCTATATTAGGGTTTATTTTACAGGTAAGTCTTTAGTTTTATATAGGATTCATTTATTTAAATAATTTAATGACAGTGTAGTGTTAGGTGTAATTGTAACTTAGGTTAGGATTTATTTTACAGGTAAATTTGTATTTATTTTAGCTAGGTAGTTATTAGTGTTTGTTTGTTTTTTTGTACTTTTCTGATGGATGGAAGACCTCTTCTTGCCCCGCTTGGATGAAGACTTCTGCCGGTCTGGATGTCCTCTTCTGCCCCATCGGATGAAGACTTCGGCCCGGCTTGGTGAACACGACTCAAGGTAGGGAGATCTTCAGGGGGGTAGTGTTAGGTTTATTTAAGGGGGGTTTGGGTTAGAGTAGGGGTACGTGGGTGTTGGGTTGTAATGTGGGGGGGTATTGTGTTTTTTTTTTACAGGCAAAAGAGCTGTTTTCTTTGGGACATGCCCCAGCAAAAGGCCCTTTTAAGGGCTGGTAAGGTAATAGAGCTGTTAACTTTTGTAATTTAGTATAGGGTAGGGCATTTTTTTATTTTGGGGGGCTTTGTTATTTTATTAGGGGGCTTAGATTAGGTGTAATTAGTTTAAAATTCTTGTAATATTTTTTTATTTTTTGTAATTTAGTGGGGGCGTTTTTGTACTTTAGTTTAGTTTATTTAATTGTATTTAATTGTAGGTACTTGTAGTTAATTTATTTAATGATAGTGTAGTGTTAGGTTTAATTGTAACTTAGGTTAGGATTTATTTTACAGGTAATTTTGTAATTATTTTAACTAGGTAGCTATTAAACAGTAAATATCTATTTAATAGCTATTGTACCTAGTTAAAATAAATACAAAGTTGCCTGTAAAATAAATATAAATGCTAAAATAGCTACAATGTAACTATTAGTTATATTGTAGCTATATTAGGGTTTATTTTACAGGTAAGTCTTTAGTTTTATATAGGATTCATTTATTTAAATAATTTAATGACAGTGTAGTGTTAGGTGTAATTGTAACTTAGGTTAGGATTTATTTTACAGGTAAATTTGTATTTATTTTAGCTAGGTAGTTATTAGTGTTTGTTTGTTTTTTTGTACTTTTCTGATGGATGGAAGACCTCTTCTTGCCCCGCTTGGATGAAGACTTCTGCCGGTCTGGATGTCCTCTTCTGCCCCATCGGATGAAGACTTCGGCCCGGCTTGGTGAACACGACTCAAGGTAGGGAGATCTTCAGGGGGGTAGTGTTAGGTTTATTTAAGGGGGGTTTGGGTTAGAGTAGGGGTACGTGGGTGTTGGGTTGTAATGTGGGGGGGTATTGTGTTTTTTTTTTACAGGCAAAAGAGCTGTTTTCTTTGGGACATGCCCCAGCAAAAGGCCCTTTTAAGGGCTGGTAAGGTAATAGAGCTGTTAACTTTTGTAATTTAGTATAGGGTAGGGCATTTTTTTATTTTGGGGGGCTTTGTTATTTTATTAGGGGGCTTAGATTAGGTGTAATTAGTTTAAAATTCTTGTAATATTTTTTTATTTTTTGTAATTTAGTGGGGGCGTTTTTGTACTTTAGTTTAGTTTATTTAATTGTATTTAATTGTAGGTACTTGTAGTTAATTTATTTAATGATAGTGTAGTGTTAGGTTTCATTGTAACTTAGGTTAGGATTTATTTTACAGGTAATTTTGTAATTATTTTAACTAGGTAGCTATTAAATAGTCAATATCTATTTAATAGCTATTGAACCTAGTTAAAATAAATACAAAGTTGCCTGTACAATAAATATAAATGCTAAAATAGCTACAATGTAACTATTAGTTATATTGCAGCTATATTAGGGTTTATTTTACAGGTAAGTCTTTAGTTTTATATAGGATTCATTTATTTAGTTAATTTAATGATAGTGTAGTGTTAGGTGTAATTGTAACTTAGGTTATGATTTATTTTACAGGTAAATTTGTATTTATTTTAGCTAGGTAGTTATTAAATAGTTATTAACTATTTAATAACTATTGTACCTAGTTAAAATAAATACAAAGTTGCCTGTAAAATAAATATAAATCCTAAAATAGCTACAATGTAACTATTAGTTATATTGTAGCTATATTAATAGCTAGTAGGGGGCTTAGATTAGGTGTAATTAGTTTAAAATTATTGTAATATTTTATTATTTTTGGTAATTTAGTGTTTGTTTGTATTTTGGTACTTGTATGATGGATGGAAGACCTCTTCTTGCCCCGCTTGGATGAAGACTTCTGCCGGTCTGGATGTCCTCTTCTGCCCCATCGGATGAAGACTTCGGCCCGGCTGGGTGAGCACGACTCAAGGTAGGGAGATCTTCAGGGGGGTAGTGTTAGGTTTATTTAAGGGGGGTTTGGGTTAGAGTAGGGGTATGTGGGTGGTGGGTTGTAATGTGGGGGGGGATTGTGTTTTTTTTTTTACAGGCAAAAGAGCTGTTTTCTTTGGGGCATGCCCCACAAAGGGCCCTGTTCAGGGCTGGTAAGGTAATAGAGCTGTTAACTTTTGTAATTTAGTATAGGGTAGGGCATTTTTTTTTATTTTGGGGGGCTTTGTTATTTTATTAGGGGGCTTAGATTAGGTGTAATTAGTTTAAAATTCTTGTAATATTTTTTTATTTTTTGTAATTTAGTGGGGGGGTTTTTTGTAATTTAGTGGGGGGGTTTTGTACTTTAGTTTATTTAATTGTAGATAATTGTAGATACTTGTAGTTAATTTATTTAATGATAGTGTAGTGTTAGGTTTAATTGTAACTTAGGTTAGGATTTATTTTACAGGTAATTTTGTAATTATTTTAACTAGGTAGCTATTAATTAGTCAATAACTATTTAATAGCTATTGTATCTAGTTAAAATAAATACAAAGTTGCCTGTAAAATAAATATAAATGCTAAAATAGCTACAATGTAACTATTAGTTATATTGCAGCTATATTAGGGTTTATTTTACAGGTAAGTATTTAGTTTTAAATATGATTCATTTATTTAATTAATTAAATGATAGTGTAGTGTTAGATGTAATTGTAACTTAGGTTAGGATTTATTTTACAGGTAAATTTGTATTTATTTTAGCTAGGTAGTTATTAAATAGTTATTAACTATTTAATAACTATTGTACCTAGTTAAAATAAATACAAAGTTGCCTGTAAAATAAAAATAAATCCTAAAATAGCTACAATGTAACTATTAGTTATATTGCAGCTATCTTAGGGTTTATTTTACAGGTAAGTCTTTAGTTTTAAATAGGAATTATTTATTTAACTATAGTAAACTTATTTCGTTTTATTTAAATTATATTTAAGTTAGGGGGTGTTAGTGTTAGGGTTAGACTTAGGTTTAGGGGTTAATAACCTTATTATAGTAGCGGCGACCTTGGGGGCGGGAGATTAGGGGTTAATAATTGTAGGTAGGTGGCGGCGATGTTAGGGAGGGCAGATTAGGGGTTAATAAAATGTATTATAGTGTTTGCGAGGCGGGAGTGCGGCGGTTTAGGGGTTAATACATTTATTATAGTGGCGGCGATTTGCTGTCGGCAGATTAGGGGTTAATACTTGTAGTTAGATTGCGGCGACGTTGGGGGGGCAGATTAGGGGTTAATAACTATAATGTAGGGGTCGGCGGTGTTAGGGACACCAGATTAGGGGTTAATAGCTATAATGTAGGCGGCGGCGATATCGGGTCGGCAGATTAGGGGTTAATACTTGTAGTTAGATTGTGGCTACGTTGGGGGGGGCAGATTAGGGGTTAATAACTATAATGTAGGGGTCGGCGGTGTTAGGGACAGCAGATTAGGGGTTAATAGCTATAATGTAGGCGGCGGCGATATCGGGTCGGCAGATTAGGGGTTAATACTTGTAGTTAGATTGCGGCGACGTTGGGGGGGCAGATTAGGGGTTAATAACTATAATGTAGGGGTCGGCGGTGTTAGGGACACCAGATTAGGGGTTAATAGCTATAATGTAGGCGGTGGCGATATCGGGTCGGCAGATTAGGGGTTAATAAAATAATGCAGGTGTCAGCGATAGCGGGGGCGGCAGATTAGGGGTTAATAAGTGTTAGATTAGGGGTGTTTAGAGACTCGGGGTACATGTTAGGGTGTTAGGTGCAGACTTAGTGTTTCCCCATAGGAAACAATGGTGCTGCGGTGTTAGTTTTTTTTCAGCCGAAACTCCCATTGTTTCCTATGGGGAAATGCTGAATTTTACCGAGCTAATTCGGATTTATTCGGAGATACGGCAGCTATTTCGGATTCATTCGGTAGATTCGGAAGTATTGTAATTCGGAAATCCGAATCGATCCGAATCTCCGAATTTACCGAATTTTCCGAATTTCCGAATAAATCTGAAACGAACCGCACATGTCTAATACATATCAATACAGTTTGAAAAGGTGTGATACATAAAGATATGTTACTTTAGAATATTCTCTAGATATAGATTTAATAGAGATAGATATTATTTTTCTATAGTGATGATCAGTATATGAATCTTGAAAGAGGGCAACAATTAGTTGTCTTTAATATAGGTACAAATTAATGTGATAACATATATAAATACCGATGTATAGGAAGAGAGATTTAATTGTATCAGACAGATTTAGACTAAAAACGCCTGTATGTCTAGGTCTATATTTAGACCCTTTGGATGTAAGCTTTTAAGAGTTTAGATCCAGGTTTCCCTTTTCCTAAGTTTTAATAGTCTATTATGATCTAATTTATTAGGGGGAATCCATTTGATCACTTTCACTGTTAGGCCTGCTCGATTACTATTATGCTCTAATCTAAAATGCTCTGAAACACTATGATTTTCAAATGAGTTTTCATTATTTCTGATATGCTCTTGTGTCCTGTATTTTAATTTACGCTTGGTTCTTCCAATGTAAATTTTCCCACATTTGCATGTGCGTTAAAACACAACATATGTGCTATCACAAGTGCAGGTATTCTTACATTTATATGATTTTGACTTGCTGTAGTTGTAAAATATTTCCCCCATTGTTAACATAGGGACAGATGCTACAGTCTTTCTTTCTACACTTGATTGATCCTTTCTTAGCATTATGATCTTTTTTTATGTTCTCTAAGTTTACTCGGTGCTAACCTGTTTTTTAAATTGTTATTTCTTTTGTAGACAATATGAGGTTTTGTATCTATGTGGGTTACTAGAATGGGGTCCTTTAATAGAATTCCTCAATGTTTATTTATAATTCTTTGGATGTCTTTATGATTTTCATTATAGGTGGTTATGAATCTAACATTATTTTTATTGGATTGTTCATTTTTCAGTTTGGTACATATTAAGTTTTATTTTTATTTTTATATTCTTAAAGATCTAATCTATTTATGTTGAGAAATTTTTCATTGGCACCAACCACTATTGATACAGAATATCCTTTCTGTACCAATTTGTCAGTTAGTATTTGGGCTTCATTTTTATAATCAATTTCTTCTTAATCTTTGAAACTGCCCATAGGATATATTTTGTTTCCACGTTTGTAGATGTCCACTGTTTTCTCTTAAAGGACCAGTCAATACAGTAGATTTGCATTATCTATAAATGTATGATAAGAAGACAATGCAATGGCACTGTAAATAGCAAAGTTATTTCTATTTCCACTCCCCCTGTATCATGTGACAGCCATCAGCCAATCACAAATGCATATACGTATGTGCTGTGAATTCTTGCACATGCTCAGTAGGAGCTGGTGACTCAAAAAGTGTAAATATTAAAAGACTGTGCACATTTTGTTAATGGAAGTAAATTGGAAAGTTGTTTAAAGTTTCATGCTGTATCTGAATCATGAAGTTTAATTTTGACTTGAGTGTCCCTTTAAGAAGCTATTTTTATCGGTTGGTTTTCTATAATTACTGACAATTATTTGATCTAGTTGTGAGGACAGTATAAGGTCCAGGAACTCAATCTGTTCCTTATTAATTTTTCCTGTAAATGTCAGATTTATATTGTTGCTATTTAGATTAGATGTTTTATAAAGTTATCTGCTTCAACTAGGTCCCCTTCCCGTAGGACAATAATATAATCTATAAACCTATGGTATTTAATGACATTCTTTTTGTATGGGTTGTTTTTCCACACATAATTGTCTTCAAATTCTGCCATGTATAAATTGGCATAGGATAGGGCAAAAGTTGTCCCTGTCGCTGTGCCACTGACCTGTTCATAAAAAATACCATCAAAAAAGAAATAATTGTGATTAAGAATATAATCAATGCCCACTCCCAAAAATTCTATGTGTTTATCCAGACCAGTAATTGACTAGTTTTGCTAAGTTGCTTAAGAGCAGCAATTTTACCCTTTTTATGGGGTATACTTGTGTACAGAGCTGTGACATCACAGGTGATCCATAGATTGTGTTTATTCCAATTTTGGTTCTCAAATTTCTTAATGGCATCTGTGGTATTCTTTAAATATACTTTATATAGATAGCCAGGATTACTTAAAAGGAGCTTACAATATACTATATGATACCAACATCTATAAAAAGATTACCTTTGATCCCACCATAAAATGTAATAAACAATTAGTTAACATCTTAACTAAAGCTAGGAAACAAAATATTATTAACATTGAAGAATATAATTATATCTATATCCCTAACCTGAAGGTGGTGATCTTTTACCACCTTCCTAAGGTCCATAAGGACAGACAAAATCCCCCTGGGATTTTAAGAACCAAAATTGGAATGAACACAATCTATAGATCACCTGTGATGTCACAGCTCTGTACACAAATATACAGCATAAAAACCAACTTAGCAAAACTAGTCAGTTACTGGATAAACATATTTAATTTTTGGGAGAGGGCATTGATTATATTCTTAATCATAATTATTTATTTTTTGATGGGTGTTTTTATGAACATGTCAATGGCACAGCGATGGGGACAACTTTTGCCCCATCCTATGCCAATTTATACATGGCAGAATTTGAAGACAATTATGTGTTGGAAAAACAACCCATAAAAAAAAAATGTCATTAAATACCATAGGTTTATAGATGATATTATTGTCCTATGGGAAGGGGACCTAGTTAAAGCAGATAACTTTATAAAACATCTACCTGTAAATAGCAACAATATGAATCTGATATTTACAAGAAAAATTAATAAGGAACAGATTGAGTTCCTGGACCTTATACTGTCCTCACAACTAGATAAAATAATTGTCAGTAATTATAGAAAACCAATCGATAAAAATAGCTTCTTAAGAGCAAACAGTGGACATCTACAAACGTGGAAACAAAACATATCCTATGGGCAGTTTCAAAGATTAAGAAGAAATTGCACAATTGTAGAGGATTATAAAATCGAAGCCCAAATACTAACTGACAAATTGGTACAGAAAGGATATTCTGAATTAATGGTGGTTAGTGCCAATGAAAAATTACTCAACATAAATAGATTAGATCTTTCAGAATATAAAAATAACAATAAAACCTAATTTGTACCAAACTGAAAAATGAACAATCCAATAAAAATAATGTTATATTCATATCCACTTATAATGAAAATCATATAGACATCCAAAGAATTATTAATAAACATTGGGGAATTCTATTAAATGACCCCATTCTAGGAACACACATAGATACAAAACCTCATATTGTCTACTAAAGAAATAACAATTTAAATAACAGGTTAGCACCGAGTAAATTTATAGAACATAAAAAAGAAAATCGTAGTGTTTCAGGACATTTTAGTGCAGAGCATAATAGTAATCCAGCAGGCCTACCAGTGAAAGTGATCAAATGGATTCCCCCTAATAAATTAGATCATAATAGACTATTAAAACTTAGGAAAAGGGAAACCTTCTGGATCTATGCACTTAAAAGCTTACATCCAAAGGGTCTAAATATAGACCTAGACATACAGGCGTTTTTAGTCTAAATCTGTCTGATACAATTAAATCTCTCTTACTATACATCGCTATTTATATATGTTATCACATTAATTTGTACCTATATTAAACACAACTAATTGTTGCCCTCTTCCAAGATTCATATACTGATCATCACTATAGAAAAATAATACCTATCTCTATTATATCTATATCTAGAGAATATTCCAACAAAGTAACATATCTATATGTATCACATCTTTTCAAACTGTATTGATATGTATCCAGTTATACACGTAACGTAAGTTTAACTTGAATTTAGGAATGCAATCCATATTATACTCTTACCATGCACCTTAATACCTTGTTAAAACTGCTAGCTATTGTTAAATTATTCATATTTGATATTTATGAACACTTAATGTTTGCACAATTTTAATTAATAGGTGGATCTATATTTTTTTTTTATTTTTGCCATCACTGTTATTGTAGCATATAACATTATATGTAACTACACTTGTGTTATCATTTTATCATCTTTGCAGAAATGTATAGTCGAGTATTGTAATACACAAACATGTAGGACATCTTTTTCCATGGGGTCTTAACATAACTCCTCCTGCTTTAATCAAAACCCTAGAGAAAGGGTATTTAAGGATCTAAATCCCGTTGTCAGATTATACTCTCTTGACAAAGTTCCCACGCTGGGAAACGAAACGCGCATCGAGACACACCCACAGGTGATTGGAACAGGTGACTGCTAAAGGACGTGTATACCATCACAGCTACCATAACAATAAGTCGCTCCAAACATAACCTGAACACAGTCTATTCAAAGATGGATTAACGCTGTAGTGGATACAGGTTTACCGGAGGAACTTTCCCAACTGATTACCTATCCATATTGGAAGGGGAATTGGGAGTCAGATACTGACAGTAGGACTTCACAGTATTTGCCATTTTAAAGACCACTTACTTTTTATCTGTAAAGCTCAATACCATATTCTAAAGTTTTATTTTTGTTATTAAAAGTATTTCACTTGAGTCCAGGTTGCGCTTTCTCACTTTTTATATCTTTCAGTTTTCTTATCCTTTGTTGGGGGGGGCATTGCTGATAAACCCCCAGGAGAGCAGCACACAACTTGGTGCGGACACAAGTGCGGATTACAGCATACTATTGTGCACTGCAGTGTGGGTTTTCACACTACTCTGACATTTGAGACATTGGGGCCTATTTATTATGGTGCAAGTGGACATGATCCGATATAGCGGATACGCTGTTGGCATTTATCATTGCACCAGCAGTTCTTGGGAACTGCTGGTGCAATGCCACCCCCTGCAGATTTGCGGCCGCTAGCAGGGGGTGTCAATGAATCCGATCGTATTTGATCAGGTTGATTTCTGTCCGCGGCCTTAGAGCAGGCGGACAGGTTATGGAGCAGCGGTCTTTAGACCACTTCTTCATAACTTCTGTTTCATGCGAGCCTGAAGGAGCTTGATAAATATGCCCGATTGTATTTCATGTAAGAGTGTGGACTTTTGAACTAAATTCAATTAATTACCCATATTGGGATTTATATGTCACTGTGACACCCTCCTCATTTAATTTTTATTAATCTTTATTAATTTTTATTAATTTTTATTATTTATTATTATTGAGATTTTTGTTTTCATTCCTGCCCTTAGAAGCGCTGATTTTTTTATTTATTTTTTGTAACTATTTCCTGCCATGTAGAGCTCCAGACACCTACCTAGGAATTTTTTTTAACACAGAATATCATGAGAACAAAGCAAATTTGATATTAGAAGTAAATTGCAAACTTTTTTTTTTAAAATGGTATGTTCAGTCTGAATCACAAAATATTTTGGGGGTTTCATATCCCTTTAAAGGGACACTGAACCCAAATTTTTTCTTTTGTGATTTAGATAGAGCATGTAATTTAAAGAAACTTTCTAATTCACTACTATTATCAATTTGTCTTCATTCTCTTGCTGTCTTTATTTGAAAAAGAAGGCATCTAAGCTTTTTTTATTAGTTCAGAACTCTGGACAGCACTTTTTGATTGGTGGATGAATTTATCCACCAATCAGCAAGAACAACCCAGGTTGTTCACCAAAAATGGGCCGGCATCTAAACGTACATTCTTACATTTCAAATAAAGATACCAAGAGAATGAAGAACATTTGATAATAGGAGTAAATTAGAAAGTTGCTTAAAATTTCATGCTCCATCTATCTGAATCACATAAGAAAAAATTTGGGTTCAGTGTCCCTTTAAGGAGACCAAGAGAAAGAGATACGTTTCAAGTACGGTTTCTTCTATCTGGATCATGAGGTTTGACTTTTATGCCTCTCTAATAAAACTATTCTTAGTCACCTATTTTGATTTTTCTAATGTTTAATGCGGTGAACAAGATTTTTTAATTTTTTCTTAAATTCTTATTTTAAAAAAAAAAGTTTTTTTAAAAAGTTTTCAAATTTTTTTTTAATTTATAACAACTACTATACATATAGCATGAGATTGGTATTAGTCCATCAATAGATCATCAGGCTTAAAATAATTAGGGCCAGATTACAAGTGGAGCTCTGTTAAGCACTTTCGCTGGAGCACTAATTGCACTAGAAGCAGTTAACCACAGCTCTTGCCCTAACCCAACGAGCGGTAACTTGAATTGCGCTCAAGCTATTGCATTTACTTTCAACTTGTTATGCCAGCGCCATTTAACCTGTGCATAAACAAATGTGAAAACCTGATATCTCCTGCACGCACACATTTGTACTCTACTTGTAATCTGGCCCTTAATCTTTTACCTCTTGCTTAAATATAATGAATCTGACACACAGTATCCCTAGGGCATAGGTTAAGCAAGGGTGGTAAGGATGTACCCTTTATGGGTTAGTATGGTTAATATACAGATTTTCAGGATCACTTTCATTAGGCACAAATTGTCACAAGAAGGATCCTGAGAGTTAGTGGACTTACTCTACTCGTTTAGATATGCTATCATACCCTCATATCAACTAAAGAGCTGTCCTCAGAGTAAATGAATTTGCTAACCCCCCATAGGCAATCTAATGAAATTGGTGAATACACAGAACTTTAAAGCTTACTTCCATGCAATAATAAAATACATTGAGCCCACAGAACATTAACCTTCATACGTGCAAATCCATTAAAGGGATATGAAACTAAAAAAAGTTATTTCATGATTCAGATAGAATATAAAATTTTAAAAAAGTTTCCAATTTACTTATATTAACAAATTTGCTTTGTTCTAATGTTGTTCTTTGTTGAAGAGATATCTAGATTGGTAGCGTGCACATGTCTGTAACACTACATGACAGGAAATAGTGCTGCCATCTAGTGCTCTTGCTAATGTAAAACAATGTTGCAAAACTGCTACCATATCGTACTGCAGACACATGCACACTCCTGAACTTACATTCCTGTTTTTCAACAAAGGATAACGTAAAAACTAAAAAAAATTGATAAAGAAGTAGATTGGTAAGATGTTTAAAATTGTCTGTTCAATCTGATTCATGAAAGAAAGTGTTGGGGTTTTATATCCCTTTAAGTTATCAACTGCCTATTATATATTTATTTTGTTTTAACCATCATAATTCTCTTACCATGTGTATTCTTCCATTCTCTGGAGTGTAGCCATCTGTTTAAAAATAAACAATCTTTTACCTTGATTTGTCATTTGAAATAGCTGTTGAAACTGCTGCCTATACTGAAAATATCAGCACAGCAGTACTGGCTGTAGAAAGCTATATAAACAAGAATCAATGCAAGAAATCACATTATTTTGGGGAGGGGGGTTAATATACTTGATATATATATATATATATATATATATATATATATATACTAAAATGTTAATTTTTAATCGCTTTCTCAAATTATTGGGCTTTAGGCATATTATAAGAGACAAAATAATGATGACATTTGTATAGATATATAGAGATATTATAATGCATGCTGCACTCCCTGCAATCGTAGCTCATTTTATTGGGCTGTGGTTTCCTGAAGCAAAAACAGCTTTTCTGTCTACAGAAACAAACCTTAAGGTGCAATTTCCCATATATTTTAAAGACTGCAGCTAGTATAACAAGTCACGGGAAACAAATTCAAAGAAAAACAATGTTTTTAGTACACTGCTCCTTTAAAACACACACAGGTAATAATCTGAAATATACAATGTCACATTTACAGTCATTATAATAGATTTATTTTAAGGCTCTATGTCATCCACCAATATTGTTTTTTTAATATCTGACAAATGTAAACAAATACACCTGATATTGTAATAACGGAAATCTAAAAAAATAGTGAAATTAATACTTAAAGGGACACTAAACCCAATTTTTTTTCTTTCATGATTCAGATAGAGCATGCAATTTTAAGCAACTTTCTAATTTACTCCTATTATCATTTTTTCATTCTCTTTCTATCTTTATTTGAAAAAGTAGGAATCTAAGCTAAGGAGCCGGCCCAATTTTGGTTCAGAACCTGGGTTGTGCTTGCTGATTGGTGGCTTAATGTACCCACCAACCAGCAAGCGTTATCCAGGATGCTGGGAAAAAATGGGCCGGCTCCTTAGTTTAGATTCCTGCTTTTTCAAATAAAGATAGCAAGAGAACGAAGAAAATTTGATAATAGGATTAAATTCAAAAGTTGCTTAACATTGCATGCTCTATCTGAATCATGACAGAAAAAAATTGGGTTTAGTGTCCCTTTAAACTAAATGACAACCAATACAGCTAAATCTATATGAAACATAGGTTTAATTTCTCCAAGATATCTGGCTTTCAGAAGAGGTAGTGATTTATGTTGTAGAAAATACTGAGAAGACATAAACTAATATTAGAAGTGTCCCAAGATATATTTACATTATATTAAAGGGACACTGAATGCAATTTTTTTCTTTCATGATTCAGACAGAGCATGCAATTTTAAGCAACTTTCTAATTTACTCCTATTATCAATTTTTCTTCATTCTCTTGCTAGCTTTATTTGAAATAAAAGCCATCTAAGCTTTTTTGGGTTAAGAACTCTGGACAGCACTTTTTGATTGGTGGATGGATTTTTTCCACCAATCAGCAAGGACAACCTAGGTTGTTCACCAAAATGGGCCGGCATCTAAACTTAGATTCTTGCATTTCAAATAAAGATACCAAGAGAATAAAGAAAATTTGATAATAGGAGTAAATTAGAAAGTTGCTTAAACATTCATGCTCTATCTGAATCACAAAAGAAAAATTTTGGGTTCAGTGTCCCTTTAATTATTGTATTGAGACCAAAGGTTTGAATTTAACAAGAAGAGAAAAATATGTGCTGACTTATTTTTCTTTATATTCTTTATTATGGGGAATTCTTAATGTCAATATGAACACTGGACATTATATTAAAATTTATCTATGGTATATTTTAAATTTTTAGCTATTTTTTTAAGATCAAATTTGCTACATTTTAAAGGAAGAATTTAAGAATGGTATCATAAAAGTATTTTTCTAATTAATCATTAGTAATTGCTTAATGTCTTTACAAATTTGTATCAACATATCTTTACAGTTCTTGGAGAAAAGTACTGTACATATCACCTTTACTAATATCTTAAAATATGAATGACATTACTGGGAAATATGTTGTTTTTGGCACTAGATTATTATCTAAAAAATAATGTGTAGTTTTTCTATAAAAATTAAACTATTTAACAATATTTTTTTCTGTTTTATGACATTTGTTCTATAATTAGTGTGTAACTGTCCAGTTCAGTATTTCAGATGGCTGCCCATTAAAATATACATAAAAACTTTTCTGAGGTAAGATGTAGACAGATATGGCCGAAAGCATTGGTACCTTTCCACTTTTTTAGGAAAACGCACAATTTTATCTAAACTAAGTAAAAATTGACAAAACAAAAACTGGTTTCCACCATTCTTTATTACAAGTGTAAAAAAACAGAAACCACTTTTGATTTATGACTTCACATATTACTTTAAACAGTAAAACAAATGAAAATGTCACAGACAAAAATATTGGAACTCTTAACCTAATATTTCATAGCACAGCCTTTGGAGACAATAACTGCAGTCAATCGTTTTCTGTAACTCTGAATAAGATTTCTACCAGGGGTCAAGTCCTACAAAAAAAAGTGTGGGAACTCACTAAGACTTCCACCCCTCCTCACAATTAATATAGCTTTATTTATATATATATACACACACACTGTATTTATATGTATATAATCTATACATGTTGGGCCTGATAATCCTCCTCTGTCACAGAGTCTCACCCCTATTTCTGCTGAGGGGAGCTAAATAACCCCAGAGCAAGCCACACAGAAATATAAGTATCATATGTTCCACACAGTGCAGGGTGATCACACAGCAGGACCACTGACAAGCTTGCATTTAGTGTATTGTATGAAGTGTTACTGCCCATTACTAGAGAATCTCACTATCCCTCTAACCAGACTGTGCACTAGCTCCTCCCACCAGTAGCAGCGGTGTTTACTGAAGCATTTCTGTTCTCTTTCCAGGGGGCATCAAGTCTAGAAAGGGTATGAAATCCCAAGACACAAATTAGAGTATAATATAAAAAAAAATATTAGAACATGGATAAAAAGAGCTGGACGCTCCAAGTCACAGTGCAAAATGGAAAAAAGTAGAAAGAGCGTGGCACCAATGGCTTACATGTTTCAGCTGATAGCCGTAATCATAGCCTAAAGGCTATGACTAGAACTATGGATTAAATCTTTATTTTTATATGCAATTGAAATGCACAGTAATTGTTTACTGGGCCCCAAACAAATTTTAAACAAAACGTTAAAACAAATGTATCAATTTAACAAATTCTTAAAAGTTAAAAAGAGAATGTTTACACTTGTATACTAATTACAATTGTTTAATATCTATTTGTAAAAGCTGTAAATAATATTTCAGCTCAATGTCTGTAGAAGTGCAATTTATTTATGCTAATTTATCATATGGTGTTTTGTGCAGTTGCCAGTCTAGCTGCTAATAAAAATATCCTGTTTTGTATTATTGTCATGAAATTGCAAAAACTCTGAAAATGTCATGCAGAGCTACATTCAATCCTCTCTTTGCAGAAATGAAACAATGATGTATGGAATCACGAGTCTGGTGTCGACCTGTTCATAATAAGGATAGTTGTTATGTATTAAAGTTGATTTTTTAACATTGTAAGATGAAATGGTGAGAAGAGATGCTTTTAGTTTATGACTTCTGTGTCATTATTTTTTAGTAATTCACATAATTTTTCATTATTTAGGATTACCAAAGCGGCCCAATGTAAGACCATGTATCCCCTCAGACTGATCGAGTTACTTAATCAAACATATATACGATGCACTGTAATTCACCCATCTTCACTACCTTTTTTGCCTCCGCCTGGGGGGTTCAAAGGGGGCAAAACCCCTCTTATATACCTCATTCACCAAGGTCCACTTGGGGTGGATGCCAGAGGATCGGTGGAGCAAAAATAAAAAAATAAAATAGTGTAGATAGGGGAATTACAGTACATCGGGCTTTACCCATAGCTGCTTGGGTAATCTTAGCATTACCCAGGTAATCCTAGGATTACCCAGATTACTGACTTTACCCGTAATATATATATATATATTTATGGCCTTGATAAGAAAATCTGTTTTACCGTGAAATTAAACACTATTGTAAAATAATGCCCTGATTATAAGTGGTGAGCTATTGATAGTTTGGGGGACTCTCCATATCACTGCCCTGAGCTAATAATAGAGGATAGTGATGTCGCAAATAGTTCACCGCCGAATAGTTCCCGGCGAACATAGCATGTTCGCGTTCGCCGCGGCGGCCCCCTATTCGTCATCATTGAGTAATACTTTGACCCTGTACCTCACAGTCAGCAGGCACATTCCAGCCAATCAGAAGCAGACCCTCCCTCCCAGACCCTCCTACCTCCTGGACAGTATCCATTTTAGATTCATTCGGAAGCTGCATTCTTAGGGAGAGGAGGGACAGGGTAGCTGCTGCTGATTAATAGGGAAATCGATAGCTAGGCTAGTGTATTCAGTGTCCACTACAGTCCTGAAGGACTCATCTGATCTCTGCTGTAAGGACAGCACCCCCAAAAAGCCCTTTTTAGGGCTGCTTTTTTTTTTTTCCTGTGTAATCTAATTGCAGTTGCCTGCCTGCCAGCGTGTGTCAGACTCACAGCGTATACTGTGCCCACTTGCCCAGTGCCACCACTCATATCTGGTGTAACAGTAGTGTAGATTTAAAAAAAAAAACAACACTTTTTTGACTGTGTTAAATAATAGCAGTCAGTTTCCTTCACACGTGTGCGTTTCAATGCCTGCCTGCCTGCCTGCCAGGGCACAGTGTCACCCCAGTGCAACTCATATCTGGTGTAACAGTAGTGTAGATTTTAAAAAAAGCAACACTTTTTTGACTGTGTCAAATAATAGCACTCAGTTTCCTTCACACATGTGCGTTTCAGTGCCTACCTGCCAGGGCACAGTGTCACCCCATTGCAACTCATATGTGGTGTAACAGTAGTGTAGATTTAAAAAAACAACACTTTTTTGACTGTGTTAAATAATAGCAGTCAGTTTCCTTCACACGTGTGCGTTTCAATGCCTGCCTGCCAGGGCACAGTGTCACCCCAGTGCAACTCATATCTGGTGTAACAGTAGGGTAGATTTAAAAAAAAAACACTTTTTTGACTGTGTTAAATAATAGCAGTCAGTTTCCTTCACACGTGTGCGTTTCAGTGCCTGCCTGCCAGGGCACAGTGTCACCCCAGTGCAACTCATATCTGGTGTAACAGTAGTGTAGATTTAAAAAAAAAACAATACTTTTTTGACTGTGTTAAATAATAGCAGTCAGTTTCCTTCACACGTGTGCGTTTCAGTGCCTGCCTGCCAGGGCACAGTGTCACCCCAGTGCAACTCATATCTGGTGTAACAGTAGTGTAGATTTAAAAAAAAGCAACACTTTTTTGACTGTGTCAAATAATAGCACTCAGTTTCCTTCACACATGTGCGTTTCAGTGCCTACCTGCCAGGGCACAGTGTCACCCCATTGCAACTCATATGTGGTGTAACAGTAGTGTAGATTTAAAAAAACAACACTTTTTTGACTGTGTTAAATAATAGCAGTCAGTTTCCTTCACACGTGTGCGTTTCAATGCCTGCCTGCCAGGGCACAGTGTCACCCCAGTGCAACTCATATCTGGTGTAACAGTAGGGTAGATTTAAAAAAAAACACTTTTTTGACTGTGTTAAATAATAGCAGTCAGTTTCCTTCACACGTGTGCGTTTCAGTGCCTGCCTGCCAGGGCACAGTGTCACCCCAGTGCAACTCATATCTGGTGTAACAGTAGTGTAGATTTAAAAAAAAAACAATACTTTTTTGACTGTGTTAAATAATAGCAGTCAGTTTCCTTCACACGTGTGCGTTTCAGTGCCTGCCTGCCAGGGCACAGTGTCACCCCAGTGCAACTCATATCTGGTGTAACAGTAGTGTAGATTTAAAAAAAAAAAACACTTTTTTGACTGTGTTAAATAATAGCAGTCAGTTTCCTTCACACGTGTGCGTATTTCATATAGATAACACTGTGCTCGTGCATGAGAAGTTATCTGGAAGCAGGCACTGATTGGCTAGACTGCAAGTCTGTCAAAAGAACTGAAAAAAGGGGCAGTTTGCAGAGGCTTAGATACAAGATAATCACAGAGGTTAAAAATATATTATTATAAATATGTTAGTTATGCAAAACTGGGAAATGGGTAATAAAGGGATTATCTATCTTTTAAAACAATAAAAATTCTGGTGTAGACTGTCCCTTTAAACGGGGAGTTTGGTCTGTCACTTTGAAGCGGGCGTAACCCTTACACTACCTGATCGATACAACATCATACCTGATGTTTTAAAGCACGTTATTCCAAACAATTTAGGAATGTTATGTGATTTATGCCCTTTATGGCTTAAAACCAGACTCTGCATCCACTATGTAATTTTCCATGGGAGTTTTGCCATGGATCCCCCTCCGGCATGCCACAGTCCAGGTGTTAGTCCCCTTGAAACAACTTTTCCATCACTATTGTGGCCAGAAAGAGTCCCTGTGTGTTTTAAAGTTCGCCTGCCTATTGAAGTCTATGGCGGTTCGCCCGGTTCACCCGTTCACGAACAGTTGTGGAAGTTCGCGTTCGCCGTTCGCGAACCCAAAATTTTAGGTTTGCGACATCACTAATAGAGGACAATCTGGTATGACCCTGAGCTAATAATAGAGGACAATCTGGTATTAGAAGTCAATGGTAAAATAGTATTAAGAAAGAATATTATTGTGGACAAAAAATGTTTAGGGAACCCTCTACTTTCAATGCATAGCTTTGCTGCGGTAACATTGCACAGATTAGTGGTAAGCTATGTGTTTTGCTCAAGCATAATACATAGTCATGCTAAGGAAATGAGCAAGACTAGTGTTAGGGCTAAAATAAAATTATAACAAAAAAGACATCAACCATATTAAAATAAAGTTTTTCACAAATATATATATATATATAAAATACCACGATAGCAAAGGCACTCAATAATTTGATAAGCAGGTATATTTAATTCACCGTTGTGAATTAAATACATCTGCTTATCAAATCGGTGAGTGCTTTTGCTATTGTGGTATTTTTCATAGAGACAAAAAAGTTTATATATAGGAAGTGTTTGAATTCTTCTACTACTTAGAGATTTGAGCAATGTGCAAGTGAGACTGAAAATATTGTCTTGCAGTCTTTTAGGAAATATATAAGTTACTGCATTTATAGCACACTATTATTTTTTACTACATTTTTTTTCTTTTTATCATATAATGAGGTATAAAAAGTATTTCAACTCATTGGGCTTAAGGTAGGAGATAAATGGCTGCTTGTTCACACATGACTGATCTTGCAAGAAGAAAAAAAGATAGTTATTCCAATACAAAAGTCTTCTGGCTATTATATCTTTAAGTAACGCAAATCATGATGAAAATATAGCTACAACGCCATTCAATCTCCTTATGCATGTCACATTTGTGTATGGCAAAGGAGTGCTGGCAATGCTCCTTGTGAAGGTTGGGTCTCAATTCTTTCAGCTATTTGCGACAAGAACAGTAAGTACCAGCAGCTTTATTACATTGAATTATGATTCAGGAGAGATTAAAAAACTAGTGAACAAAAACATTAAGTAATTAACCAAATTGACAGACCACCAAGAAACTGCACTCCCAGTAACTCTAAGTTCTAACGATGGCTCAGAGCCGTCGTTAGCACTCAACCACCTTTAGAGGAATCTGGTGGCTCCCACCGACTCCCACCCCGGCGATCGGGCCTGTATAGTAACAGGCATCGCCGGGGCTTCCCGTTAGGGATAGGCAAGGTGTCCGTACACAGACACTGGTATCCGTGACTGGCCTTTGCAGTGTCCACCACTTGTTTTGTGGAATGATGGAAGTCAGAGCAGCCAGTTTAAAGAGGATGCTGTTCTGTTTGTACTGGGACCCCAGTGAATGTGTTAGCAGCAAGGGGATCTGCATGCTGAGACCACCCAGTGGAGAGTGAAGGGTTAAATCAGGCTTTCTGCAGGGAATTGATCTAGGAGAGCTGGTAACAATTGTGCCCTGCTTGTACACAGATGGAATTAAATTCTGCTTCATTATAATTATTATTATTGGTTATTTGTAGAGCGCCAACAGATTCCGCAGCTTCATTTTATTCCTTATGCTGATAGGCAGAACATGAAAAATGCTGCCCATGCTGTATGGAGCATTGGTGTGCTGCAGTTGGGGATATCCAGTGAGGGAGGGATTATAAAGAAACTGCCCTGACTAGTTAATTGGTGTCGGTAATGAAGCATAATACAGGGCAGCACTTTTCATGTACTGCCCTTCTCTACCACTTCTGCTGGATGGCTATTCCACCATGCATCCACTACCCTCTCGGTAAAGAGAGTGTTTTTTAATGTTTTTAATTTGAAATGTACCTTGGTGTCCTTCACTAAGGTCTGTACTTTGGAAAATGTCCGCCACAGCCTTGGTTTGTGCCTATCTCTGGACGTCACGCGCAATGACGTGATGACGTCACCACTCAACTTTATTTAAAATTTACAATACAAAGTATAGGGAAAGGGGTCATGCTGCTTAGAAGCCTGTATCTCAGGCATCTAAGCAGCTACGGACCACCAAGACCCACCGTTGGAAAGGTAATCGGTATAAACCTTGGGTATCTGGGGGGAAAAAAAAGTCAAATTTTTTTAAATACATAGTAAAAGACAGAAAAAAATGAAATCCAGCTTAGCACTCAAGGGTTAATGAGGACAAAAGGCATTTACTGTGGCATAACAATATTTTCATACTTGAATTCAATCTATACCTCTTTTTCTTTACACCTTCCTAGTCATGGTGGGAAATCAAACTCAATGTAAATTCAATATGAAGAGATCAAACAAAAATGTAATGCATTTGTTTAACACTAGTACTTATATTATATGGACATTGGGGACATTTTTGATCCCTAATATCCCTTTGCAATAATCCCCAACTATAATAAAAACTTATTTTCTCTAGTTAGGTGTATCCAGTCCACGGATCATCCATTACTTGTGGGATATTCTCCTTCCCAACAGGAAGTTGCAAGAGTATCACCCACAGCAGAGCTGCTATATAGCTCCTCCCCTAACTGCCATATCCAGTCATTCTCTTGCAAGCTCTCAACATAGCTGGAGGTAGTAAGAGGAAAGTGGTAAAATATAGTTAGTTTTTTCTTCAATCAAAAGTTTATTGTTTTTAAATGGTACCGGAGTGTACTATTTTTATCTCAGGCAGCATTTAGAAGAAGAATCTGCCTGCGTTTTTCTATGATCTTAGCAGAAGTAACTAAGATCAACTGCTATTCTATCATATGTCTGAGGAGTGAGGTAACTTCAGAGGGAGAATGGCGTGCAGGGTATCCTGCAATAAGGTATGTGCAGTTAAGTTTTTCTAGGGATGGAATTTGCTAGAAAATGCTGCTGATACCGGATTAATGTAAGTTAAAGCCTAAATACAGTGATTTAATAGCGACTAGTATCAGGCTTGCTATCAGAGGTATATACTCTGATTAATGTGCAATATAAAACGTTTGCTGGCATGTTTAATCGTTTTTATATATGCTTTGGTGATAAAACTTATTGGGGCCTAGTTTTTTTCCACATGGCTGGCTTTATTTTTGCCTAGAAACAGTTTCCTGAGGCTTTCCACTGTTATAGTATAAAAGTTACAGTTGGTGCAGTTAAAATTACAAACTGTGACATTCAGCTTCCCTCAGCAGTCCCCTGCATGCTATAGGACATCTCTGAAGGGCTCAAAAGGCTTCAAAAGTAGGAGCTGTGGCAGTTGTTATGACTGTTTAAAAAACATATATTTCGTTTTGTTAATCTGTTTTTTGTATTAAGGGGTTAATCATCCATTTGCAAGTGGGTGCAATGCTCTGCTAACTTGTTACATACACTGTAAAAATTTCGTTAGTTTAACTGCCTTTTTTTCACTGTTATTTCAAATTTTGGCAAAATTTGTTTCTCTTAAAGGCACAGTAGCGTTTTTTTTATATTGTTTGTTAACTTGATTTAAAGTGTTTTCCAAGCTTGCTAGTCTCATTGCTAGTCTGTATAAACATGTCTGACATAGAGGAAACTCCTTGTTCATTATGTTTAAAAGCCATGGTGGAACCCCATAGGAGAATGTGTACTAAATGTATTGATTTCACTTTAAACAATAAAGATCAGCTGTTATCTTTAAAAGAATTATCACCAGAGGATTCTGACGAGGGGGAAGTTATGCCGACTATCTCTCCCCACGTGTCGGACCCTTTGACTCCCGCTCAAGGGACTCACGCTAAAATGGCGCCAAGTACATCAAAGACGCAGGACATGGCGGCAATCATGGATAATACCCTGTCAGCGGTATTAGCCAGACTGCCTGAATTCAGAGGAAAGCGTGATAGCTCTGGGGTTAGACGTAATACAGAGCATGCAGATGTTTTAAGGCCCATGTCTGATACTGCGTCACAATATGCAGAAGCTGAGGAAGAGCTTCAGTCTGTGGGTGATGTCTCTGACTCGGGGAAACCTGATTCAGATATGTCTACTTTTAAATTTAAGCTTGAGAACCTCCGGGTGTTGCTTGGAGAGGTTTTAGCTGCTCTGAATGACTGTGACACAATTGCAGTGCCAGAGAAATTGTGTAGACTGGATAAATACTACGCGGTGCCGGTGTGTACTGACATTTTTCCAATACCTAAAAGGTTTACAGAAATTATTACTAAGGAGTGGGACAGACCCGTTGTGCCGTTTTCCCCCCCCTCCTATTTTTAGAAAAATGTTTCCAATAGACGCCACCACACGGGACTTATGGCAGACGGTCCCTAAGGTGGAGGGAGCAGTTTCTACTTTAGCAAAGCGTACCACTATCCCTGTCGAGGACAGTTGTGCTTTTTCAGATCCAATTGATAAAAAATTAGAAGGTTACCTTAAGAAAATGTTTATTCAACAAGGTTTTATCCTGCAGCCCCTTGCATGCATTGCTCCTGTCACTGCTGCTGCGGCGTTCTGGTTTGAGTCTCTGGAAGAGGTCTTTCAGACAGCTACTCCATTGACTGAAATACTTGACAAGCTTAGAACACTTGTTCATTTGACTAAACTAACGGCTAAGAATTCTGGATTCACCATCCAGGCGCGTAGGGCGCTATGGCTTAAATCTTGGTCAGCTGACGTGACTTCAAAGTCTAAATTACTTAACATTCCCTTCAAGGGGCAGACCCTATTCGGGCCTGGTTTGAAGGAAATTATTGCTGACATTACTGGAGGTAAGGGTCATACCCTTCCTCAGGACAGGGCCAAATCAAGGGCCAAACAGTCTAATTTTCGTGCCTTTCGAAACTTCAAGGCAGGTGCAGCATCAACTTCCTCTGCTACAAAACAAGTGGGAACTTTTGCGCAATCCAAGCCGGCCTGGAAATCTAACCAGGCCTGGAGCAAAGGCAAGCAGGCCAGAAAGCCTGCTGCTGCCTCTAAGACAGCATGAAGGAATGGCCCCCTATCCGGCAATGGATCTAGTAGGGGGCAGACTTTCTCTCTTCGCCCAGGCGTGGGTAAGAGATGTTCAGGATCCCTGGGCGTTGGAGATCATATCTCAGGGATATCTTCTGGACTTCAAAGCTTCCCCCCCACAAGGGAGATTTCACCTTTCGAGATTATCTGTAAACCAGATAAAGAAAGAGGCATTCTTACGCTGTGTGCAAGACCTCCTAATAATGGGAGTGATCCATCCAGTTCCACAGATGGAACAAGGACAGGGATTTTATTCAAATCTGTTTGTGGTTCCCAAAAAAGAGGGAACCTTCAGACCAATTTTGGATCTAAAGATCTTAAACAAATTCCTCAGAGTTCCATCGTTCAGAATGGAAACTATTCGGACAATCCTACCTATGATCCAGGAGGGTCAGTACATGACCACAGTGGATTTGAAGGATGCTTACCTTCACATACTGATTCACAAAGATCATCATCGGTTCCTAAGGTTTGCCTTTCTAGACAGGCATTACCAGTTTGTGGCTCTTCCCTTCGGATTAGCTACAGCCCCAAGAATTTTTACAAAGGTTCTGGGGTCTCTTCTGGCGGTCCTAAGACTACGGGGCATAGCAGTGGCCCCTTATCTAGACAACATCCTGATACAGGCATCAAACTTCCAAATTGCCAAATCTCATACGGACATAGTGTTGGCATTTCTGAGGTCGCATGGGTGGAAAGTGAATGAGGGAAAGAGTTCTCTATCACCCCTCACAAGGGTTTCCTTCCTAGGAACTCTGATAGATTCTGTAGAAATGAAAATTTACCTGACGGAGTCCAGGTTATCAAAGCTTCTAAATTCCTGCCGTGTTCTTCACTACATTCCGCGCCCTTCGGTGGCTCAGTGCATGGAAGTGATCGGCTTAATGGTAGCGGCGATGGACATAGTGCCATTTGCGCGCCTACATCTCAGACCGCTGCAATTATGCATGCTCAGTCAGTGGAATGGGGATTACACAGATTTGTCCCCTCTGCTAAATCTGGATCAAGAGACCAGAGAATCTCTTGTCTGATGGCTATCTCGGGTCCATCTGTCCAAAGGTATGACCTTTCGCAGGCCAGATTGGACAATTGTAACAACAGATGCCAGCCTTCTAGGTTGGGGTGCAGTCTGGAATTCCCTGAAGGCTCAGGGATCGTGGACTCAGGAGGAGAAACTCCTCCCAATAAATATTCTAGAGTTAAGAGCAATATTCAATGCTCTTCTAGCTTGGCCTCAGTTAGCAACCCTGAGGTTCATCAGATTTCAGTCGGACAACATCACGACTGTGGCTTACATCAACCATCAAGGGAGCACACTTTCTAGGACAATCTATGACAATGTTAATAGGTTAGCTATTTAAACCATATCTTTTAAAAAGGTATGAAAATAAGACCAGTCAAAGAACTTCACATAAGGAAGAGGAATGTGCGGATTGGTGAGGTTGCAAGAAGAGGGTGTTCCAAAATTTTGGTAGGAATAAAAAAAATAATGTGTATAAAATAAATATTGTACCTAGTGGTCTGCTTACCAAGAAGATTATAGAAACCAATAGGCATAAGACTCTGTTATTTAGTGAAATTGAAATAGTATGCTGCCAATCAATAATAGCTATGACATAATAATATTGCCCGAAAAATAGAGGTTGCAATTTTTCTAATAATGTCTCAATTATTACTTCTCAAATTATTTCTAGCCAACAAAATGCAAATTTAAAAACACATTAATGTGACATGTTACATTATATTAAAGGGATATTAAACATTTGAGACTGTTAAAAAAAGCCCCAGATTACAAGTGGTGTGCTACTGATAGTTCGGGGGTCTCTATCATATCGGTGCCCTGAATCAATGGTAAAATAATTTCACTAGAGAATTTTATTGTGGACAACATTTTTTTAGGGCACCCTCTGCTTTCAATGCATAGCTTGGCTGCGCTAACTTCACACAAATTACAAGTGGTGAGTTATATGCTGTGCGCAAGCATAACACATAATGATGCTAAGAAAATTAGCAAGACTAGTGTTTAGGGCTAAAATAAAAGTATAACAAAAAAACACGTTGAACATATTACAATAAAGTATTTCACAAATATAAATACATATTACAATAAATATGTATGCTTTTTATTAATAAAATTGTTTAATAGTGTTTTAAAGTGATATGTTTATGAGAAGATGTTGGAAAGGGAAAGGCATATATATTTTTTATGTATATAATAATAACAACTAGTATTTATATAGCGCCTTTCTCCCAGTGGGACTCAAAGTGCTTTTTCAGCGTATGCTCTCTGAATTCACCCAATCGGCAGCTGAATAGTAATAGTTGTTATTATTACCCAATTTAATAGTACTCATTTTATTGACCTCAGAAGGATGAAGGGCTGAATCAGCCCTGCTGGGATTTGCACCTGTAACCTTGGATCTTTTAAACAGGCTTTTTGTTGTAGTCAGGGCATTTACCTACTGAGCTACCTCTGTATATTGTATATATACTGTATATATACTGTAGATATGCTATATATAAATATATATACAGTGTGTTTGTATGTATATATATGTGCCACATACACACACACACACACACACACATATATATATATATATATATATATATATATATATATATATATATATGTTGTGTGACTAAAATCCTGATTTGAATATAAAAGCATAGGGGCTTTTTGCAGGCAAGTTTCTGAAACATTCAAAAATATTTTGTTTATTAGTAAGTAGATGTCCACCAATATCTTCTGTTTTACACACAAATTATAAATAAATATCTAAATAAATAAACAGCACCTTATCATATTTCTTGAAATCACTGATAAAGCAATTTCATTAATAAAAAAAACATAGCTTAAGACTTTGTGAAGAGACTGCATTATCCAATCTCTAGATCACTCAAGAGATAACATTTTAGTTAGCCATAGCACTACCATTTTTACTTTCACTTGTAATCTAGGCCAAAATGTTTATTAAAAAAAAACTTTGCTTTACTTTTCCTGTAAAATGCCAACCTTTATTTAACAATTGTACTTGTCCCACGGTCCAAGAAAAAGGCTGGAGACTGTACCTGCACAAGCTAAGAAATAGACAGCAATCGCTTACAGGAATTTACACATTTAGGGCTTGATTATGAGTGGACAGCTTTTGTTTGCTCACAAGCGATATTGGGTTTTCAAGGCCGTTTGTGCGCAAGCTAAATTCTGCACGTATTGAAAGTAAATGTGAGCATGTGAGTGCAACTGCGATTTACGCTAGAATGATTACTGCAACCTCAGAAATCTGCTTAACAGTTGCGCTTGGATAAAGAGTTGCACAAAACACATAAAAAATACATTAAAAAGTACAGTTACATTCATAATACTCTCAGGACAAGAATAATACATACTATATTAAATATTTTAAAGAAATATGAGAAACATGCAGTATTCAATTATTTAAAAAATATTATAATAAGATGCTTTTTTATTCAATTTCTTTTAGTTACAAATATTAAAAAATGGAGCATATGCTATTTAATTAAAACATTGAGCCAAAATGAAATGATGTGATTTAAAATTAACTACTTGGGGCCTTAATAATACCTGTGAACTTTTTCTTTTTTGTCTATCATATATTAATTTGTAGGATGCAATTTAAATATATGGAGAATATTATTAAAATTTACTTTTAGTTCTGAAAATAATTTTCTCTTTAAATGAATTGTGTTGGTACAGAAGATGTTATATGTATAGCTATAATGGACCAGATTAACAGGGGTGCAGTGCTAACTTGCATGTTATTATCACCGCTCACTTACCTACAGCGCTGGTATTACAGGTTTTTACAAACCCGGCGTTAAAAGTAGAGCAAAATTGAGCTCCATACCGCACTCCAATACCAGCGCTGCTTAAGTCAGCGGTGAGCTGGTTGTACGTGCTCGTGCACGATTTCCCCATAGACATAAATGGGGAGAGCCGGCTGAAAAAAAAGTCTAACACCTGCAAAAAAGGAGCGTAAAGCTCAGTAGCGAAGCCCCATTGATTCCTATGGGGAAACATATTTTATGTTTACACCTAACACCCTAACATGAACCCGAGTCTAAACACCTCTAATCTTACACTTATTAACCACTAATCTGATGCCCCCAACATCGCTGACACCTACGTTATATTTATTAACCCCTAATCTGCTGCCCACAACATCCCCGACACCTACATAATGTTATTAACCCCTAATCTACCGCCCCCAACGTCGCTGCCACTATAATAAACATATTAACCCCTAAACAGCCGTATTTCCGCATCGCAAACACTAGTTAAATATTATTAACCCCTAATCTGCCACCCCTAACATCGCCGCCATCTACCTACATTTATTAACCCCTAATCTGCCCCCCCAATGTTAACCCCACTATACTATATTTATTAACCCCTAAACCTAAGTCTAACCCTAACCCTAACACCCCCTAACTTAAATATAATTAAAATAAATCTAAATCTAAATAAAACCTACAATTATTACCTAAATTATTCCTATTTAAAACTAAATACTTACCTGTAAAATAAACCCTAAGCTAGCTACATTGTAGCTAGCTTAGGTTTTATTTTTATTTTACAGGCAAGTTTGTATTTATTTTAACTAGGTAGAATAGTTACTAAATAGTTATTATTTATTTAACAACTACCTAGCTAAAATAAATACAAATTTACCTGTAAAATAAAACCTAACCTAAGTTACACTAACACCTAACACTACACTACAATTAACTAAATTCAATAAAATTAGCTAAATTACAAAAAAACACTAAATTACAGAAAATAAAAAACAAGTTACAAGATATTTAAACTAATTACACCTAATCTAATAGCCCTATCAAAATAAAAAAAGCCCACCCAAAATAAAAAAAAACTAGCCTAAACTAAACTACAAATAGTCCTTAAAAGGGCCTTTTGCAGGGCATTGCCCCAAAGAAATCAGCTCTTTTACCTGTAAAAAAAATACACACAACCCCCCCAACAGTAAAACACACCAGCCACACAACCAACCCCCCAAATAAAACCCTAACTAAAAAAACCTAAGCTCCCCATTGCCCTGAAAACAGCATTTGAATGGACATTACCCTTAAAAGGGCATTTAGCTCTATTGCAGCCCAAAGCCCTAACCTAAAAATAAATCCCACCCAATAAACCCTTAAAAAATCCTAACACTAACCCCCGAAGATCCACTTACCGGGAGAAGTCTTCATCCAAGCGGCAAGATGTCCTCAACTAAGCCAGCAGAAGTGGTCCTCCAGACGGGCAGAAGTGGTCCTCCAGACAGGCAGAAGTCTTCATCCAGACGGCATCTTCTATCTTCATCCTTCTGATGCGGAGCAGGTCCATCTTCAAGACATCCGGCGCAGAGAATCCTCTTCCTATGACGACTACCAGACGAATGAAGGTACCTTTAAGTGACATCATCCAAGATGGCGTCCCTTAGATTCTGATTGGATGATAGAATTCTATTAGCCAATCAGAATTAAGGATAAAAAAATCCTATTGGCTGATGAAATCAGCCAATAGGATTGAAGTTCGATCCTATTGGCTGATCCAATCAGCCAATAGGATTGAGCTCGCATTCTATTGGCTGTTACAATCAGCCAATAGATTGCAAGCTCAATCCTAATGGATTGCTAAGGGATTGAATGTGAATACTTACTCTCTTTAGTGCATTATATTACACTTGGTAAAAAAAACAGCTATTTGTTTGCACACGGGCAGGATTATTATAATATAAGGCAGTGATCACATTGATATATAATAATACGTGTGATAAGGTACAGCAATGGATTTGGATAATACGGTATCATCAAGTTATATGATGCTGAAGCAAGAAGGGCATTATTCAGAGGTGTTTATTCAGCAGAATGATCTGAAGGTTTTAGCCCCTGCATGGAGTCTCAATTTAAAGCACTGGAAAAATTATTAATCACAGATTTGAGACTGACATGGGACATTGAGGCATTTGAACATTATCTTGAGCTTAACAGAATTCCAATGGGATTAAGATAAAGTAAGTTCCCCACCTTTGAGGTGAAAAATCCTGATATAATCATACAATGGAATGATGTGCTCTCTGAATGTTTAATTTAATTGTTAAGGATACTAATTCACTGTAACCTCAAAGAAAGGATGGAAGAGATCGAAAAGGAACTCAAGAAATTTGAGGCACATGAGAATTTTTTGGAGCAGGTAAAGGTAATGAAAGAACATGTGGATAAATTGGATGCTATTCTGGCTGAACGGAAGGGTGAAAAATTCCATAGAGACAGGTTGGACTATGAAGCCAATAAAATAAATCAGTGGCCAATTTTCCACAAGAAAACTTGGAAATCCAATTCTAATAGAGGAAAGAAATGGGGTGCAAAAATTAAGAAAGGTAACATAAAGGGAAAGATTCCTAAACCCATATTGAAGAACAATATAAAAAAAAGTGTTGTTTACGTCAACAGAAATGGAAGCTTCATATAAAAAATCTGCTACCTCATATTCTCTATCCCCTTACCATTCCTCTTCTGTCTCTTCTGTATCCTCTTTATCTTCTCATTCTGCACAAGTTGCCAGTAATGATGATACTGAGGTGAGGAGCCATTTGTACGCCCTAAGGAATCCAAGAAAGAATCAAAGAAGGGACCACAAAAGGACAAAATCCCTTTAGACGGATCAGAAGATACAAAACCAAGAAGAAAAAGAAAGGAAGCAACAAAGAATTGGGACTAATGAATCTCAATGTGATTAATTTATCTAACTGTATTTTAAGTGAGGATCAGATGAATCTGTTGAGCAGAGGGTTGGGTTTTTCCCCAACAAGAAATTTTTCTCCCTTTAACACCTTATTGGATGTCAACAGATTTGTCAGAAAACTCACTCTTAAGAGGTTTTTTGCATTACAATCAGTACCTGAAGGAAATGAAGAAAATGTGAAAGGTTTTGATGTGGATTATGCTAAAACTCAGAATGAAGTGTCATTTAAAGATGCCTGTGCGTTAGGTACCCTCATTGATTTGCAGGAGGGACGTGACACAATCTGTGATCGTTTGCAACCTCTAGGACCAAAAAAGTTTGGGTCAGATTTCTATCCGATTCAATTCAGGGGTACAGCCATATATAGCTTTCAAAAGACTGTAGAACGAGAAATTCTTGATCTTGCATCATCTAAAAAAACAGTTAGACAAAATCTTAGGAGGTCAGAAAAGATGGCTTTGGAGTCTCTTCAGACTAATCATGACATAGTAATTAGAAACTCAGATAATGGAGGAAATATAGTTATTCTTAAAAAGAATGATTACTTTGAGGAGGCTCTGCGCCAGCTCAATGATACATCCACATACAAGGTACTTAGTGGGAATCCCACATTTGTGTTTAAAAGACAATTGTTGATGTTACTTGATGATGGTATTCACCTTGGGGTTTTTAGAGAAGAAGATATCTCTCATTCGGTTTCTGAGTTTCCTATTACTCCGTTGTTTCACTATTTGCCGAAGGTGCATAAGAATCCTGAGCGGCCTCCAGGAAGGCCTAATGTATCGGGCATTGGGTCCATACTTGAGCCACTATCTGAGTGGTTGGATTCTATCCTTCAGCCTTTAGTGAAAGCTTATATAGCTATTTGAGAGATTCATCCCTTCTTCTTGAGAGTCTTAAGGAATTTGAATGGAATAAAGAATATTATTGGGTTGTTGTAGACATAGCTTCTCTATATACCTGCATACTCCATGCATTTGGTTTAAAAGCTGTAAGATATTTTGTGGACACATTTTACAGCATATGAGAGGGACGTTAAGGTGTTTATTTTCTCTATTCTAGAGTTCATAGTGACTCATAGTTTTCCAATGTTTAATGATAAATACTACCTCCAGTGTTGTGGCACTGCTATGGGGGTGAAGTTCAGTGACTTGATCTTAATCGTTGGGGGCAACTTGATGTTAATCGTTGATGAGTCTCTTAATGAAATATCATTTGGTCTGTTTCTTGACTTTCTAAATGATAATGACATGTGCTTAAAATTCATTGGAGGCTATAATTCTGTTAAGACTGACTTCTTGGATGTGACACTAGTGGGTGACATTGAGAATAAAAGAATAGTATCCAGAACGTTCAGGGAACTTACTGTGGGGAAAACTATTCTCCATGCGAGCTCTTGTTACCCCCCACATCTTGTTCATGCCATACCAAGGGGTCAGTTCATCAGAATACAATGTAGTACCAATGATGACTTGGTTTATCAACAGCAGGCAGATTAATTGATTAATAGATGGCTAGAGGATATAATCAAGCTAAATTAGAAGAGACCAAGTTGGAAGTTAGTACAATGGTCATTAAGAACAACAGAGGAAAAAGGTTTGATAATACTTACAAGGATAATATTGTATTCACTACAGAATATACAGCACAATTCTTGCAGATAGTAGAAATTTTAAAAAGGAATTTACCGATTTTGGCAGGTGACAGTGTTTTGCAAAGTCACATCGAAAAAATGTAAATTTGTCCAAAAAAAACAATGACCTTGGCATCGAAATTGGCCCCTAGTTTGGTTCCCAATACATTAAGTAACAGGGGTGATCATTGGCTAAGGAGGAAAGGAAATTTCAGGTGTGGAGCAAGAACCTGCTTAACTTGTAGTATGATGGAATTAACTAGTGTGTTTAAATAATCTGTAGATGAAATGACTTATGACATATCTTTTTATGCAAATTGTTAAACCACATTTGCAGTCTACATGTTAGAGTGCAAGCATTGCCATATACAATATGTTGGTAAGACGACAAGGGAGGTAAATGTGAGGATCAGAGGGCAGGTAAATTATGTAAAAAATTTCAATAAGGACTCTACGGTGGCCAGACACTTTAATCTTTTTAATTTTACAAATAGTGGGGATTTAAAAGTGAGAATTATTGATGTGGCAAAGACTACCTCTAGGGGTGGAAACAGATACAAGATACTTGATAAAAAGGAGCTATATTGGATATATAAGCTAAAGTTCAGGGTTCCTACTGGGTTGAACCTTTTATTGGGACATTAGTTATTTTGTATAGGTTTTTTCCTTTTTGATATGATTACTAGTTCCTTATGTCTTCTAGTAGTAGTCTTTATGTATCTAATTAATTAATTTTTGAGATGTACAGTCTAATACTGTTTTGTAACGATTTGTAACGATCATTGATGATGAAGATTTCGGGGAAACAAAATTTTCTTATGATACAAGGTCTCTCTTTCGTATAAATATATTCATCCTAATCTTGGTGAAAAATAAGGATACAAATAACAATAATGGTAAAGGTAATGACAATAAATATAGTATATATAATAACAAAAACAAGATAAATACTGGAATAAATACTGGCATAAGTAAATGTTGCAACAAATATGTATATGAATATTCACATTAATATGGACGGTTTAGTTATTGGTATGCATGAATGCATTGGTGGGTATGGTTACATTTGTGGCAACTGGGTCTTTATTACTAAAGAAACAGTTATCTAGTTGGCATTTAGTCAATTCTTGGAGACCAATACACACCATGCGTTTCCTATAGATGCTTAGTTTGTCTTTAAATGCGTTTATGCAATCACATATATATATATATAGATATGTAACTTGTTTGCCATATTACTAAGTATGAGATTCATGATACCTTGAGTACATATTGCCATGTTAATATTTACTTAAAATATTTATATACCTATATTATTGCTAACTTTAGTCATGTACTTGAATACCTTCTCAATATTTTGAGGGGGCGTATAATATAAATTATTTGGTCATTGTTATTGTTATTACTATTGTTGTTGCCAATATCTGACGGATTCATCTGTATATTAATTTAATTTTTCCCTTAATTTGAAGTTCAGCAAAAATTTTGTGTTTGTTACCATCGATGTGGTTTATTTATATTCTTGTATACCACACAATCTGGGTATTAGATCACTGAAGAAAATGCTAGAGAGATACTCTGACTATGAGCCTGACCTTATTGGATATAAACTTGAAGCAGTTTCATTTCTCTTAATTCACAACTATTTTGTGTTCAATGGTGAATTCTTTGTACAAAAAAGAGGCACTGCGATGGGGGCAAAATTTGCCCCCTCGTATGCCAATTTGTTTTTGGCATTTTTTGAATCTTAGGCAATCTTTGGAGTCAATAATAGATATAGGAACAATATTAAGTTTTTCAGCCGCTATATTGATGACATGGTGTGGGATGGCAGCATTGAATCTTTAAATGACTTTTCTGGAATATCTAAATATGAATGATGATAATTTAAAATTCACATATAATCATTCTAGGCTCAGTATGCCATATTTGGATGTCTTATTAAGCCATGATGAGACTAAAATATTGACAGAGGTCTATAGAAATGAAATCTCATGAAACACCATACTTAGGGCAGATTCCTCACACCCCACACATCTAAAGAGAGGTATACCGAAGGGTCAATATATGCGTTTGAGGCGCAATTGCACTAATCTGCAGAGTTATTGGCATCATGCAAATGATTTAACATCACAACTTATTGAGAGAGGATACAATCCTAATGTGTTGAATAATGTATCTAAATAAGTTTCTGTCATGGATAGAAAGTTTTTGCTAGTTGATAGATCTAAACAAATGAATATGACAGAAAATGTTAATTTCATAACAACATACATGATGTTTGTAACATCATTAGAAAGAGATTACCAATACTGGAAATGGATAAAGATCTGTTCATATTGCAGAAGTGTAAATTTATTTCACGTAAATCAAAGACTATTGGGGATATAGCGAGGAAAGATTTCAGCTCCAATAAATTCTCAATGACTAACAAAAGTAGTGTTAAAGGGGGTCCGACTACCGACTAAGATGGCTGCTGTTTTTTCATGACTGCATGACTGCATCAGGGAGCTGATATAACTGCTGGATATCTCTCCAAAGATCTTTAAACTCTTTTTTTTTTTTTAAGAGCAGGAAGATAAGTACTTCTTCTGGAACAGTTTAATGTGACTTTCATATATATTTGAGAACAGGCAGACCCACATGGAGAAAGTACGCAGCAGAGGCCTATAACGGCCTTTACCTCTCCCTACCCCACATTTTTCTGATAATTCAGTCCGTCCAACCGCTTGTGCTGAAGAACGTTCACACCTTAGAACACTGTATTGTGATTGAAGATCAACATGGATGAGCAACTCTGCTATACAATTAAGGAACTTTTATTGACATGTATTTCGCGATTTGAGGAAGAGATGATCGATAATATACATTGCTGTGTATATGAGATCTCTACTAAAGATAAAGTCGACCTAATTGGAACTAATTATTCGAGATCGGATTCAGATCCCCTATGCCAAGGAGAAATAGGGTGGAAGGAAATTAGCTCTGAAGAGGTAACAAGCACATTGAATAACCCACAGCTCTATCCCACAGTCCTGCCGATGGTGAAAGGGTGGCAGGAGAATGTGCTACACTTGAATACTCCCCCACACCAACAATCTATGCCTACTTATGTCTGGTGCAGACCAGGTTTCTCTAACCCCTCTAACGCTGGCCCTCCCGTTGCTAGTTCTATTAAAGTAAGGCCTTTGGTTCCCTCCCAGTTGAGGGCTGGAATGACACTGGGGCTTGCTATGATGTGGCTGACCGAGGTGGAGATGACTGCGGGTCTAGAGAAAGGAGGACATGATGAGACTGTCGGCTTTGGTGAGAATCTTACTCTGATTTGGAGGGCTAAGCGACCTCGGTCGGGCAGGACCTCAGAGATGGTGACAATTGCATCGCCTTATATGGTTGCCGACAGTGGAAACTCTCCTTTGGCTGGTGTTTTTAGCTGGGCTGATCGTTGCATAGCCGTGGAGGTGAACTTAAAAACCGGCATAGGATAGGGAGGGAGATAGATCCCAGTGTGAACCCTTGTTATGATTGAACCGAACAGATCCCGCTGGAGAAAATATTTTTTGTATTCACTGAATGAGAGACCCATTTGATGAAGACTGTGCAGTCTGCTAAGTAGAAATCTAGTTCTATTTTTGTTTAATATCATGAACATTAGTTCCAGGACTGAAAAGGCTCCACAAGTTGGTACATTTTGCAAGATTATTTGAAAGCTTTTGCTTCTATCTGCTTTCTTTCTTTATTTATTTTTTATATATATAGGGAAAACATTTACTGTAATATTGCTTAAACTGCTTAGTATATTTGTGATGGAAGTTAGTCACACCATGCTCTATTATGTTAAGCATTTCCCCTATGTACTGCTAGCCTGTATTTTCTCACATTATTAAGAAATGTTCTCTGAGAATGCTTTATTAGACAATGGTTAAAGGTTGACATTTACAATTCTAATCTCTATTATCTAAAACAGTTATCAAGGCAACGCTTTAATGAGCCCTTGTATTCTATGTGTACAATGCTTATTGACGTTATGATGTTTATTTTCTGTATATGCAAGGGTGTTACTGATGTGCTCTGATTGTATTTTTGCAGGTTCTATATAAGTATAATAGTTAAGAATATAGTTTGTCCTCCATCCACATAATTCCTATATATTAGGCTAATCACACCGTTAATATACAGGGAGTGCAGAATTATTAGGCAAGTTGTATTTTTGAGGATTAATTTTATTATTGAACAACAACCATGTTCTCAATGAACCCAAAAAACTCATTAATATCAAAGCTGAATAGTTTTGGAAGTAGTTTTTAGTTTGTTTTTAGTTATAGCTATTTTAGGGGGATATCTGTGTGTGCAGGTGACTATTACTGTGCATAATTATTAGGCAATTTAACAAAAAACAAATATATACCCATTTCAATTATTTATTTTTACCAGTGAAACCAATATAACATCTCAACATTCACAAATATACATTTCTGACATTCAAAAACAAAACAAAAACAAATCAGTGACCAATATAGCCACCTTTCTTTGCAAGGACACTCAAAAGCCTGCCATCCATGGATTGTGTCAGTGTTTTGATCTGTTCACCATCAACATTGCGTGCAGCAGCAACCACAGCCTCCCAGACACTGTTCAGAGAGGTGTACTGTTTTCCCTCCTTGTAAATCTCACATTTGATGATGGACCACAGGTTCTCAATGGGGTTCAGATCAGGTGAACAAGGAGGCCATGTCATTAGATTTTCTTCTTTTATACCCTTTCTTGCCAGCCACGCTGTGCAGTACTTGGACGCGTGTGATGGAGCATTGTCCTGCATGAAAATCATGTTTTTCTTGAAGGATGCAGACTTCTTCCTGTACCACTGCTTGAAGAAGGTGTCTTCCAGAAACTGGCAGTAGGACTGGGAGTTGAACTTGACTCCATCCTCAACCCAAAAAGGCCCCACAAGCTCATCTTTGATGATACCAGCCCAAACCAGTACTCCACCTCCACCTTGCTGGCGTCTGAGTCGGACTGGAGCTCTCTGCCCTTTACCAATCCAGCCACGGGACCATCCATCTGGCCCATCAAGACTCACTCTCATTTCATCAGTCCATAAAACCTTAGAAAAAGGTTTTATGGCCCAGTCTTGACGTTTCAGCTTGTGTGTCTTGTTCAGTGGTGGTCGTCTTTCAGCCTTTCTTACCTTGGCCATGTCTCTGAGTATTGCACACCTTGTGCTTTTGGGCACTCCAGTGATGTTGCAGCTCTGAAATATGGCCAAACTGGTGGCAAGTGGCATCTTGGCAGCTGCACGCTTGACTTTTCTCAGTTCATTGGCAGTTATTTTGCGCCTTGGTTTTTCCACAAGCTTCTTGCGACCCTGTTGACTATTTTGAATGAAACGCTTGATTGTTCGA
This sequence comes from Bombina bombina, assembly GCF_027579735.1. Taxonomy (NCBI): domain Eukaryota; kingdom Metazoa; phylum Chordata; class Amphibia; order Anura; family Bombinatoridae; genus Bombina; species Bombina bombina. The sequence continues at coordinate 439,068,628 of NC_069499.1, forward strand.
TGATCACGCTTCAGAAGCTTTGCAATTTTAAAAGTGCTGCATCCCTCTGCAAGATATCTCACTATTTTTGACTTTTCTGAGCCTGTCAAGTCCTTCTTTTGACCCATTTTGCCAAAGGAAAGGAAGTTGCCTAATAATTATGCACACCTGATATAGGGTGTTGATGTCATTAGACCACACCCCTTCTCATTACAGAGATGCACATCACCTAATATGCTTAATTGGTAGTAGGCTTTCGAGCCTATACAGCTTGGAGTAAGACAACATGCATAAAGAGGATGATGTGGTCAAAATACTAATTTGCCTAATAATTCTGCACTCCCTGTATAGACATATTGGTACTTTACCCATAATGTTTGTATTGAAGTTATAAGACCTGATATGCTTTATAATATGAACAGATGCTAGGTTAAAGGTAAGGGGTACACCATCAGGATTTGCTTTATTGGCGCAGTGAGAGTGAGAGGTCCACATTTTCTTTATGTTTACTTCATTGTTCCTTGATGCCTTTGATATATAGTGCTCATTTATGTAAATATATTAGTACGGGTTTAGTCCATCTATGTTGGAATGTGATACATCTTTTGGGATCCGAAAGAGGTCCCTCACAGCATCTGATAGCCTTCTACATGTTAAATTAGTTCTATGACCATGAGAGGTCCAAGAGTGGCCTCATAGATTAATTTGAAGGCTGATAGTATGAATGGGCAAAAAATTATGGTTTTTTTTGTTTTTGTTTTTTTAATTTTGCATTGTCTCATACCTCTGTTATGATTTTTTGGTTTGTTTCTTGTCTCTTAGTTATATGGATATGACTATTTCGCATAAAATGTACTGAGATTTTTTGCCTTGTATGCCCTAAATTGAATTTCAATAAAATATTAAAAAAAAAAAAAAAAAAAAAGTAGTGTTAAAAACAAAAAATGGTTAACAATGGAATCAGGTTTCTATAAGTGTGGTAACAGACCATGTAAGAGCTGTAAATGTGCCAAAGTAGGGAATGAATTTAAATCTACACAAACAAATACAACATATAAAATTAAAAGTCAAATTAATTGTAACTCAACGTATGTTATACATATTGTTACTTGTAAAATATGCAATTTTCAATATACAGGTCTCACTACAAGAATATTGAAAGATAGGATCAGAGAACATTTGTTATCTCTTGAAGCTGAAGTGCCGAAAACACCGGTGGCAAAACACTTTGCACAACATGATTTCAGTTGTGAGGCATTTTGCTTTCAGGGAATTGACAGATCTTGTTGGGATCCAGAGGAGGTGATAGATTTCAATCCTTAAGTAAAAGAGAGGTATATTGGATCTTCACTTTATGTACAGGTTCACCTCTTGGCATCAACAAAATCAGTGATATAAAACTCTATATAGATGTTTAATAGAAATATATTCATAATATCTAGCGAATTGCCATTTGTGTATAATCTGTTCACCTTTTGTTATGCATATTTTATGTATGTATTTCCTTACTTTGGCATTTGGTGCATAGGCGATGATCCTCATATATATATATTTTGCCTGCTTACTGATGCATATATATCTGCAATTGAAAGTACTGATCTTTTAAACACGAGGCTCTATATGCTTACTTATGTCCGATTGTTTTTTGTTTTTCTACTTTACACTGTAACTACAGATTCTTCTTATACTCACCATAATGTTTCATTATTCTATTATGTAACTGATACTTTGTTCTTATTTGATAATATGATGTTATTAATTGTATGTGGTGTGTATATTTTGTACTAATTTGCTATATATTGATTCTTTGAATTGTGAAGGAATTGTATTAGAAGGGATATGATTGGTTGGATATCAGGCCCTGACATGTTAAATACTTATGCTACACACCTGTACAACAGCTCTGATGAAGTGCCGTTGAGGCAGGAAACGCGTCAGCTGTTTTGAGTCCTGTATGCTGTAAGCCTTATGTTTTTACTACTTGAATAATAAATGGATTTCTTAAACTGTATACCTTAGCTCTCCTGAAAATGTGTCATATTCTGGTTGGGACTTTTTTCATTGTTTACTTGTTTTTCATAAGGGCCATTTGGAGAGGCCTTACCTGCCAGGAGACAGATCTGCAAATCTGCTGTAAATATTAATGGCAGACAGGTGCACATGCAAAGCTACTAACACCACAATACTTAAAGGGACATTTAACACCTGATGAAAAATGCTAAAACATACTTTTTCTTATTAATACAAATAAAATAATCACTGCTGTCTATTTTATCTGTTCCTCTTACCCCAAACTGTTGACAAAGATTGTTTTGAAGTACAGTGTTGATCCAGTGCTTGATTCTACTATGTAAGCTGCCATATTGTACGTACCTTACAGGGGCACAGCAGTCACATGACACACACAGCATATTATTTGTTGCACATACTTAGAGAATCACATATGTTTGCAGTGTGTGAGCTGCAGTGTCTGAAGATACTTATTTTTTTGTCACTCGCAGTATAAATGTATTAGCTTTCCCCATCTAATACACATATTATGCAGAACAATTGAAATAAAGTTCTTTATAAGCACTGTTTATGTTTTTAACACCCCCCACAGTTTTACTCTTCAAACTGCCCACAAGTTTTATGCTCTAAGCAAAAGTCGTTTCCAGTGAACTTCAGGCAATATTGTCATAAATCATTAAGGTGAGGAGGCTGCATTCCTTTGCCCAATACATGTATAACACCCAGAAAACCATAACCCCCCGATCCCCATTTCTCTTATCTAATTCTTATCTAAAATAAAAACACAGACACAGTAGTTATGGCGAAATGTGGAAAGGTCACGATTTTATTACTTAATTGAATTTTGCCACCTTTAAACTATATCTTGCAAAATTCAGCCATAAATCAACTCAAAATAAACACCAAATAATGCCCATGCATTAAAACCAGAATTTTGGGAACCACGCCTAGGGGGGGTGTAACAACTACCCCCCCCCCCCCTGGCAGGGCAGCTTGGAGAAAGGAGAACCCACGGCACAGCCCTCCCCCTAGATAGACCACCGGATCACCCCTCAGGGCTGGGTATGCCGCGGGATCCTCCCACCTCCCCTTCTGCCCCGCCCACGTGTCGTGCACAAACTTCACCGCTTGCTGCGATTGTATGCTCAATACTATGTCAAAAACAGCTGCCGTTTTCTATCCTCCAGTCAGCGTAGACCGCCAGGTCACCTGCTGCCCTTCGGTTGCGCTGTGTTCTTCCCCTTATTGAGGAGCACGGGCGGTCTTACTGCGACTCAACCAATTAGTCAACGTCCTGCCCTTAGCCGTGCAAGTACTGCCTTCTCACGTGACTTCTCCGGTAATTGCATCGTGCTCTGCTGCGTCTAGGGTGGGAGGGTGGGAAACAAAGAAAAAAGGTTAGTGACTCCCTCCTGCAGTCCCCTTCCTTATAACACCTTTACCTCCAGCTCCACCCCTGTCCTTACTCCTGACCAATGCCTGCTCTCCTTATCTCTGCCTCAACCCCCACCTGGCACACCTAGATCACCCTTTGTTCTCTCCCAGCAGCCCCTCCCTTATGACGTTCCCCTCACATATGCTCCGTGCACTAGTTTAAGGTGAGGAGGCTGCATTCCTTTGCCCAATACATGTATAACACCCAGAAAACCATAACCCCCCGATCCCCATTTCTCTTATCTAATTCTTATCTAAAATAAAAACACAGACACAGTAGTTATGGCGAAATGTGGAAAGGTCACGATTTTATTACTTAATTGAATTTTGCCACCTTTAAACTATATCTTGCAAAATTCAGCCATAAATCAACTCAAAATAAACACCAAATAATGCCCATGCATTAAAACCAGAATTTTGGGAACCACGCCTAGGGGGGTGTAACAACTACCCCCCCCTGGCAGGGCAGCTTGGAGAAAGGAGAACCCACGGCACAGCCCTCCCCCTAGATAGACCACCGGATCACCCCTCAGGGCTGGGTATGCCGCGGGATCCTCCCACCTCCCCTTCTGCCCCGCCCACGTGTCGTGCACAAACTTCACCGCCACCAAAAAGAGCCCCTCTTTCGGCCAAACTCTTTCCACCATTCGTGACCTTTCCTTACCTTTACCAACTCTTGGCACATCCCTCTGATGTCCACCAGCAGCTGGTCATTCCCCTCATCCGTTAGGTGCACTCCATCCCGTCGGAATAGCTCCTCCTTTTTCGCTGCTATCAGTGGGTGCTCCACCACTCTACCCCCTATTTCCTTCATAACCTTTGCTGCTACCTGGTTCACTTTTCTCCTTGATCTATATCCTGCTTTGCTCGTGTACGAGTTCCGCCAGTATATCCTTGAAACTATATTGGACCATATCGCCCTGACTGATGGCCATGCCATCTTCAACCATCTCATTGCTTCTGCAACTTTCTCTTCTAGCTCTCTGAGTGGGTAAGCACCTATGTCGTTCCCCCCCAGATGTATAATTATGGCGTCCGGACACCCCCATCTTCTCCTTGCCTGCTGTATTGTTGGCACTAACTCATCCCACATCATGCCTCTTTTTCCTAACCATCTAATGCTAACTTCCTTGTGCGATAGCCCCAAATTTACTCCCTGCGCCGATGCTGCCGCCCTAGCCTGTGCGCAGTAAACGTAGGAATGCCCTACTATCCACACCCTTAACGCTTTGCCTGTAAAACAAAAAAAAAACAATTTAACCATTAGCACATTTTAATTGAGGCTTTACTCCTTTTGCACTCTTATGTATGATTTGTACGCAGCGGATTTCCATCTCCCTAGTTTTTTAATTTGTTCCTCTGAACAACCCCTACCCGCTGCGGCGGTCGCTGCTCCTATTCTGAATGAATGCGGCGCGAGGTGTGCATCTTTCCACCCCAGTTTCTTAACTACCCTTTGTAATATGCTTTTAAACTGGAAGAGTGTTACATCCGAGCCATCTGCATGCCTCAGAAATGTGCGGCCCCCTTTCCTCTTTGTTATCAGGTACTCCTTAACACAGGCCACCGGGCACAGTGTTCCCCCTTTTTTTAGCCATATTTAGCCATGCCCCCTTTCCTTCCTTGTCTGTTTTAGATCGTCTTACCAATATTAGTACGGCTTCTTCCCCCCATCTTACGTCCCCTGTCTCTACACCCCCTTTACCTATTCTTCTGTTTTTTGGTAACAGCTCCCCTATCCTCATTACTCCGTGAAATGCCACTACAAAAGCCGTTCTGAAAATTAGCGCCTCGTCCCTGTTTGCACATACCCCTTCTAGTGCCCCTGTCATTTTCTGTAATCTGACCTCCGTTATTGGTTCCCTTTTATCCATTCCCTTCTCTTCCCCTCTTCCCCATGCCCTTGCTATTTTCTTTACTATAAACTTCCTGGACCAATCTATTCCCCCGTATAGCTGCGAACAGTATGAAATCCCTGCTAACACTGCGTTCAATCTCCCCTTTTTTACGCCTTCCCTCCGCAGCACCACCAAACATTCTAAAACTCTTCCTCAATTACTTCCTCTCCTTCTCGTGTCCCCTTCCTATGCTTGCACCATAGTCCCCAATATTTTCTGTAAACCGCCCATTTACTTGGTGCCAGGGCCTTCGACGAGTTCCTTGATTCCGTCTATCCGTTGCCAATCTGCCAAAGAAGTCCAGGGCAACATTTACCTTCTTGTCTGGCATTGGGGGCTAGACCCTAAACTTCTCCCATTTAAACCGGGATAGCGTGTCCGCCACTACATTTCTGAAACCCGGAATATGTTTGGCCCTGATACAGATGTTATGCTTTAAACATTCCAGCACCAAATACCTTAGGTACCTAATTACTGGTAGCGATCATGCCGATAGAAGGTTGATGACCTCTACCACTCCCCTGTTGTCCGACCAACAGATTAAATTTCTATTTGCTAACTCCTCGCCCCATAACTCTATTGCTACCACTAAGGGGAATAGCTCCAGCAGTTCCCAGTTCTTAACCCAATCCATTTCCTTCCATCTTTCTGGTCACCCTCCTGCGCACCACTTTCCCCCTTTCCATAAAAACTCAAGTTCCTCCCATAGAATTTCCTTCTCCCAAATCCTCACCCCATTAAACTGGATCAAGAATGAATCCCACACTTTGAGATCTTCCTTCAATTATTTGGTTATTCTGATTTTATGTTCTGGCTTCTTTATTCCACAGGTACTCAACTCCAATCTTCTCTTAAATACTCTGCCCACTGGTATAACCTTACACGCAAAGTTCAAAATTCCTAGGGCTTTCTCCATTTCCCTGAGCGATATTTTTCTACTCCCTACAATTTCCCTTACCAGATCCCTGGCCTTTACCCCTTCTCCTCTGGTAACTCGCATTGGCCCTTCACGGAATCTATGACTATACCTCGCAAGACTAGCTTGGTACAAGGCCCCTCTGTCTTCTCCATAGCTACCGGTACTCCCAAAATGTTCCAACATTCCCAACTAATTCACCTTTAACCTTTCGCAATCGTTAGCTCCCGCTAAGCCCATCCACAAAAAAAAAATCATCTAAATAGTGAACAACATTGCCCGTACCAGACTTCTTAATGCTTAACCAATGCAAAAAAGAACTAAACGAAATTGAACACCCTATGGGTAAACTTTTATCAACATAATAGTTGCCATTAAAACTTGCAACCCCTTAATTTAAAACTCTCTGGGTTAAGGGGCAACAAACGAAATGCTGAATCTATGTCAATTTTTTATAACAAAGCTCCCTTACCCAAAGCCTGCACCATATGCACTGCCCTGTCAAAAGACTGGTATTCAACAAATGAATCATTTTTAGCTATTGCATCATTTACTGACCCTCCCCTGGGGTAAGATAGGTGTTGGATCATCCTGTACTTGCCCTACTCCTTCTTTGGGACTACGCCTACGGGATACACTACTAAATCCTCAATCGTTTTTTCTTTAAATGTGCCTGCCATCCTCCCTAATTTTACCTCCTTGTCCAATTTCTCTTGCAGCAAACTGGTACCACAAAACCCTCAGACAAAACTATGCTCTAGAAAAAAAAAAAAAATTTCCCTCTATGTTCTCATATGCCTGTAGTTCCTGTAACAACCTATCTATCTTCAGTGGTGTTTTGGCCAACCCCCAATCCAACTCCACGCTGGTATTACCCTGCCCTTGAAAGGAATACCTGGGCCTATTCACATTGCCCCTTTTACAATCCACACCAGAGTGACTTCCGTTACAATATCTACACACATGCCTATATTTACAGGAATTCCCTCTATCACACCTCTTATCGTAAAGACAAAATTATTTTTCTGCCATTGCATGGTGTTTATCAGCTTATATCCCCTATGCAACCCCTCCTCCTAGGACATCACGCATCCTAATTAATCAATCCAGGAGAAGCATGACCATCTGAAACTGTAAACCTGGCTTATCTCGTTTGCATAGCTTCTAAACAATGCTTAAAACAACAATCCGCTCCTTACTTCCCTTTGCTAACAAAGTAACCTCCTTAAGCTGTTCCCTTAGTATTCTGTCAGTACACTGTACTAAGGAATTTAAACTTTTGTTTTCCATTCCCTGTAATCCCATTAATTTATAACCTTCCCTTCTCCCGACTGATTTTCTTTAATTAATAATAATAAAGACCGACACAAAAGTTTGGCGTTCTCTCCCCTCCATTAGATATTTTGTTCATTAGAATATCTTGGAGGTGTATTCAATAAATATTAGTACAATTTAGGAGTGCCCTCCTAATGAGATTATTTATGGATTATAAATATCAATAATTAATTACAATAATATTTTTTTTGTCAGCAATACCTCCAATTCATATAGTAGAATCTTAGCAGTGCACCCCAGAAAATTGTTATATAATCTCAGTAGCGCACTCCAAAATAATACTATTGAGATATCTAGCAATTAATGACAATACGATTATTATCAAATATTAATATTTAAACCCAAATAAAATATTTCTTAATTTCTGAACAGGTTATTTTTTTATTTTACAAACACAGTGATTATATTTATGCAGTAAATAGAATATTGATTATGACCAGATACATATTAATTGATTTTTACCATATTAAAATTATAATATAAAGCAAGGTATAGAAATATTAATATTAATTAATATTCAATGAAATCGTCTGTATCCTGGATATGGTCACCATATTATTAGGAATTAAAGGGACACCGAACACCAACCCCCTCCCCCGTGACTTAGACAGAGCATGCAACCCCAAGCAACCCCCTAATCAACTCCCCCCATTAAATACTCCACGCCCTCCTGCTATCCCTAACCAAAAAAGAAGGCATCTAAGCTTTTTTCATAGTTCAGAACTTTGGACAGCACTTTTTTATTGGTGGAAAAATTTATCACCAATCAGCAAGGACAACCCAGGTTGTTCACAAAAAAATGGGCCGGCATCTAAACTTACATTCTTGCATTTCACATAAAGATACCAAGAGAACAAAGAAAACCCGACTATAGGAGCAAACCAGAGAAGCCGGACAAAATCTCATGCCCCATCCGAATCACGAAAGAAAAAACCCGGGCTCAGCGTCCCCAGAACTTTAAATAAAACTAATAAACTATAAATATCACAATTTAATGCTACTAGATATAACAATTATAATTAGCCAGTAACAAAACCCATTCGGCATATGGCTTATTTAACAACATTTAGCTAGCAAATGTCCAAACCGAATAGAATTCCTGGCGGTATAATATAGCTATCTAACCAAAATAGTCTTACATGACTTAAATAATCAATCAGAGCAATGTATACCTTACTAACAGATAAATATATCAACCAATACAGCCTAATAAGTCACATCTAGCCACAATACAATTTTAAAAACATTACCAGTAACTAAAATTTTACTTATGCATAAAATACAAAAAACCTTTTTCCACAGTGATAAATACACAAATGCTAGTGTAATATTATATAGGATACACTAATATATTTAATATAAATTTATAGACATAACAATACACATTTAAATAACAGCTTCGGCTAAGCTATTGCTATCAAGAAAGCTTAAGCAGTAGTACAATTTTATACGTTACCAGCAGCAATTTAGCAATGATTGAGCTTACAACATCCAAAGTTATTTCCCAAACAAAGAAAAAAGGTTAGTGACTCCCTCCTGCAGTCCCCTTCCTTATAACACCTTTACCTCCAGCTCCACCCCTGTCCTTACTCCTGACCAATGCCTGCTCTCCTTATCTCTGCCTCAACCCCCACCTGGCACACCTAGATCACCCTTTGTTCTCTCCCAGCAGCCCCTCCCTTATGACGTTCCCCTCACATATGCTCCGTGCACTAGTTTTGTAAGCTCCGTGAGGGAGAGAGGGAGGGGGAGGCTCTCAGACACGCTGGATATACTGATATACTCCATGCAGAAGATTTTTGCTTCTTATGACCTCTCCTGCTTATGTACCAGCTAATGTGATCAGTTAGTAATGATCATCTGGTTTTATTTAGCAGTGTGATCTGCTCTTGTCACACCCTCTGCCAAGACACAGTCACTAGAGCAGAACTCTGTGTGTGATCATCAGAGGGTGTGACAGGAGCAGATCACACTGGTAAATAAAACAGACAATCATTACTAACTGATCACATTAGCTGGTACATAAGCAGGAGAGATCACAAGAAGCAGAAATCTGCTCTGCACGGAGTATATCAGTATATCCAGCGCGTCTGAGATCCTCCCTCTCACTCTCTCCCTCACGGAGCTTGAGCTTACAAATGATTTATGACAATAGTGCCTGCCCTGAAGCCGTGCACTGGAAACGGCTTTTGCTTAGAGCATAAAACTTGTGGGCAGTTTGAAGAGCAAAACTGTGGGGGGCGTTCAAAACATAAACAGTTCTTATAAAGCATTTTATTTCAATTGTGCTGCATAATATGTGTGTTAGATAGGGAAAGCTAATACATTTATACTGTGAGTGACTCATAAATATGTATGCTCAGAGGCTTCAGCTCACGCTGCAGTCGGATGTGATTCTCTAAGTAATATGCTGTGTGTGTCATGTGACAGCATCATGAGCATGTGACTGCTGAGCCCCTGAAACGCACGTTACAATATGGCAGCTTAGATAGGAAATTAAGCACTGGATCAACATTGTACTTCAAAGCAATTTCCTTCAACAGTTTGGGGTAAGAGGAACAAATAAAATAGAAACAGTGATTATTTTATTTTTACTAATAAGAAAATGTAAGTTTAAGGGATTATTAGAAGACAGGTGTTAAGTGTCCCTTTAACTCTTTTTCCTTCCTATTATATTGTGGCTATTTGCCATTTACTGTTTGGAAATTTGAGGAATAAGGAGTTTGCGATACCTTTTGTTGATAAGTCTGGTGGAGTCAGAGGCTACCTACTGATTAGCATTAAGGTTGGTGCTTATGTGACTTTTACAGTACACCTTACTTATATCTACTGGTACACAAAAGGGTACTAACCCTGTTACTTTACACAAGTGTAACTTCGTAATGGATACATATTGTTAAAATCATAGCGGCAAGTTTTCCCCATTACTCTGGACCATAAAATTGGAATTTAAACCCAGCAGGGTCCAGGAATGTCCCCGTTGTCTGGGCAACAGGGAAGCTTCTGATACCTGGCAACCAAAGGAGTAACAGGAGGGAGAGGCGTGTCAGTGACATTCTCCCTGCTGATGGCAAACATCTGACAAGTGTCCAGCAGTGACGTGTAGTGATAGGAGACAGTGCCTCCCCTGTTAAATCATAAAAATAAGTTTTTAATAATGAATAATAAGTTTTTAATAATTAATAATAATAATAAAAAAGTTGGCTGGCGTTGTGTTCTATTAGTTAACCCCGCCCCCCCATGTAACGAACCCCCTCGCCGGCGCCACCATAGCGATCCATCCATGGCATGTTGCGCAATCATGGAGAGGCAGTGAGCTGTTCAGCTGCCCTCCATTGATTGCGCAACATGGATGCTTGTCTTTGGTTTACTACTTGTAAGCCAGCACCACCCAGTGGTAGCACTTGCGGCCCATACTAAGCTCCAATAGAGGCAGCTCTCCAAGTCGACTCTATGATGGAGCTGAACAAATCAACCAATCACAGCGATGCTGGAGTGGGAGTGCACGTCATCACGACGTGCACGTCTTCTCTCTTGTCGGAGGATGCATGGACTTGAGTCAGACTGGCGGGACTGCTGCCGACTGAGCTTATGTGTGACTGTCAGACTGCTTGCCACTGCCGAGTTGGGTCCGGACACAGCCGAGCTGCCAAGGAGAGAAGAAGAGGAGCTGCTGCTGCTGCTGAGCTGCCTAGTGCTACTGCCCTGGAGGACGTGCTTATTAGGGTAATTATTATTATTATTTTTTCTTTGCTTGCTGGATCCACCTCCTGTCATTAAGCAACTGTCAAACTGTTACTGAACTGTGCGCATTGCCATATGCCATTAACTAACTTCATTGCATATACTTGAGCCTGAGGTAGGCTGAGGGCGCACTCCCACAGACCACACCACAATCGGAAATAAAAATAACTAAACTCATAGTTCTACCAGGCAGGGTGATCAGATCCACTGAGTGGATCTGATCACCCTGCCTGGTAGAACTATGAGCCCTCCTCTCCCTCGCAGATCTCCTCTTCCTTATACAGCCCTTATTACCTTCACACAGCCTCCTCCCCCCCTCTCAGCCTCATTCACGGCCGCACACATAGTTCCATATTCGGCCTCTTCACCCTCACACAGCTCCTTAATAATGAAGCTACCCCAATCCTGGATTCCACTCTGTACTCATTGTGAGTTATCAGCTGCGTGTGACACTAGAGCCTGATGTGTGTGTGCGAGATGAGGAGGGTTATGTGTGAGTCAGGATTGGGGTAGCTTCATTATTAAGGAGCTGTGTGAGGGTGAAGAGGCCGAATATGGAACTATGTGTGCGGCCATGAATGAGGCTGAGAGGGGGGGAGGAGGCTGTGTGAAGGTAATAAGGGCTGTATAAGGAAGAGGAGATCTGCGAGGGAGAGGAGGGCTCAGAGTGTAAAGGGGGTCTCTGTGTGAGGGAGAGGGATGTCAATAGGGTAAAAAGAGGACTGTGTGAATGTAAAGGATGATAAGAAGATGGGTATAAGGCTGTTTGATGGATGGGAGGGTGACAGTTAACACCATGTGTGTTGTACATTGTGAGCTATTATGGAACATGTGAGTTAGGGGCTGTGATTGAAAGAGGAGGCAGCGCAACAGCTAATGAGAGCCACCTGTAAAGCAGGTGAGAAGGGGGCTGAATGAGGGAGATGTGAGAGGGTGAGGAGGGGGCTGTATGACTAAATTGGTGGTGAGAAGGGGGCTTTGTGAGGAAGAGGGGAGCTGAGAGGTTGAGAAGGAGGCCTTGTGAGAGAGAGGGGAGGTGAGAGGGTAAGAAGGGGGCTTTTTTTAGTGAGATTGTGAGAAAGGGGCTTTGTAAGGGAAAGGGACTGTATGAGGCAGAGAGGGGCCTGAGAGAGTAAGGAAGAGTCTGAAAGGGTGAGATGGGAGCTTTATGAGTAATATGGGGACTTAGAGGGTGAGAAGGTGGCTTTAAGGGAGTTGTAAGAGGCTGAAGATGATCTGTATATGAGTGTGAGGAGGGGGCTGTATAATTAAGAATGAGGCTTGAGGGTGCAGAGGGAGCTGTAAAAGGGAGAGGGGGTGACAGTGAGGAGGGACTCTGTCAGGGAGATGGGTGTGAGAGGGTGAAAAGGGGGCTTTGTAAGGTAGAGGGGGACTGAGAGAGTATAAAAGGTGCTGGAAGCGTGAGAAGGGGACTTTATTAAGAATATGGGAACTGAGAGGGTGAGAAGGGGACTTTGAGGTAGAGGGGTGGAAAGAGTGAGGAGTAGGCTAGGAGTAGGCTAGGAGTAGGCTAGGAGTGTGACAGAGAGAGAGTGTGACTGAGAGAGAGAGTGTGACAGAGAGAGAGAGAGTGTGACTGAGAGAGAGAGTGTGACTGAGAGAGAGAGTGTGACTGAGAGAGAGAGGGTGTGACTGAGAGAGAGAGAAAGTGACTGAGAGAGAGAGAGAGAGAGAGAGAGTGTGACTGAGAGAGAGAGTGTGACTGAGAGAGAGAGAGTGTGACTGAGAGAGAGAGAGTGTGACTGAGAGAGAGAGAAAGTGACTGAGAGAGAGAGAGTGACAGAGAGAGAGTGTGACTGAGAGAGAGAGTGTGACTGAGAGAGAGAGAGAGTGTGTGACTGAGAGAGAGAGTGTGACTGAGAGAGAGAGAGTGTGACTGAGAGAGAGTGTGACAGAGAGAGTGTGACTGAGAGAGAGAGAGTGTGTGACAGAGAGAGAGAGTGTGACTGAGAGAGAGAGAGTGTGTGACTGAGAGAGAGAGTGTGTGACTGAGAGAGAGAGTGTGACAGAGAGAGAGAGAGAGTGTGACAGAGAGAGAGAGAGTGTGACAGAGAGAGAGAGAGAGTGTGACTGAGAGAGAGAGTGTGACTGAGAGAGAGAGAGTGTGACTGAGAGAGAGAGAGTGTGACAGAGAGAGAGAGAGAGTGTGACTGAGAGAGAGTGTGACAGAGAGAGAGTGTGACTGAGAGAGTGTGAATGAGAGAGAGAGTGTGACTGAGAGAGTGTGACAGAGAGTGAGATAGGTTTATTATAGTATTTGTGAAGCGGGGGTGTAGCGGTTAAGGGGTTAATAGGTAGTTTATGGGTCTTAGTGTACTTTATAACATTTTTGTTATGAGTTTTGTGAAACATTTTTGTTTCACAAAATCCATAACTACTGGGTTTTTTTTAGTGGAATGGATCATAGCGTTATAAGCTATAACGCTAGCATAATAGCTAGACCGCACAACCTGTAATACGGGGGACTTGAAAATTCCACACTCAAAAGCCATTTTTTGAGAGTGGAATGGAAAGTTGCAGTACCGGTTAAAACGGTAGCGGTAGAGACTTATCGCCTCGACTTGTTAAAAGGGTGACCTTCTATTCTGCGCGCAATAGCAATATAGCCGTACTGCAAAACTTGAATTTTGCCACTGGAAAGGACTTAATGGCTTTAATTTTTAAATATAATCCAGAGAATGATTTTATGTTTAGAATTTCTTAATTAGTTTTTGTGTTGTGCGGTATAGTGCGGTATAGTGCGGTATAGTGCGGTTAGCCGCATACCGCACAAAATCCAAGTTCCAACTTGGCATGCTCAAACACGTATTCCCCCCCAGAGGTCAATTGAGAAAAATCACTACCACATTTTCTCATTCCCCATTGAAGTCTATGGAGAAAATATTTTTTTTCCAAAAACTAGAGGTTAATAGCTTTATTTAGTGTTGGCAATGTGAGGGGACGGCGGTTTAGAGGTTAATATCTTTATTTAGTGTTGGCAATGTGGGGGGTGGCAGTTTAGGGGTTAATAGGTTTATTTTAGTAATAGCGATGTGGGAGGACGGCAGTTTAGAGGCTAACAGCTTTATTTATTAGTTGCGATGCTGGGGGATGGTGGTTTAGGGGTTAATAGTGTAGTTTATGGGTGTTAGTGTACTTTGTAACATATCTTTTATGGGTTTTCTGTAACATTTTGGTTTCACAAAATACATAACTACCGGTCTGTGAATGCAGAATGGATTTTTGTGGTATAGGTCATAACGATCGCTGTAAAGCCATACCGCGAGACTTTTAATTATTATTATCAGGTATTTATAAAGCACCAGCAGATTGCGCAGCGCTATACAAGTAAAAGTAAAACATTACAGGGATGCATTACATACACAAACAAATAAGTACAGTATTGGGGTGCATTACAGTTGTAGGTGCAATAATTGAGTTATACAAAAGGAGATGAATACAGAGAAGCTGACTATTCGGCACTCAGAGAGTTTTCTTGGTAATAAGACATTTTAACACTTGTCTGAAATCCTCTAATTCAGCAAATAAGGTGGGGCAAGTCATATATAATAAAAAATGTCATCCGCATATGACATTATTTTTTAATTGGCGTATCTATTCTGTTTGGGTTTGCGCCTATATTTTTATGTCTAGTTTTTCTACTATGCACACAAATAGTGGCAGAGACAATAGGCAGCCTTGTCTGTTTCCATTTTCAATCTGGAAGGGGTTAGATAAAGTGCCATTGACCCTAACACTGGCTGACAGGGAGGTGTAAAGGGAAACCACTTTAGTGATGAAATTGTGCCCTAAGCCAAACTTGAGACCAAGATTACAAGCTGTGCAGTATAACCATATAACCGTAATAGCGATGTGGGGGGACGGCAGTTTAGACGTTAACAGCTTTATTTATTAGTTGCGATGCTGGGGGGATGGTGGTTTAGGGGTTAATAGTGTAGTTTATGGGTGTTAGTGTACTTTGTAACATATTTTTTATGGGTTTTCTGAAACTTTTTTGTTTTGCAAAATCCATAACTACAGATCTTTGAATGCTGAATGGATCGTTGTGGTAACGGTCATAACATTCGCCGTAAAGCCATACCGCTAGACTTGTAATACAGAGTAGCTGACCATTCGGCACTCAGAGAGCATTTGTTTAGCAGTAAAGCCATACCGCACAACTTGTAATCTTGGTCCTAGTGAGCATAGCTACAGTATTTAAAAATGACAAATGACATGGTCAAACGTCTTTTGATACTATAACTAATGAATCTGATGGTATGTGGCATAATCAATTAGTTGGACCACTCTTACAGTGTTGTTTTTTGCTTCTTGTTTCTCTCGAATATATACACCCCACTTTACTACACTTGTATTGTCAAACATAAGCAAAAGAAGAGGAGCACCCTGCCTTTGAGCACAATCAATTGCAGATGCACTTTTATACAAAGTAAGTTACAGTTAGAGAGGCTCTCAAGAGTATAGGGAACTTGAGGGAGATGGAAACATAAGTAGTAGAGACATCTTAAAGTAATTATATGCATTCTAGAACAGATATGTTTTTAAGGAACGCTTGACGTATTTGAGACTAGAGGAAAGTCTGACTGAGCAAGGCAAGGAGTTGCATATGATAGTTGCAGTTCTAGAGAAGTCTTGCAGATGAGAGTGTGAGGAAGTAAAAGTTGGTCTTGGGCAGAGTGAGTATTTGCAGATGATGGCAGAGATATAAGAGGGTGCAGTGTTGGTGAGGATTTTGTATTTTAGGGTCAAAATATTTAATTTTATTATTGAGGGAAGCCAGTAGAGGTTTTGGCATAGTGGTGAATCATATGTGGATTCATGCTTCAGAAAAATGAGCCTGACAAAGACATTTATGATGGATTGCAGTGGGGACAGGCAGTAGCTTGGGAGACCAGAAAAGATACAATTGCAGTAGTCAAGGCAGAGAATGATAAGGGAGTGTATAAGAAATTTAGTTGTTTCTTGAGTGAGGAAGTGACAATTTGTAGAGATTTTTCAAGGTTAAATCAGCAGAAGCTACCTAAGGACTTAATGTGAGGAGAAAAATAAAGTTCTGAGCCAAGTGTGACCCCGAGGCAGCAGGCCTGAGGGTGTAAATATGATGACAATGTTGTCCACAGTAAGTAAGATTTGGGGAATGGGGATATTGGTAGAGGCAGGAAAAAGGAGTTCAGTTTTAAAGAGGTTCAGCTTTAAGTAGTTGAGTCCATCTAGGATGAGATATTATTTAGGCAGCTGGTGACACAAGTCAGCAGGGAGGAGAAAATATCTGTTTCAGAAGGGTAGATTTGGGTTTTGTCAGCATAAAGATGATACTGAAAGCCGCAGAACTTGATTAATGAGCCTAGGAAGGGGTGGAGGGAAGAAGGAGAAGCCATAGAATGATACACTGAAGGTAAGGTTAGAAAGGTAGGAAGAGAGCTATATTCGAATAGTGTCACAAATACACAAGGGTCTGGAGTAGCAACGGATGATCAACAGTGCCAAAGGCTGCAGAGAAGTCTAAAAGCATTGAGTAATGACCTATAGACTTGGCAGTTAGCAGGTCATTTGTCACCTTGGTGATGGAAGTTTCGGTAGAGAGTTGGGCGCAAAAGCCAGATTGAGATGGGTCAAGAAGATTGCTAGTCAAGAGTATGATAAGTGTTTATAAGCAATCCACTCAAGAAATTTAGAGGCAAGGGGAAGAAGAAAGAGTGGGCGATAGTTGCAAGGGGATGCTGGATTGAGTGAATTTTTTTTTTTTTTTTTTTTTTTTTAAAGTATTTTTTATTGAGGTAAAAGTAGATATTACAATACAGTCATATCGGAAAAGATACAAACTATTCACATCCTGTATGGAAAACACATTCTAGCAAGTACAATATATCACATAGAAACATCAACACTCGTCAAATCGACAGGATATAGTATTCTGGTTACCTCATTTTTTTTTAAGATTATTGGATCGCTATGTCCTCTAATCAAACAGGCCCACTTAGGGGGCCAGAAATCTCAACCAGACATTGAGGACCCAAAAACAAAGCTAAAATCAAAGAGTCTAGTGTCAATGTGAATGAAATAGTGTCAAAGTTGGGAGACCATAGATGCTATTTAAGTATAAGAGTACAGTAGTGTACTTATGTTATTCTTAGTTAATGTAATATAGTCAACTCGGCACACTGAAAGAGGTGATATGTTGAAATGGGCTACTGTTGCTACTACAAACCTGGGTGTACACATGCATTGAACATTATTAGTTACACAGTTCACCGCTTTGAGCTAGAAAAATACAACAGTAATGACTGTGCCTCATATAACTCTGTAAATTAGTAGGGAGGTGAATGTAGTTAGTCATCTTAGATTAGCTAGTACAAGATGAGTAAGATTATATATCTAGGATTATATGCTCAGAAGAAAGAGTAAACTATCTGGAGAAGATACATAGGGTTCAAATATATTAGTCACTCAAAATCTTCTAGTCTAGATCATCACATCAGCAGCTCTAACACATTTGTCAAACATATAAACAAGCTAACATCAACATTAAAATTATGATAGCAAACAGTCTACAGACATTAGACACATAAAACAATCCTAACAAATCTATTTATTGTGAAAATCCGGAGAGCCCTTTTTTTGTTCACGCTCATATAGGTGCAGGATACGGTAAGGGCTCTGCGAACAGGGCAGAGACTACCTAACTCTGCCAAAAGGGGTGTGGGGGGTAGGATACTCATCCCTACCCACACAGTATATATATAACAAACAAAAGAAGAGAAAAAAGGAAAAGAAAAAAAAAAAAAAAGAGGGAAAAGGAGGGGAGGGGAAGGGGGGGAAGGAAGAGAGGCGAGGAGGGGGAAAAAGAAGGTGGAAAGAGAAGGTTGGGAAGGGAGGGAAGGAGGGAGTAGAGAGGGAGAAGGAAGAGGGGAGGGGGGATTAGAGAGGGGTTAGGAAGAGAGGGGGGGGAAGAGGGAAGAAAGGAAAGGGGAGAAGGATGGGAAGGGAGGGGAAGGTGGAAAGGGAGGGGAGGGAGGATGGAAAGGGAGGGGGGAAGGATGGAAAGGGATGGGGGAAGGGATGGAAAGGGAGGGGGGGAAGGATGGACAGGAAGGGGGGGAGGGTGGAAAGGGAGGGTGGAAAGGGAAAGGGGGAAGGGTGGAAAGGGAATGGGGGAAGGGTGGGTGGTTAGGGAGGGGGGGCAAAGCCTAGTATGTTAATAAAGCTCTTCATGATTGGCAAGCAATGAATCTTAAGCTATATTTAGTTAAGTATACTTTCCTCCTCGCCAGAGTTTAGTCTCGGGAGGGGACCGCAATAGAGATAGAGATAAGGGGGCAAACTTCTACAGGGTATATATGGAAGAGGGATCACAAGTAGACATTTAATAGGGCACTAAGGTTATTAGGTTTAATGGTGATCTGTGCACATGGCATAATTAACTAGGTAGATCAATATTGCTAGATTATATACAATAAAAGCATCGCTCTCTCCAGCGCTCAGGTTACACACATTAAAAGATCATGAGAGGTAGGCCTACAGTATACTGGGAGTTAGTAGTACAATGACACACACATATCATTTATAAATGGAGTTCTACCACTAAGCAATCCAGAGGTGAGGATGTGACTAAACACTAAACTGACCCTTATGTTCATAGGTTTAATTACTGTGATCTAGGTTATGTCGTATGCATATTACCCAGTGCAAAGGCTACATTACTGAATCAGCCCAAGAACTCCACAATATACCTAACAACATGTAAGTTATAACATGTCACACAGCAATGTAAGAAAAATAGAAAGGATAGCAAACATTAGTGAATACATGAAGAAACATTACTGTAAGTAGTTAACCAGGCATCTTGTTAAGTCTGGCGATTGCCATAGGAGTGATACACACTATACTCCTACAGCTGCTGTAGAGACATTTGCAAAAACAGATGATTTCCTATAATAGAATACAAAATATTTAGGCATATAATACACACATAACCTTCTTTAGTGCTACCCCAAAGAAACACACAGAGGGGACCCAGTCATCAAAACCCCACATCTTAGAAGCTATAGTGAATTTGGAATATATACTGCGTCCCTTGGGTTTCCTCCAGAGGATCACTCAAAAGACTCTCCTTGCTGCATGAGTGCTTAAACATCCGATACACACACTGTAAGTAAAAGCCATGTGCATCGATAGGAATAATATAAGGTCTCCTAAATAAAACCTCAAGCCGTATTACCGCCAAAAAGTTCATTGCGATGAGGGATCAAATTATGGGAGCAGAATCTACACAGCCTCAGGCGCTAGCCTTCATGCGTGTGGAGTCCTCAGATCCAATAGTGGGGAATCCCAGGCAAGTGCCAATGCTCCGAACTCAGCAAGAGATGCGCGTTAGAGTCAAAAGGAGACACCGGGCCTGAGCACCCGGCATCCCCCGCCATGTCTGAACCCTCACCCCACTCCAACCTTGACACGGGTGTCCGAGCTCCTCACACTCCCAACATGTAGGCTCACCATGGTTACATCCAGAAACAGTAGCCCTCTGCAGCGTAATTCTGGGCCTCCCACCAAGTGAGATTCCAGTCCATACACACGTGAAGCCCTCCCGGGGCAAACATCTTCCGTTCCCACCATCACACTTCTCTCAGTGGGAGCCTCACTGCTCGCATAGACGGCTCCATCGGGAGCCCACAAGCTGTACTCCAGCGCGGCAGGGGGACCGGACCTACTTCTCCCGGGCTCGGTCCGCCCCCACTCCTTCTGAGGTAGGACAGGCCCAAAGGGAGCCTCTCCCGCGGCCAACTGTATGGTATCCAGCTGTATGCAGCAAACTTCCTCTCTCGTCGCACCAAGTCCATTGGGCTTAATGTTTGAGCTTACCGCTTCTATGTCTACTATTAGGCGGTCAAATCTGTTGAGGATTAGTTGTTCAAAATTTAGAAGTAAAGTCTGTATCTCGGTGAAGGTGCATCGCTCCATAACAAAAGCGGTATAATCCAAGCAGCAGGTTGTTCCAAACTTTTTTTAATTATGCTCCCCGTTGATGCTCACAGTTGTCTCACTTCAGACTACCATTGTTATTAGTTCTCAAGCTTATATCCTTAGAAAATTTAGGCAAATATAATAAAAAATTAGGAGCCTCTGCAAAACACGTCTTACTACAATGGCTCCCGGCTCCGCCCCCCGTGAATTTTTTTTTAAGAATAGGTGTAAATAGATCATGTTTGAGGGATGATGGAAATGTACCAAATTTAAGTGAGAGGTTTAATGTGAGGATGGGTGTAAGAGTATAGAAAGAGAAGGTAGCTATTGTGAGGGAACAGGATCAATGGGATAGGTACTAAGATGAGAAGATGAAAGTGGTGCAGAAACCTCCTCCTCTTTAACATGAGTGGATGTGCTGCGCTTTGAGGTAAGCTGATTTTGAAAGTTTGTAGTGAGGTTTCAATATTGTTGTGGTAGGAGGTTATTTCATGTCATATGTAGTCTATTTTGGTTTTGAAATGTATTAAAAAGCTATGTGTTGTGAGATAAGTGGTAATGGGAGGTGAGGTAGGGCAGAGGATGGTTGGATTTGTAAGATATAGGTGAAATTATATTTGCAAACTAGTTTTGTTTAGAGAGGCTGAGGGTGGGTGAGTAGGAGCGCAGTATACATTTGTAATGCAAAAAGTCATCAGAGGAGCTAGATTTCCTCCAGTGTTGTTCTGCAGTATGGTTGCATTTTTGCAGGTTTTATCTGATATGCTTTCATACTCAATAGTTCACCTCTTTATGTGCTTCCCACAAGGTCCTGATATCTGAAACTGATCCCATATTTATATAAAAGTAGTCTGTAATGACTTTTTACAAACACTAGGCTAGATTACGAGTCTTGCGTTAGCCTTAAAAAGCAGCGTTTAGAGGTCCCAACGCTGCTTTTAAGGTACAGGTGTACCGCTCACTTTTTTTTTGGCCAGACTTGAAAATACCGCAAATCCACTTACGTCAATTGCGTATCCTATTTTTTCAATGGGACTTGCGTAGCGCCAGAATTATGAGTCTTCCAAAAAGTAAGCGGTAGACCCTCTCCTGTCAAGCCTGTTACCGCATTTAAAAGTCAGTAGTTAAGAGTTTTATGGTCTAACGCCGTAGTATAAAACTCTTAACTAAAGTGATAAAAAGTACACTAACACCCATAAACTACCTATTAACCCCTAAACCGAGGCCCCCCACATTGCAAACACCTAACACTACACTACAATTAAATTAATTCCCTAAATTAACTACAATTAAATACAATTAAATAAAATTATCTAAAGTACGAAAAAAAACCCCACTAAATTACAGAAAATAATAAAATAATTACACGTTTTTTAAACTAATTACACCTAATCTAATCCCCCTAATAAAATAAAAAAGCCCCCTAAAATAATAAAAAGCCCTACCCTATACTAAATTACAAATAGCCCTTAAAAGTGCCTTTTGCGGGGCATTGCCCCAAAGTAATCAGCTCTTTTACCTGTAAAAAAAAGTACAATACCCCCCCAACATTAAAACCCACCACCCACACACCCAACCCTACTCTAAAACCCACCCAATCCCCCCTTAATAAAACCTAACACTAACCCCTTGAAGATCACCCTACCTTGAGAAGTCTTCACCCAACCAGGCCGAAGTCCTCAATGAAGCCGGGCAAAGTGGTTCTTCAGACGGGCAGAAGTCTTCATCCAAGTCGGGAAGAAGAGGTCCTCCAGACAGGCAGAAGTCTTCATCCAGGCGGCATCTTCTATCTTCATCCATCAGGCGCGGAGCGGCTCCATCTTCAAGACATCCGATGTGGAGCATCCTTCCTGGCCGACGACTACCCGACGAATGAAGGTTCCTTTAAGTGACGTCATCCAAGATGGCATCCCTTCAATTTCGATTGGCTGATAGAATTAGCCAATCGGAATTAAGGTGGAAAAAATCCTATTGGCTGATTAGAACAGCCAATAGGATTGAGCTCGCATTCTATTGGCTGTTCCAATCAGCCAATAGGATTGAAGTTCAATCTGCCCGTCTGGAGGGCCACTTCGCCTGGCTTCGTTGAGGACTTCGGCCCGGTTGGGTGAAGACTTCTCAAGGTAGGGTGATCTTCAAGGGGTTAGTGTTAGGTTTTATTAAGGGGGGATTGGGTGGGTTTTAGAGTAGGGTTGGGTGTGTGGGTGGTGGGTTTTAATGTTGGGGGGGGATTGTATTTTTTTTGTTACAGGTAAAAGAGCTGATTACTTTGGGGCAATGCCCCGCAAAAGGTCCTTTTAAGGGCTATTTGTAATTTAGTGTAAGGTAGGGCTTTTTATTATTTTGGGAGCCTTTATATTTTAATAGGGGGATTAGATTAGGTGTAATTAGTTTAAAAAACTTGTAATTATTTTATTATTTTCTGTAATTTAGTGGGGGTTTCGTACTTTAGATAATTTTACTTAATTGTATTTAATTGTAGTTAATTTAGGGAATGAATTTAATTATAGTGTAGTGTTAGGTGTAATGGTAACATAGGTTAGGTTTTATTGTGCAGGTAAATTTGTCTTTATTTTAACTATTAAATCGTTAATAACTATTTAATAACTATTGTACCTAGTTAAAATAAATACAAAGTTGCCTGTAAAATAAAAATAAATCCTAAGGCCTAGATTTAGAGTTGGGCGGTAGCCGTCAAAACCAGCGTTAGAGGCTCCTAACGCTGGTTTTTGGAGTCAGTCATTAAAGGGTCTAACGCTCACTTTTCAGCCGCGACTTTTCCATACCGCAGATCCCCTTACGTCAATTGCGTATCCTATCTTTTCAATGGGATCTTTCTAACTCCGGTATTTAGAGTCATGGCTGAAGTGAGCGTTAGAAATCTAACGACAAAACTCCAGCCGCAGAAAAAAGTCAGTAGTTAAGAGCTTTTTGGGCTAACGCCGGTTTATAAGGCTCTTAACTACTGTGCTCTAAAGTACACTAACACCCATAAACTACCTATACACCCCTAAACTGAGGTCCCCCCACATCGCCGCCACTCGATTAATTTTTTTTAACCCCTAATCTGCCGACCGCCACCTACGTTATACTTATGTACCCCTAATATGCTGCCACTAACACCGCCGACCCCTATATTATATTTATTAACCCCTAACCTGCCCCCCACAACGTCGCCGCCAGCTACCTACAATAATTAACCCCTAATCTGCCGACCGCAAAGCGCCGCCACCTACATTATAGCTATGTACCCCTAATCTGCTGCCCCTAACACCGCCGACCCCTATATTATATTTATTAACCCCTAACCTGCCCCCCACAACGTCGCCGCCAGCTACCTACAATAATTAACCCCTAATCTGCCGACCGCAAAGCGCCGCTACTTACTTTATCCTTATGTACCCCTAATCTGCTGCCCCTAACACCGCCGACCCCTATATTATATTTATTAACCCCTAATCTGCCCCCCTCAATGTCGCCTCCACCTGCCTACACTTATTAACCCCTAATCTGCCGAGCGGATCTCACCGCTACTAAAATAAAGTTATTAACCCCTAATCCGCCTCACTCCCGCCTCAATAACCCTATAATAAATAGTATTAACCCCTAATCTGCCCTCCCTAACATCGCCGACACCTAACTTCAATTATTAACCCCTAATCTGCCGACCGAATCTCGCCGCTACTCTAATAAATGGATTAACCCCTAAAGCTAAGTCTAACCCTAACACTAACACCCCCCTAAGTTAAATATAATTTAAATCTAACGAAATAAATTAACTCTTATTAAATAAATTATTCCTATTTAAAGCTAAATACTTACCTGTAAAATAAACCCTACTCGCCGAATGATGGTTCCTTTAAATGATGTCATCCAAGATGGCGTCCGTCGAATTCCGATTGGCTGATAGGATTCTATCAGCCAATCGGAATTAAGGTAGGAAAATTCTGATTGGCTGATGGAATCAGCCAATCAGATTGAGCTCGCATTCTATTGGCTGATCGGAACAGCCAATAGAATGCAAGCTCAATCTGATTGGCTGATCGGATCAGCCAATCGGATTGAACTTCAATCTGATTGGCTGATTCCATCAGCCAATCAGAATTTTCCTACCTTAATTCCGATTGGCTGATAGAATCCTATCAGCCAATCGGAATTCGACGGACGCCATCTTGGATGACGTCATTTAAAGGAACCGTCATTCGGCGAGTAGGCATCGGGAGAAGAGGATGTTCCGCGTCGGCTGGAAGATGATGGCTCCGGAAGAAAGAAGATTGAAGATGCTGCGTGATAGAAGACTTCATCCCGATGATGGACTTCCGACTTCAGCCCGATGATGGAGTTCTTCAGTCGCCGCTTGGATCCAGACTTCAGCCCGAGGATGGACATCACTCTTCAGCCCCCCGCTTGGGCTTGGATCAACACTTCCGAGGCTTGGATCAAGACTTCCGAGGACCGATCGGTGAACCTGGTATGGTGAGGATAAGGTAGGAAGATCTTCAGGGGCTTAGTGTTAGGTTTATTTAAGGGGGGTTTGGGTTAGATTAGGGGTATGTGGGTGGTGGGTTGTAATGTTGGGGGGGGTATTGTATGTGGTTTTTTTTACAGGCAAAAGAGCTGAATTCTTTGGGGCATGCCCCGCAAAGGGCCCTGTTCAGGGCTGGTAAGGTAAAAGAGCTTTGAACTTTTTTAATTTAGAATAGGGTAGGGCATTTTTTATTTTGGGGGGCTTTGTTATTTTATTAGGGGGCTTAGAGTAGGTGTAATTAGTTTAAAATTGTTATAATATTTTTCTGATGTTTGTAAATAATTTTTTATTTTTTGTAACTTAGTTCTTTTTTATTTTTTGTCCTTTAGTTAGTTTATTTTATTGTATTTATTTGTAGATATTGTATTTAATTAATTTATTGATAGTGTAGTGATAGGTTTAATTGTAGGTAATTGTAGGTATTTTATTTAATTTATTTATTGATAGTGTAGTGTTAGGTTTAATTGTAGATAATTGTAGGTATTTTATTTAATTTATTTATTGATAGTGTAGTGTTAGGTTTAATTGTAACTTAGGTTAGGATTTATTTTACAGGTAATTTTGTAATTATTTTAACTAGGTAACTATTAAATAGTTATTAACTATTTAATAGCTATTGTACCTGGTTAAAATAATTACAAAGTTGCCTGTAAATTAAATATTAAACCTAAAATAGCTACAATATAATTATAATTTTTATTGTAGCTATATTAGGATTTATTTTACAGGTAAGTATTTAGCTTTAAATAGGAATAATTTATTTAATAATAGTTAATTTATTTCGTTAGATTTAAATTATATTTAAGTTAGGGGGGTGTTAGGGTTAGGGTTAGACTTAGCTTTAGGGGTTAATACATTTATTATAGTAGCGGTGTGGTCCGGTCGGCAGATTAGGGGTTAATAATTGTAGGTAGGTGGACGCGACATTGGGGGCGGCAGATTAGGGGTTAATAAATATAATATAGGGGTCGGCGGTGTTAGGGGCAGCAGATTAGGGGTACATAGGGATAACGTAGGTTGCGGCGGTGTACGGAGCGGCAGATTAGGGGTTAATAATAATATGCAGGGGTCAGCGATAACGGGGGCGGCAGATTAGGGGTTAATAAATATAGGGGTCGGCGGTGTTAGGAGCAGCAGATTAGGGGTACATAGGGATAATATAGGTGGCAGCGGTGTACGGAGCGGCAGATTAGGGGTTAAAAAATTTGAATAGAGTGGCGGCGATGTGGGGGGACCTCGGTTTATGGGTACATAGGTAGTTTATAGGTAATAGTGTACTTTATAGCACAGTAGTTTAGAGCTTTATAAACCGGCGTTAGCCCAGAAAGCTCTTAACTACTGACTTTTTTCTGCGGCTGGAGTTTTGTCGTTAGATTTCTAACGCTCACTTCAGCCACGACTCACTAAATACCGGCGTTAGAAAGATC
The DNA here is from genome assembly GCF_027579735.1 of Bombina bombina. Lineage (NCBI taxonomy): Eukaryota > Metazoa > Chordata > Amphibia > Anura > Bombinatoridae > Bombina > Bombina bombina. The sequence goes on from NC_069499.1 coordinate 439,094,881, forward strand.
CCATTGAAAAGATAGGATACGCAAATGGCGTAGGGGGATCTGCGGTATGGAAAATTTGTGGCTGCAAAGTGAGCGTTAGACCCTTTCCTGACTGACTCTAAATACCAGCGGTAGCCCAAAACCAGCGTTAGGAGCCTCTAACGCTGGTTTTGACGGCTAACGCCAAACTCTAAATCTAGCCGTTAGAGTTTATTTTATAGGTAAGTATTTAGTTTTAAATAGGAATAATTTAGTTAATTGTATTAATTTTATTTAGATTTATTTAAATTATATTTAAGTTAGGGTTAGACTTAAGTTTAGGGGTTAATAACTTTAATATAGTGGCAGCGACGTTGGGGGGCGGCAGATTAAGGGTTAATAAGTGTAGTTAGGTGGTGGCGACATTGGGGGCAGCAGAGTAGGGGTTAATAAATAAAATGTAGGGTTCTGCGATGTTGGGGGCAGCAGATTAGGGGTTAATACATATAATGTAGGTGGAGGCGGTGTCCGCAGCGGAAGATTAGGGGTTACTGATATAATGTAGGTGTCTGCGATGTCGGGGCAGCAGATTAGGGGTTAATAAGTGTAAGATTAGGGGTGTTTTGACTCGGTTTCATGTTAGGGTGTTAGGTGTAGACATAACTTTTATTTCCCCATAGGAATCAATAGGGCTGCGTTAGGAGCTAAACGCTGCTTTTTTGCAGGAGTTTTTTTTCAGCCGGCTCTCCCCCATTGATTCCTATGGGGAAATCGTGCACAAGCATGTTTAGCCAGCTCACCACTACCGTAAGCAGCGCTGGTATTGAGGTGAGATGTGGAGCTAAATTTTGCTCTCCGTTCACTTTTCTGAGGCTAACGCCGGGTAAAAACCCTTAATACCAGCGTTGTCTGAAAGTTAGCGGTGAGCATAAACTGCTCGTTAGCATTGCACCCCTGTTAACGCAAAACTTGTAATCTAGGTGACTGAGAATTTAACAGTTATCCAGAAGGTTATCTTACAGACACCAAAAATATGTTGTAAGAGGGGCAGAAGACCAATGTACTTTACAGCTAGCCTTTGTGTGGTCTGTCTATATTCTGGGGTGTATAGTCACATCCTGGGCCAGAGATATACTGGTAACATCCATCATTATATAATGGAGTAATGACCCTCTTTACATCATGAACCATTATGTCGCTAAAATACTGTTTCATTTTATTAATTATTTTGTTTGGAGTGTAGGTGTCATGATTGAGGGGTGTTCAGTTTGGAGCTTAGGTGTGGTGCTTTTAGATTTAAGAGACAGAAGAATTTCGTAAAGGCATATTTTTATAGCAAAACAAAAGCTTTATTGAAAGCACAAACAAATAAGATCAGCCAGATACAAAACAGAAACAAGGTTCAATACCACAGGATACTCAGGTACTTTGGATAGCTATGCCAAACATGCTCATTTACTTGAGATAACAATGCCACAGGATACTCAGGAACTTGAGATAGCAATCCACAGGATACTCAGGAACTTGATATAGCAATCAACATGATACTCAGGAACTTGAGATAGCAATCCACAGGATACTCAGGAACTTGATATAGCAATCCACAGGATACTCAAGAACTTGAGATAGCAATCCATAGCAGATAGCAATACTTGAGATACTCAGGAACTTGAGATAGCAATCTACATGATACTAAGGAAATTGATATAGCAATCCACAGGATACTCAGGAACTTGAGATAGCAATCCACAGGATACTCAGGAACTTGAGACAGCAATCCACATGATACTCATGAACTTGTGATTTTAATGCCACAAATGCTACAGGAATTTTAGGAACTTGGGATATCAATGCCAAAGGATTATCAGGAACTTTGGATAGCAATGCCACAAGATACTCAGGTACTTGGAATTGCAATGCCACAGGATACTCAGGTACTTGGGATAGCAAATCACAGAACTGATTGGCTTGGATAACAGGTTGCAGAATACACAGACTTGAAATAGCAGATCACAGTACTGGTTGGTTTTTATAACAGGTTGCAGGTTACACAGACTTGGAATACTAGATCACAGAACTGACTAAGGGCTCGCTTCTATTGAGCCGTAATTCCGTTTGCGTGCACTCCCAAACCGTGAAATATGATGTCGGAAGCAATATAATTTATCGACTGTTTCCGATGTCGCGCTATATCTCAATGCCTTAAGACCTTCGCGTCCCATAGAAACTAATAGAAGCCGTTAATCGATAAATTATACTAGGTTTCCAATGAAAGTGCTATCCGTTAATACACTGTCGGAGGCTGTCAATACATTAAGAAATATTACACCCAGCTCAGCTAGGTGTAAAGGAGGAAAAAGGAGCTTTCTGAGGCCTGTTTCTCATTGACATTGCATCCTAAAAACATTTATGAGTGTTTCAATGTAGAAATAAGATTATATATGCAACATTTATTGGTCCTATAGAACTCATACTCATATTCCGATTCTGAAAAATAAATTGTTATGATTAATTAATTTGATGAAACATATTACATTTGAAAATAAAACATATAGATAAAGATGATTCAAATCTATACCCTTGCTTGTTTAAGCAGATAGCCTCTCCAGAAATCATGATGAATGTATCCACTACAACTATGTTAAGATGCATTTAAAGGGGCAGTAAAGTCAAAATTAAACTTTCATGATTCAGACAGAGCAGCAATTTTAATAAACTTTCTAATTTACTCCTATTATCAATTTTTCTTCGTTCTCTTGCTATCTTTATTTTAAAAGCAGGAATGTAAAGCTTAGCAGCCAGCCCATTTTAGGTTCAGCACCATGGATAGCACTTGCTTATTGGAGGCTTACACTTACTTAAGCAAGCATAACCCAGGTTCTAAAATAAAAATGGGACGACTCCTATGCATCATATTCTTGCTAATGAAATAAAGATAGCAAGAGAACAAAGAAATATTGATAATAGGAGTAATTTCAAATTTGATTTAAATTACTGCTCTATCTGAATCATGAAAGAAAAACACCGGGCTTACTATCCCTTTAAGTAAATGTGCAAATCAGACTTTGCACCGTGTAAAGCATTATTTGTCCTCAACCTACCTAGCTATCGGCTAGATTACGAGTTTTGCATTATGAGTGAAAAAGCTTCATAACGATGCTTTTTCACTACTGCTGGTATTACGAGTCTTGCAGATACAGCTGTACCGCACACTTTTTTGGCCGTAACGCAATGTAACTACCGCAGCTTTCAAAAAGTCCTTTTTCAATGGGACTTCCATAGCGCCGGTATTACGAGTTTGCCTGTCAGGCCAAAAAGTGAGCGGTACAGCCCATAACTACAAGATCCGTACCGTAAACTGAAAGTCAGTAGTTATGGGTTTACGTTACAAAGCTGTAGCACAAAACTCATAACTAAAGTGTTACAAAGTACACTAACACCTATAAACTACCTATTAACCCCTAAACCGAGGCCCTCCCGCATCGCAAACACTAAAATTAAATTATTAATCTCTAATCTGTCGCTCCGGACATTGCTGCCACTATAATAAACATATTAACCCCTAAACTACCATACTCCCGCATTGCAAGCACTAGTTAAATATTATTAACCACTAATCTGCTGTCCCTAACATCGCCGCAACCTACATTACTGTTATTAACCCAAATCTGCTGCCCCAAAATCGCCACCCACTATACTAAAGTTATTAACCCCTAAACTTAACCCTAAGTCTAACCCTAATGTAACCCTAACCCTAACACCCACTAACTTTAACATAATTTAAATTATTCCAAATAAAAATTACAATTAATACATCAATTATTCCTATTTAAAACTAAATAAATACTTACCTGTAAAATAAAACCTAAGCTATCTTAGGTTTTATTTTTATTTCACAGGTAAGTTTGTATTTATTTTAACTAGGTAGACTAGTTAGTAAATAGTTATTACCTATTTACTAACTACCTAGTTAAAATAAATACAAATTTACCTGTAAAATAAAACTTAACCTGTCTTACACTAACACCTAACATTACACTACAATTAAATCAATTACATTAATTAAATACAATTAACTAAATTACAAAAACCAACAACTTTTATACTAAAATTACATTAAACTACGAATTAAATTAACTATATTTTATATTTAAACACCTAACCCTACTCAAATAATTTTAATCTACACTAAAAAAAACTTTACAAAAAACTAACAAATAAGTTACAAAAAATAACAAACACTAAGTTACACAAAAAATAAACACTAAGTTACACAAAATAAAAAAGAAATGATCAATTATTTAAACTAATAACACCTAATCTAATAGCCCTATCAAAATAAAAAAGCCCCCCAAGATAAAAAAAATCCTAGCTTAAACTTAACTGCCAATAGCCCTTAAAAGGGCCTTTTGCGGGGCATTGCCCCAAAGAAATTAGCTCTTTTACCTGTAAAAAAAAATACAAACAACCCCCCAACAGTAAAACCCACCACCCACACAACCAAAATCCCCAAATAAAATCCTATCTAAAAAACCTAAGTTCCCCATTGCCCCGAAAAGGGCATTTGGATGGGCATTGCCCTTAATACCCTAAGCTAAAAACAAAACCCACCCAATAAACCCTTAAAAAACCTAACACTAACCCCCGAAGATCCACTTACAGATTTTGAAGACCGGACATCCATCCTCATCAATCCGGGAGAAGTCTTCATCCGAGCGGCAAGAAGTGGTCCTCCAGGCGGGCAGAAGTCTTCATCCAGATGGCATCTTCTATCTTCATCCTTCCGACATGGAGCGGCTCCATCTTCAAGACATCCGGCGCAGAGCATCCTGTTCTGTCGACGGATACTGAAGAATGAAGGTTCCTTTAAGGGACGTCATCCAAGATGGCGTCCCTTGAATTCCGATTGGCTGATAGAATTCTATCAGCCGTTAAAGTTGAAAAAATCCTATTGGCTGATGCAATCAGTCAATAGGATTGAGCTTGCATTATATTGGCTGCTAACGCCGGGTTTTTGCAAACCTGTAATAGCAGCGCTATAGGGAGGTGAGCGGTGGAAATAACTTGCAAGTTAGCAGTGAGCCGCTCATATAGCAAAACTCGTAACCTAGCCGTATGTTTTCCACTGATGCTTGAAAACAATTGATTACTAACCATATGTAAAATATGAGCATTCTATATTCTGTATTACACATGTGCATGATTACATTGATATTTCAGACACAAAGCATATGTATATTTCTGATGTTAACATATATTTGTTACAAATAAAAATGTTATTACATAAGATATTTAATATTCACCTTCATGGACCTCTTCAGCTGGTACTGATGTGTCCATTGTCCCTTGGCATCCAAGGACAGCTTCACCATAGATGACATTAGAGAGCATCTCCTCCCAAGACTTCAGGTGAATCTTCTTACTGGGACCACCACCTGTCCCACGTGCATATTGTGCATGCTGTGCCATCTTTGTCTTTGTTTCCCTTCTGCAGTTGTGAAACCTGTGTTTGATGCTGGCAATAGAACGATTGCATCCTAAGCAGCTGACTGCCACTCAAATCTCCCCCACAACTTGTTCCTGAGACTCACCCTCAAGTTAGGGTCCTCAAGATGAGGTGCCCTCTCCAAGTAGATCTCAACAAGAGTACCTCTCCTCTCTAAGCCTGCCCTTCACACCTGAAGGGCCAGCAGACACAGACTCTCCCTCCTGTGACTGGGGACCAGCCCTCATTCCCTCCACTGTCCCTGCAGGCTGTGACAGGCTACCAAAGTGACCAGCCCCACCCCCACTTGCCACAGTCTGCCCCACTCTCCCTTTTCTTTGGGTGCCTAGTTGAGGCTGACTCCTCCTTACTCCTCTTACCTCCACTACTCTTCCACCCTTTATCCTTCCCTCCTCTGCCAGGGTTTGAGGAAGGACAAATCATCCACCCAAACTTCTGCTCCTAGTCCTGCAAATACTACTCCCTACTTCCTCCCTTTCCCTCCCTCCATCCACCCACTCCACTGCCCTCTCCCTAGCCACTCCTTTCCCAACTCCACTAGGCCTATCTATCCCTTTCTCCTTCCTTCCTCCCTAACTCTAACCTAACACTAAAGTCTCTAGCTTACCTAACTACACATTCACCTTACTAAACCCTAAATTAAATATCCACAAAACTAACTACCTAACCTATCTAGACCCTAACTATCTCAATTCTATATTCCTGCAAATAAAAAAAAATGTGGGAGTGAAAATAAACAAAGGGATGTAAATGAAAAAAAGGGATTGGCTAAATAGTAAAAAAAAAAAATATATAAAATATATGAGATTAGAAAAAAATAAAAAAAATATATGGAATGTAAAACAAAAAGGGATGGGCAAAATATATAAATGAAAAAAAGTAAAATAAAGTTATCTAGTGGGTAAGGGAAGGGTAGTTAAAGGGGAGATGGAAAGTGGGATGGGGGTTATTGAAAGGAATAATAAAAGAAGATGGGGATATGGGGGGGTTAATGAAATAAAAATAAATGTGAATTTGTTTGTATAAAATAAAAGTGTGTGTGTGTGTTTGTGTATATAAACTAATGTGTGTTAAATAACTAATGTATGGATGTGTGTATGTGTTCATAATATTATATGAGGCCTACAATAAGAATATATGAAAAACAAATCTCCAACTATTCACTAACTCTCAATAAACTATCCACACCACCAAAATTCTACCAACGCAACTAGCTCCCGTGTCTTTCTCTCTCGAGGTGATCACAGGTAAAGAGTGCAGGCGCAAACCGTTATTCTTATAGACAGAGGTCAGGTTGAGCCTATCCTGGTAAGTTTTATTTTTTAGACCATGTACCATTTTGGTAGCCCTCCTTTGCACAGATTCAAGTTTGTTAATATCCTTCTGATGATATGGCCTCCAGAACTGCACACAATACTCAAGATGAGGCCTAACTAATGATCTATAAAGTGGCATAAGAACCTTACTATTTCTGCTGCAAATACCTCTACCAATACATCCAAGCATTCTGCTAGCCTTACTCGCTGCATTACTACATTGTTTACTAAGTTTTAAATCATCTGAAATAATAATTCCCAAGTCCTGTTCCTCAATCCTCATCTGTAACAGTCAGTAAAGTGTCATTGAGTCTGTAATTAACATTTGGATTTTTCTTCCCTAAATGCATTATTTTACACTTTGCTGTGTTAAACTTTAGATCCCAGTCGTTTGTCCAATCCTCCAATTGTTGTATATCACTTCTCATTTTGTCTACCCCCCATGGAACATCCACTCTGTTACAAATATTTGTATCATCTGCAAAGAGACATACTTTCTCCTGTAGCCCTTTGCTGATATTGCAGATAAATATGTTAAACAAAACAGGCCCCAGAACTGACCCCTGAGGAACACCACTAGTAACAGCCCCCTCTGCTAAATGAACTCCATTTACTAAGACACTTTGTTTTCTGTCCTTAAGCCAGCATTCCACCCAGTTCACAATTTTTGAATCTAGACCAAGGAGATACAGTTTGTGAATTAGTTTATTGTGTGGGACGGTGTCAAATGCATTGCTGAAATCTAGATATCCTACATCAACTGCTCCACCCTTGTCTAATACTTTTGTTACATAATCAAAGAAGTCAATTAGATTAGTCTGACATGATCTCACTGAAGTAAAACCATGCTGATTTTGGTCCTCTAAATTGTTTGTCTTTATGTAAGTCATAATTCTTTCTTTTAAGAGGCTTTCCATTAATTTCCCTACTACTGAAGTTAAACTAACTGGCCTGTAGTTGCCAGATTCTTCTCTACTGCCCTTTTTATGAAGAGGTATTACATTTGCTATTCTCCAATCATCTGGGACAGCTCCTGTTAATAGTGACTGATTAAACAGATCAGTTAATGGGACAGTTAGCACTGATCGAAGTTCTTTTAAAACCCTTGGATGAATATCATCTGGACCCACTGCCTTTTTAACATTTATTTTTGATAATGCTAACAAAACCTCATCCTCTGTAAAAAGATTACTGTTAAGCTTGTTTCTACTTTTCGTAGCATCCCTTAATGTAGACATTGTATCTTCACAATCTTTTGTAAAAACAGAACAGAAGTAATCATTGAGACATTCTGCAATCTGCTTATCTCCTTCTATTATTCTACCATCAACTGATTTCAATTTTACTATTCCTACCTTATTTTTTCTTCTTTCACTGATATATCTAAAGAATGTTTTGTCCCCATGTTTTACTGACTGTGCTATCTTCTCTTCTGAATGAGCTTTAACCTTCCTAATTAACTGCTTAGTCTTTTTTTGTTGGAGTCTCCATATTTTCATATCATTATCTGCTTGTGTGTGTCTGTAATTTTTATAAGCTATCTTTTTTGTCTTTACAGCATGTGCTACTTCTTTGGAAAACCAAATTGGTTTCCGCTTTCTTTTACTTTTACAGACATGTCTAATACAGTGTGCGGTTGCATCTAAAATGGCACCTTTCACAAATTCCCACTGTTCTTGAACCCCTGTAATAAGAGTTTTCCCTTTGAAATAGTTTTTTAGGTATTCTCCCATTAATGAAAAATCTGCCGTCCTAAAGTCTAAAACTTTTGTTTTAGTCTGAGTGGACAGTTCCTGCACATGAATACTAAACCAAACAGATTGATAATCACTGGATCCTAAGTTCTCACCTACAGACACATCTGAAACTGTATCACTGTTTGTAAGTATTAGATCTAATATAGCTTCCTTACAAGTTGGTTCCTTGATTAATTGCTCAAGTGATTCCCCTAGCAGAGATTCAAGAATATACCTGCTTCTAGCTGATCTAGCAGAAGGAATCTTCCAGTCTATATCTGGCAAATTAAAGTCCCCCAGTACTATAACCTTACCCTTCATGGTCATTTTGGTTATTTCTTCTAATAACAGATTGTCCAGTTTTTCATCCTGCAATGGAGGCCTATATACAACCCCTATTCTAAAAACATTTTTGTCTCCTATTTCTAAAGTCACCCAAATACTTTCCACCTCATCATTTGTTCCTACAATTTCAGTAACCTTTTTATTTTCATTTACATAAAGAGCAACCCCTCCACCTTTCTTTCCTACTCTGTTCTTTTTAAGTAACCTGTATCCAGGTATGACTATGTCCAAGTCATGCAAATCATTGTACCATGTTTCTGTTATAGCTACTAAATCCAAGTTGTCCCTAGTCATTATTGAAATGAGTTCAGGTAATTTATTTCCTAAGCTGCGAGCATTTGTGCTCATGGCACGAATAATTTTTCTACTAGAATTTCTAGAATTGTTACTTGGACTAACAGTTTTGGCATGCTGTGGGGGGCAGGTGGATATATTAATGCTACCCCCCTTTATTAGTTTAAATGATTTCTAATAAAGCATTTGAACTCCTCTCCCAGATTCTCTGTTCCTTTAACATCCAAATGCAAGCCATCTCTCCTAAATAACCTAGTATCTTTCCAAACAGAGCTATAAAGGCCAATAAAACCAAATCCTCGCTCCCGGCACCACTTATCTAACCAAGAATTAAATGTTGTTATCCGCTCCATCTTTCCTGCTTCTTTGCCATACACAGGTAAAATAGCAGAAAATGATAGAGTTGATGCCACATTCTCTAAATGATTACCTAGGTCACAAAACTCTTTCTGAACAGCAGCAACATGATTACTAGCCAGATCATTTGTTCCTAAATGAACAATCACATCTAACTCACTTCCCTTTCCTGCTGCCTTAACAATTCTCAAAATACGATTCTTATCCCTGTGAGCAGTAGCTCCTGGAAGACATCTAACCTCAGTTGCTTCTCCTTTACTTTCACCTAAATACACATTCCTCAAAATAGAGTCACCCACTAACAGTCTTTTCCTCAAAAACACATCTGCAGTTTTTTCCTGTGTTATGTTACCTGGAGAATCAGGTACCAATAGATTTAAATTAGTTTACAAGACTCACAGACTTTAATGGCAGCGTACAAGGCTCACAGTCTTGGAGAGGGCTCCCAGGACAGAAAGACAGACAGACAGACAGACAGACAGACAGACAGACTGGAAACCAAGACATCTTTAAATACTCTCCAAATTTATACTGAAAGGTTTTTGGTTCCCTGCCATGTAGGAAATGAGTTTCTTGAAGAATTACCACATCACCCAATTTCTTTTATTGGGATAATTAATTTTCGTTTAGATTACGAGTTTTGCATTATGGGTGAAAAAGCCTCATAACGCTGCTTTTTCACTACTGCTGCTATTACGAGTCTTGCAGGTATAGCTGTACCGCACACTTTTTTGGCCGCAACGTAACTACCGCAGCTTTCCAAAGTCCTTTTTCAATGGGACTTCCATAGCGCTGGTATTACGAGTTTGCCTGTCCGGCCAAAAAGTGAGCAGTACAGCCCATAACTACAAGATCCATACCCTAAACTGAAAGTCAGTATTTATGGGTTTCCCGCATTGCAAACATTAAAATTAAATGATTAACCCCTAATTTGCTGCTCCGGACATTGCTGCCACTATAATAAACATATTAACCCCTAAACCACCGTACTTCCGCATCACAAACAGTAGTTAAATATTATAAACCCCTAATCTGCTGTCCCTAACATCGCCGCAACCTACATTACTGTTATTAACCCCTAATCTGCTGCCCCCAAATTGCCGCCACTATACTAAAGTTATTAACCCCTAAAACTAACCCTAAGTCTAACCCTAACATCCACTAACTTTAATATAATTAAAATAAATTTAAATAAAAATTACTATTATTACCTAAATAATTCCTATTTAAAACTAAATACTTACCTGTAAAATAAACCCTAAGCTAGCTACAATATAACTAATAGTTACATTGTATCTATCTTAGGCTTTATTTTTATTTCAGAGGTAAGTTTGTATTTATTTTAACTAGGAAGACTAGTTACTAAATAGTTATTAACTATTTACTAGCTACCTAGCTAAAATAAATACAAATTTACCTGTAAAATAAAACCTATCCTAAGTTACACTAACACCTAACCTTACACTACATAGTAACATAGTAACATAGTAGATAAGGTTGAAAAAAGACTGAAGTCCATCGAGTTCAACCTATACAAATCTAAAATACTTACAAAAAGCTCCAGTTAAGCTTAAATAACCCCATTAAAATGTGACCCATTTAATACTAGCAATCATATCCATGAATTTTGTTTATATACAGAAATTTATCCAGACTATTTTTAAATGTATCTATGGTATTGGCCGCCGTTGGTGAGTCGTATGGTGGAGCTGCGGCCGACATCTTGATTTTTTCTTTGATCCTGTGTGGGGACTCGAGCAGTGGTAACAGAGGGGCCCTACAGCAGGGAGCACTGACTTAAAACCCTGACCCCCAATAACAACAGATGTGAGGCACATGAGGAGAACCCTTGGACAATATTTTATCTTATTTGACTGAAAGGAAATCACGCAAGTTAACACGTGGCCTTTAATATATCGAATGCCACAACGATCACTAAACAAAATCTCTGCAGGCATAAAGTAGACGTTTACTTGAAGGGGCAAGCAATAGGACATTGAGGAGAACGGATTGAGTGCTGATACCCTTTCATGAATATCCCCATACATACAGCTCTACTAAAAGCCGGCTAAGAAATGCAGACACTGTCTGAGACCTCTGTGGTGAGGGGAGATGCTAATTAAGAGCCAATTATGAAAAAGTAACTACACCGTACACTGAGCCCCCCTACAATCTGCAGACATATAATCACTGGATATGTGTTGTAATGATTAACTCATGAAGGCCTGACTATCTGTGCATACCATCAGGGCTGCAGGACTTCACTCTCTCCTTTGTCTTTGTTTACTGGAAGTGGAAACACATTCTCTGAAAAGTGTATGCAGAAGTACTACTCTAGTTTTGTTAAAACCACCTGTACCATGTCAAATAGACAAAAATACCAAGAAAGAAAAATCAAGGCTGCAGTTGAGGTACACGCTGCAGAAAACATGGCTGCAGAGATTGCAGAGGAGACCCTGCCAGATACCCACCCCATTGTTGCCCTGATTTCTGCTCTGTTCCTCCCCAAAATAGAGCAGTTACAGACGGGGATGGACTCATTGTCATCAGATTTTAAGACCTTCTCTTCTAGACTACAACATGTTGAGCAGAGGGTAGGTGATGGAGAAGTCCTACAAAGAGAAAGCTCTACAAAGATAGCAGCACTGGAGGCCCAGAATAAAACATTGCTTGATAAGGTCGATGACCTGGAAAATCGCTCACAATCTGCGTATTGTTGGTTTGCCAGAATCGGTGCCCAGTACGGACTTAATAGAATTTGCTGAACGAACCTTGCCTACTCTGCTACATTTGAAACCTGAGGACATACCGTGTGTTGTGGAGAGAGCCCATAGGGTGGGTAACATCAATCAAGACCAGAAAAACATGAGAGGGCCCCGCCAAGTTATGATCCGATACCTCAACTTTAAAGATAAGATCCTACTTCTAAGAGCATATCGCCAGAACTCTCCCTTATGCTTTGAGGGGAAAAAAATCCTGATCTTCCAGGATTATTCTGCGGAAATCTCCAGGAGAAGAAGGGAGTTCTCACCCTATTGCAAATCATTTATCGAGGCTGGCCGCCCCTTCTCGCTGCTGTTCCCAGCGAAACTCAGACTTCAGACCCAACAGGGGGTCAAATTCTTCGAGGATCCCAGGCACCTCCAGAAATATCTAAAGCAGGAGGAAGACCTCACAGCTAAAGACACCTGAAGGAGAGAAGACTAGTCCTAGGAAAAAATTACAGGACTCGGGACATTTGCTTTCTCACGCATTCTGTGAGATAAAGAGGAAATTAGATCCTCAAAGGACCGTATTGAACACTAACTCTTATTTAGATGGGGGTTGTATCTGTGAAAAGTTAAGGGATTCTGCTACTGCCATGCTTGAAACATATACTAGAACATGCCCTAGCAGACCTGTTGCACTATACAAATTCTCTAGGTCAGATAACACTGGCTATCTCTGTGGAGGCGTCTGCCTTTTTACTACTCAAGAGGTGGATGGCTTCATTATGCATATTTTAGAAAACATATACCTAAGAGCAATCTAGTTAACCCTTTGCAAGATGTTTTTCGAAATAGATCATGAAAAGACAATAGTGAGCACCCCTATTGATATAAACACCTTAAAAAACCCCGGGGAGACAACCCTGTTCCTTGGCTGGGGGGTATGATCCCTAGCTGTTATCACCTAGTAAGGCCCATCCTTTAACCGGGAAGTACCCGAGGGAAGAAAAAGAAGTAAACTACTGCAGCCTAGCTTTTTTAGCATTTCAGCTTTTTAGATATTTAGCCACGAAATCTGTTTTTTTGGGGGTGTACTGTACACAAAAAGTAACCATAATATAAACACCAGTAGGGTGTGGAGGAGAAATTGGTTTAGTTTGTTTAAATTTATGATGTTTGTTCAAATTTGTTGTTTTCGTTGTTTACTAAATGTTTTTTTGTCTAGCCAACAGGATGCTCACCTCTCTCCCGGAGGCCCAGCAAGGGGGGAAGTTAGTTTTAGCCGACAAAGCATGTTCATAAAACCCATGAGACTTCCAAGGTATTTCAATGCTATCACAACCCAACACTCTACAACACCACACACATCAGCACTTCAAACATATAAGAAACAACATTATGTTGAGTAGTCATTTATCTGTAGTAAGCTGGAATGTAGGAACTTCACCACTTCATCTCTCCTTATTGGAGGGGACTTTAATATTGCCCCACAGGTGCCAGCTGATAGATTTGCTAATCCTGACAGAAACACCCCCTCATCTAAGAGAGTATTGAACTCCAAAAAGGAGTCACTGATGATACGCACACTAGCGAGGTCATTGAACTTGCAAGATGTGTGGAGAGCCAAGTACCCGGAAAACAGGGAATACACATGTATGTCCGTAGCAAAAGACACCCTTTCAAGATTAGATAATTTCTTAGTTTCCTCAAGCTTGTGCCCGAGAGTAGTGGAGACAACCATAGACCCTATAACAATCTCGGATCACGCCCCTATAGCAGTAATGATCCATATGGGGAGCTCGGCCCGCAAATCTAACAAATGGGTCTTCCCATCTTATCTATATAGGGACCCAAACTTCTATAGACATATTCTGGGGGAATGGCACACTTATGTAGATCTTAATAGGGCACACATCGCTGACCCCCTCTTCTTTTGGGAGGCGGCCAAAGCTGTATTGAGGGGGACTATATCAGCTTACGCCACATCCATTAAAAGACAAAGCAAACAAAAAACGGAAAAGCTTCTGACATGCCTATTAAATGCAAGAAACAAATACCTCAGAAATCCCAATACCATAAACATGCACAAATACAAAGAGGCCAAAACACTTAGAGACAATTACATATTCCAACAATCCAATAAGGCCCACGCCAAAACGCAAGCCAAATACTTTAGGTTTGGGAGTAAAACTGGGAAGTTATTGGCCAGAGTGACCAAACTGACTAAGAAACGGAGCTCGGTTCTAGCAATAAAACAGGGAGAAGTGATACTTAACAAAGAGACTGACATCCAAGATGCCTTCACTGGTTTCTATAAAGATCTTTACTCCGCGCAGCACATACACGACTTGGACATAGATAGTTTTTGGACTCATATCCAGCTACCAAAACTAGAACAGAACAAACTTGGAGAAATTAACTCCCCCATCACCCCAGAGGAAATAGTAGCCACAATCAAAGATTTAAAACTAGAGGAATCCCTGGGCCCTGATGGATTACCGGCGGAATTCTACAAAATTATGGGATCAGACATAGCAGAGGCTCTGGCGAAGTTGTTTAATGGATTGTTGGAAGACACAGTGGTGCCCTCTGTTAGATTTGCAGAAGCACACATTAGTATCATACTAAAAGAGGGACGGGACCCCCTTCTCATACAGTCTTACCGCCCCATCTCCCTGCTAAACCAGGACTATAAAATCTTGACAAAAATCCTGGCCAATAGGTTAGCAAGAGTCCTGCCGTCGCTCATCCAGAGTGACCAGACAGGTTTTGTTTAGGGAAGATCCTCAGTCCTTAACATTAGGAGGGTCCAAACAGTCATTCAGTAATATTGGCAGATCTCACGGGATAATGGGAAGAGGGAAAACCACAAAGAAGCAGCCTTACTACTGATCGATGCTGAAAAAGCCTACGATATGGTTCTGTGTGAACATCTCTTTTATATTCTGGGGAAGATGTGAATAGAAGGCTCATTCGTAAAAGCAGTGTCCAATATGTATAGGATCCCCCAGGCATCCATTCTTGTAAACAGGATAGCCACACAGCCCTTCATGTTACACAGAGGTACGAGACAGGGCTGCCCCCTGTCTCCCCTCCTCTTTGACATTGCGATTGAACCCCTAGCGTGGAAAATCAGGGAACAATTAGAGGGAATGCAGATAGGTGAGACGCGTTCACACATCTCGCTATTTGCAGATGATATGGTTTTATTTTTACAAGACCCACGTAGAAGCATCCCCCGACTAATGGAGTTAGTGAAAGACTTTGGTAAGATTTCAGGTTATACGATTAACACAGACAAAACTGAACTAGTATGGTTATTATCCAAAGGAGATAGGCAAATTCCACAGTTTGACTTTAAAGTAGTAGAAGGGAACTTTAAATATCTAGGTATAAATCTCAATACAGACCCACGAAAGTGGTATTCAATAAATTATGGCCCCCTGCTAGGACAGTTGAAGAATCTGCTTAAAACATGGTCTCCGCTCCCCTTGTCTACCTCGGGCAGAGTGGGCCTCATAAAAATGGTTTACTTTCCAAAGATACTTTATTTTTTCAGACGTTGCCCTTTCTGCTTAAAAAGACAGATCTACGAGAGGTGGTGCGGATGGTCCTTCAGTTTGTCTGGACCAATAAGAAACATAGGGTCAGCTACTCGAAACTCACAGCAACACGTGAAATGGGGGTACAGGCGTTGCCCAATTTTGAATTTTATAATTGGGCGGCCCAGTGCAAATTTGCCATTGATTGGATGACAGGGCAAGGTATATTCACAAACACTAAACTAGAAAACACACTGATAAAACCTTGGACATTAGACATGATACCACATATGACACATTCGCAAGCGACTAAATACCTGATGGACATTGACTTACTGAACCAACCAGCGAGAGCCTGGAGACTGACTTTCAAACACCTGGGGGGGGGGGGGAGAATAGAGTAATATCTTACTTGCCATGGGGGAGGGACCCCGAATTCCCAGCGGGTCTAACATCAGAATTTTGGAGAAGGCTAGGATTACGCACGGTGGGCCAGACCCTGCAGCCAGGGGGGAACCACATGCATTCATTTGAGGATCTGAGGCGGATATTTGGGCTTCCAAGAACACATCACTATGCTTATCTACAGGCCAGGCATTACCACACAGCATTGCTTAGGGAGAGTGGGTGGTACACTAAGCGCCTGCCTCAAGGACCCTGGCTCTGGATATTGGCTCCTAGTAGCCAATAGAATAAATGAGTAGAAAAGGATTGGAACCAAAGCGCCTGAAAGGCCGGGTCTGGACAGAGTTTAAACAGATTCACTTAAAAAGTAGAGGTTACACTTTAATTTGTTTACAAGCATGGATCCATGTTACATAACAAGAAACTTAAAATTTTAACAACAATAAAATTCTTAAAAATAGATAAAAAATCACTGATGATTCTCTTAAGGTAACTGGTACAGACCTGTCTATACTGGTATCCCAGTATCTCTAGGTGTTCTTTGAACAATAGGATAATTACTGAGGATCCTCTTATACAGATTTTATCCGGACTGTTTCCCAGTAACTCTAAGTACGGCGGTCACCTTTCTAGGTGTTAGGTGCCTTAATGTCTAATATTCCCTAAATATGTGAGTGGCGTATGTGTGCAAAATTGTGCTAGAGGATACCAAATCCTTCTATGTAGGAAAAATGATGATACACTTGTGATGATAAAATATGTGATAAAAAATATGTGATCGAAAAATTGAAGTGGTGGTGTAAATATAACAGTGATGGGTGCTAAACCTTGAATAAAATATTGATGCAGGTAATAAACATTTCAAAACGTAGTGATGACATATACATAAAGCAAATCACGATAAATAAATAAACAAAAATAGTCCTCCAAATGATAATATTAAGTCCAAATTGAAGTGTTCACTCCAAAAAGTGCTGATAATAAACCACAAACTGAAAAACCAAAACTGAAAAATCAAAACTAAAAAATCAGTGGCCACTGTGAAATAAAAGTAAAGCAAGTCAATCCTGTGAGGAGATACAAATAATTCTGCAACCTCGGCAGTACTGGATAATGGTGATATATCAAAGTTTCATCCGGGGTCCGGCTGACCCAAATCACACCTAAAAATAAAACAAACACACAATAGTGCAGAGCGTAATTTCTCAAGTAGATTTGAAAGGAGGAAGACTCACCAGTCGACGCGTTTCGGTCTGTGCTAGACCTTTATCAAGACTGGATTGTGTGGGTTTTGGTGATCTTTTATACCTGTATTCTGAATGCATACCGGAAGTGCTTGCTTAGTACTTCCTGTTTCGTTAAGATGATTAAAATGATTAAAATATTCATTTTTTTAAATATCATTCGCCTTTATTTTAATACTCTGATATGCCTTTATGGCAATCAATTCTGATTCTTTACATTGTGTATTTATGGTCTACTCCGGTGTTCGTCCGGATTTTTCGTATTTAGCAACTTCCGGTTTGCATGAAGAGTTGTTATATCTGACAACTTCCGGTTTGCATTCAGGGTTTGTTTACATATTATCGGCATATAAGTACTACCGAAAACGAATTCAATACATTTAAATTAGACCAATAGTTCAGACTCATGTTTTAATTATTCTGTTGCACATGATCGCTTATCCGTTCTCTATACGGTTAATCTCTATATGGTTCCTTCTCTAGAAGAAGTGGCAGTCTTTAATAGTGGCCAATTGTTTGCTTATCTATTAGAATCATATAGAGCTTGTCATTCATTTAAGCCTTATCTGCCTATAGTAGTATCACTTTGTCTGTTGTATACAAAAATGTGTGAGAAGGGGTGTGTGCAGATATCCTATTCCTATTGGTTGGATTCAGAGGGTCTGTTACGGGGCTTTATTCCTATTGGTCAGAGTTTTTTGGGGGCGTGTTTCTGAATGCTATGTTTGAGATAGGTAGCATGCGATGTGTTACAAAGAATTATTCTTATTGGCACGCAATGTTATTATTACTAATCGGCTTGATTCATTTACAGTAAACATTCAACCATATTCCCCCCATTTTAAAGGGATGTGGGATAAATCTTCATCCAATTTTATCTTTATATAGTGTCTTTGATTCTTATTTGACTCGTAATACAGGGATAATAATAATAATATTCCCTTTTAGTTATAAACTGTTCATGTTTCATACATGTATCAATAATCAAAATACCGTCTGCTTCTAGATACATTTAAGGGGAGAGCGGAGTGAGCTAGTTTACAATTCAATAATAACTTCCTTGTTACTATATGGATTCATCTTTGAGACCCGTTTTCTATCAACCTATATCTTTTATTGAAAGATTTATGTATTTGCGAGCAATCTCTTATGTTATACATAACTATTGTTGCTAAATTGAGTAACTAACATCTAGGATTCCCCTTTTGGTATTTTATAATGCAGTAAGCGATATTTCAGGTATCACTGCTAGGGGCATCTTTATCTGTTATATCACTGGTAGGGGGATTTCTAAGGGGGAGTCTTTTAAGGTGGAATTTGTATCCAAATACATATATATCAATATATGTGTGTATCATCTCTATAAAGAAGAGACCATTTTATCTACAACCCAATGGGTTAGATGAGTATTAGGTTAAGCCTGTTTCTTTTATGGCTATATTTATTAATCATTAGAAGTCGTTGAACATACACCCAGGCTGTGTTTTACCGGGTGAATGATAACTTTCTTTTATTTAAAGTGATACCTGACTGGTGTCTGGTATTGGTTTATACTATTTTTTGGAGAAAGAAGGAGTTGAGTATATATTTCTATTGCTATATGGATTTCTTCAGACAATTTACTGGCTTATAATTTGTTCTGATGTGCGAGCATATTTTGCTGAACCTAATCTATATTCTCAGATTCCACTGTTTTCTATAGATTAGTTCAATTAATAATTTTCTTTAACATAGAAGAGCTTGGAGGTAGAAAGGGGGGTTGTCCCAATGAGGTTCATAAGTTTGTATCTATTTTATTTTCCTTATGGACTACTCCAGGAGGCTAAGCTAGATGTCTATATATGTATATATGTGTGTAAATTACTCCAAAAAACTGGGAGAGAATTGGGAGAGATGGGCATTCTTTATGTGAACTAAAATAGAGAGAGATAGATATTTTGTTTTAACTAAAATAGAGAGAGATAGATATTTTGTTTTAACTGGAGAGATAGATCTGATAATTTTTTCTCTTTTTCCATAGAGTTTGGATCTTACTTTTAACTAGAGGGATAGGTATGACAAACTGCCAGAAAATCCCAAATTCATATATAGGAAAACAAAAAATCTAAAGACCAGATTGGCACCTAGCCTCCAAAAGAAAGCATCTGGAGGAACAATGGACGTGTTTGGAAGCAAGGTGAAAGGATTTTACCCTTGTCATACATGCAAAGCCTGCAAGTGTGGGTCTAAAACAACTAAATTCAGCTCCCATAACACCAAAGAGGAGTTTAAAATACAAGATCTGATACGATGCAAAGATAAAGGCGTGATCTACTTACTACAATGCCCATGTGGACTGCAATACGTAGGACAAACGTCCAGGACCTTGAGGGATAGGATCCGGGAACACCTGCTGATGATAGAAAAACTAAACATGGATACGCCACTCTACCAGCACTTTGCGACTAAACATCATGGGAACATCAATACACTAAGATATATAGGAATCCAAAAAGTCACCAAAAATTGGAGAGGCGGCAACTTTGAAAAACTACTACTAACTAATGAATCGAAATGGATATTTCTAATGGATTGCTTACATACAAAGGGCCTCAATAATAAAGAAGACCTTTCCCATTTACTGAAATGCTAATCAAATTTACAAATACAACTATATAATATAGACAAAGGGCACATTGGGGTATGCTACAAATAATATGTACCTCCAAGAAAAGCAAGATTCAAACTTTATGAAGAAAGAGAAAAAATTGTCATACCTATCCCTCTAGTTAAAAGTAAGATCCAAACTCTATGGAAAAAGAGAAAAAATTATCAGATCTATCTCTCCAGTTAAAACAAAATATCTATCTCTCTCTATTTTAGTTAAAACAAAATATCTATCTCTCTCTATTTTAGTTCACATAAAGAATGCCCATCTCTCCCAATTCTCTCCCAGTTTTTTGGAGTAATTTACACACATATATACATATATAGACATCTAGCTTAGCCTCCTGGAGTAGTCCATAAGGAAAATAAAATAGATACAAACTTATGAACCTCATTGGGACAACCCCCCCTTTCTACCTCCAAGCTCTTCTATGTTAAAGAAAATTATTAATTGAACTAATCTATAGAAAACAGTGGAATCTGAGAATATAGATTAGGTTCAGCAAAATATGCTCGCACATCAGAACAAATTATAAGCCAGTAAATTGTCTGAAGAAATCCATATAGCAATAGAAATATATACTCAACTCCTTCTTTCTCCAAAAAATAGTATAAACCAATACCAGACACCAGTCAGGTATCACTTTAAATAAAAGAAAGTTATCATTCACCCGGTAAAACACAGCCTGGGTGTATGTTCAACGACTTCTAATGATTAATAAATATAGCCATAAAAGAAACAGGCTTAACCTAATACTCATCTAACCCATTGGGTTGTAGATAAAATGGTCTCTTCTTTATAGAGATGATACACACATATATTGATATATATGTATTTGGATACAAATTCCACCTTAAAAGACTCCCCCTTAGAAATCCCCCTACCAGTGATATAACAGATAAAGATGCCCCTAGCAGTGATACCTGAAATATCGCTTACTGCATTATAAAATACCAAAAGGGGAATCCTAGATGTTAGTTACTCAATTTAGCAACAATAGTTATGTATAACATAAGAGATTGCTCGCAAATACATAAATCTTTCAATAAAAGATATAGGTTGATAGAAAACGGGTCTCAAAGATGAATCCATATAGTAACAAGGAAGTTATTATTGAATTGTAAACTAGCTCACTCCGCTCTCCCCTTAAATGTATCTAGAAGCAGACGGTATTTTGATTATTGATACATGTATGAAACATGAACAGTTTATAACTAAAAGGGAATATTATTATTATTATCCCTGTATTACGAGTCAAATAAGAATCAAAGACACTATATAAAGATAAAATTGGATGAAGATTTATCCCACATCCCTTTAAAATGGGGGGAATATGGTTGAATGTTTACTGTAAATGAATCAAGCCGATTAGTAATAATAACATTGCGTGCCAATAAGAATAATTCTTTGTAACACATCGCATGCTACCTATCTCAAACATAGCATTCAGAAACACGCCCCCAAAAAACTCTGACCAATAGGAATAAAGCCCCGTAACAGACCCTCTGAATCCAACCAATAGGAATAGGATATCTGCACACACCCCTTCTCACACATTTTTGTATACAACAGACAAAGTGATACTACTATAGGCAGATAAGGCTTAAATGAATGACAAGCTCTATATGATTCTAATAGATAAGCAAACAATTGGCCACTATTAAAGACTGCCACTTCTTCTAGAGAAGGAACCATATAGAGATTAACCGTATAGAGAACGGATAAGCGATCATGTGCAACAGAATAATTAAAACATGAGTCTGAACTATTGGTCTAATTTAAATGTATTGAATTCGTTTTCGGTAGTACTTATATGCCGATAATATGTAAACAAACCCTGAATGCAAACCGGAAGTTGTCAGATATAACAACTCTTCATGCAAACCGGAAGTTGCTAAATACGAAAAATCCGGACGAACACCGGAGTAGACCATAAATACACAATGTAAAGAATCAGAATTGATTGCCATAAAGGCATATCAGAGTATTAAAATAAAGGCGAATGATATTTAAAAAAACGAATATTTTAATCATTTTAATCATCTTAACGAAACAGGAAGTACTAAGCAAGCACTTCCGGTATGCATTCAGAATACAGGTATAAAAGATCACCAAAACCCACACAATCCAGTCTTGATAAAGGTCTAGCACAGACCGAAACGCGTCGACTGGTGAGTCTTCCTCCTTTCAAATCTACTTGAGAAATTACGCTCTGCACTATTGTGTGTTTGTTTTATTTTTAGGTGTGATTTGGGTCAGCCGGACCCCGGATGAAACTTTGATATATCACCATTATCCAGTACTGCCGAGGTTGCAGAATTATTTGTATCTCCTCACAGGATTGACTTGCTTTACTTTTATTTCACAGTGGCCACTGATTTTTTAGTTTTGATTTTTCAGTTTTGGTTTTTCAGTTTGTGGTTTATTATCAGCACTTTTTGGAGTGAACACTTCAATTTGGACTTAATATTATCATTTGGAGGACTATTTTTGTTTATTTATTTATCGTGATTTGCTTTATGTATATGTCATCACTACGTTTTGAAATGTTTATTACCTGCATCAATATTTTATTCAAGGTTTAGCACCCATCACTGTTATATTTACACCACCACTTCAATTTTTCGATCACATATTTTTTATCACATATTTTATCATCACAAGTGTATCATCATTTTTCCTACATAGAAGGATTTGGTATCCTCTAGCACAATTTTGCACACATACGCCACTCACATATTTAGGGAATATTAGACATTAAGGCACCTAACACCTAGAAAGGTGACCGCCGTACTTAGAGTTACTGGGAAACAGTCCGGATAAAATCTGTATAAGAGGATCCTCAGTAATTATCCTATTGTTCAAAGAACACCTAGAGATACTGGGATACCAGTATAGACAGGTCTGTACCAGTTACCTTAAGAGAATCATCAGTGATTTTTTATCTATTTTTAAGAATTTTATTGTTGTTAAAATTTTAAGTTTCTTGTTATGTAACATGGATCCATGCTTGTAAACGAATTAAAGTGTAACCTCTACTTTTTAAGTGAATCTGTTTAAACTCTGTCCAGACCCGGCCTTTCAGGCGCTTTGGTTCCAATCCTTTTCTACTCATTTATTCTATTGGCTACTAGGAGCCAATATCCAGAGCCAGGGCCCTTGAGGCAGGCGCTTAGTGTACCACCCACTGTCACTTGTTAAATATTCACCTAGTCTCACCAAGCTGCCAGCTTCCAATTTTTTATCTTTTCGTCTTGTACATACACTGTAAGTTCTAATCCCCCCCCCCCATAAGAATCAATCACAAGGCATGGAGGGTCTATGGAATTTAAGGGGAGCAATTGATTTAAAAATAATGAAAGATACAAATACTATGAACATAAGTACAGATGAGGAGGATGTTATTGACATCCAGTTGATTTTTAGGGAATTGGAGAAATTATTGATCACAGAAGTAAAGTATAAGGCTGAAATAAGCTTTCTACAGAAATGTTTGGAATTAGACATCATTCCCAAAGGGTTATTAGTACACAAAGAATGTGCATTTCCATTGTCAGAAATTATTGCTGAAAAATGGAAAAAGGTACTAATTGATACCTCTAAGAAATTAATAGAATTAATTATAGAGTACAGGACAATGTTAACATTAAATATAGACCATGAAATAAAGGAGGATGAAGAGATCGTCCTAAATTTAGAAAACTCAGGGCCAGAAACTAAAGATATAGCAGAAAGGAAAGAAAATTTATTTTAAAAAGTAAGTAAAATAAAAGAGGATGTAATACAGAAAAAAACCAAAAAGTTGATAAAAGAGTTAAATAATAAAGAGAAAACAAACAACAGGGTATTATGTGACAATGATACAGCAATAGGGAGCTCCACTCAAGGAGAGATTGATATTGAACATGCACCTGGATCTAACAATCCAAAAAACAATACTATAGACCAAAGTTCAGAACGAAGAGATGTAGTCTTCGACAACTACCGGGATGAAAAACATAGAGATAATAGATATGGTAATGATAACTCCTACCATCAATACTATGACTACCAGTATAATAATGGGTATAATACCTATGGATATAAAGGTAGATATCATGGAAGACAACACTATGATCAAAGATGGGAAAGGGGGCAGCGATATAACAATGGAAAAAGAGGATATAACTCCAATCATTATTCCTGGAATCATGAAAATGGAAATAAAAGAGACCGGTCTAACCACTGGAATAGAGAAAGAAGATATGAGGAGCCAAGAAGAAGATCCGATTACTATGAGCCAGAATATGACACAAGAAGAAGACTGGAAGAACCAGGCTATGAAAGGTACCAACATGGGACAGAAAGAGGATATGAGCAGAGAAAAAATATGTATCGATCTGAATATCAATACAACAAAGGTAATAATCCCCGGGATCTATGGAGTAACCACCATAGGGATCACGAGAATTATCAAGAAGGTGAAAACCAATATGGAACCCCAAGGGGATATAGGAGAAATATCAGACAAAGGAATGAAAAGGAAGGAGAAATCGAAAGAGGAGCGAGCAAAGTGGAGGAATGGAAGGAGATCCACAACAAAAAAAGAAGAAATATAGACCCGAAAGTGAAAACTCCAGTTAAAACAACCACATTACAACCATGCACCTCCGATAATATGCCCGGACCTTTTTTAGAGTTGGGACATCACCACCAAAAAGGAAAAGAAAAGCAGTAACCATCAGAAGTAAGGGCAAGACACATAGAGAAAGTAGAGGAGGTAAAAAGATCAATAAGACAAAACAGAACGATACTAATGTGGGGAAAAAAGGAACAGATAAAGGAATCTTCAATTTAAGTTCCTATGCATTAAATGATGACGAGAAAGCAGTCCTAAGTTTCGGACTTTCATTTGCCCCCTCGAGGGATCTAGACAAATTTTGTACCTTCGTTAACACGAAAGAATTCATCAGAAAACTGACTTTAAAAAGATTCTTTCTTAAAGCCGAACTAGAGACAAGTGGGGCACATCCCAAGGAAAATGAAGACCTTGGAACAAAGGATAAATACATACATACAGAACTAAAACCGAGATCAGGGTTTTACCCTATGAACAGCAAAGGATCGGCGATAGAGGCCTTTGAGACTATTGTCTGTAAGGAGATAAGGGGGATACGACCAAGGAAACCAAAAGATAAGAAACAAAATTTATCAAGGAAGCAAAGGGAGACCATTACAAAACTGGAACATAACCAAAATCTGACGATAAAGCCAGCGGATAAAGGTGGGGGAATTGTCCTGATGGATAGGAAGGACTATGAGGCTGAAAACAAACGGATTCTAAGTGATGCGACTACTTATGAGGAACTCAAAAGGAACCCTACAGACCTGTATAAAAAAGAACTCACAGACCTACTTAAGGAGGCCAATGAAGAAGGGATACTGAACGACAAGGAGTTCAACTACCTAAATATCAAACATCCAGTTATACCGATATTATATCACCTACCCAAGATCCACAAAACATTAACCAAACCCCCCGGAAGACCAATAATCTCCGGAATAGGGTCTTTGAGTAGCAACTTATCGGAATATATAGACCAGCATTTACAAAAACTGGTCAAAAAATTACCCTCCTATCTAAGGGATTCGACACAGGTCCTGAACCTTATAGAAAATGTATCTTGGGAAGATGGGTATATACTGGCATCATGTGACGTGACGTCACTGTATACGAGCATCCCGCATGAGGAAGGAATCGATGCGGTGAAGTTCTTTTTGGATAAAGAACCCGAAATACCATCAGAACAAAATGAGTTCATATTGGAAAGCATCTGGTACATCCTAACACATAACTTCTTCAGTAATGATGGCAAATTCTATCGTCAAACTTGTGGGACAGCCATGGGGACCAGGTTCGCGCCGAGTTACGCGAATCTCTATATGGGAAAATGGGAGCAAATCTTCTGGGACTCCTGTCCAGCAGGCGCGGACCTGGTCCTATATCGGCGTTATATAGATGACATCATTATAATTTGGAAGGGCACTTTGGAAGATCTGGTGTACACCATCGAAATTATGAATAAAAATCATGTAAATTTAAAGTTTACATATGAATGTAGCCAAACAGCCCTGACATTCCTGGATCTAAGAATAGAGGTAAAAGGAGGGAGACTAGAAACTTCCACCCACTTTAAGGAAGTGGACAGTAATAATTATGTCCATAAAAAAAGCTGCCATCTAAATAGATGGAAGAACAACATCCCAAAAGGACAACTGTTACGGATGAAAAAGAACTGCTCTGATCCTCTTAAGTGGGAAGAACAAGCTTCAACAATCAAGGAGAAGTTTATAGAGAGAGGCTATGATGAGAAAATGCTAGATGAGAAACTGGATGAAGTGAGAAAGATAGAAAGAAAATAACTCACTAGATATAAGGAAAAGGTGAAGGACAAACACTCTGGAGGCGGTTTCGACATAGCAATGATAACAGAATACAGTGAGAATAAACACATTGTAGAGAATATATTTCGAAAACACTGGGCGCTGTTAAAAGACGATGATGTCTTGGGAGACAAACTGCCAGAAAATCCCAGATTCATATATAGGAAAACAAAAAATCTAAAGACCAGATTGGCACCTAGCCTCCAAAAGAAAGCATCTGGAGGAACAATGGACGTGTTTGGAAGCAAGGTGAAAGGATTTTACCCTTGTCATACATGCAAAGCCTGCAAGTGTGGGTCTAAAAACAACTAAATTCAGCTCCCATAACACCAAAGAGGAGTTTAAAATACAAGATCTGATACGATGCAAAGATAAAGGCGTGATCTACTTACTACAATGCCCATGTGGACTGCAATACGTAGGACAAACGTCCAGGACCTTGAGGGATAGGATCCGGGAACACCTGCTGATGATAGAAAAACTAAACATGGATACGCCACTCTACCAGCACTTTGCGACTAAACATCATGGGAACATCAATACACTAAGATATATAGGAATCCAAAAAGTCATCAAAAATTGGAGAGGCGGCAACTTTGAAAAACTACTACTAACTAATGAATCGAAATTGATATTTCTAATGGATTGCTTACATCCAAAGGGCATCAATAATAAAGAAGACCTTTCCCATTTACTGAAATGCTAATCAAATTTACAAATACAACTATATAATATAGACAAAGGGCACATTGGGGTATGCTACAAATAATATGTACCTCCAAGAAAAGCAAGATTCAAACTTTATGAAGAAAGAGAAAAAATTGTCATACCTATCCCTCTAGTTAAAAGTAAGATCCAAACTCTATGGAAAAAGAGAAAAAAATGATCAGATCTATCTCTCCAGTTAAAACAAAATATCTATCTCTCTCTATTTTAGTTAAAACAAAATATCTATCTCTCTCTATTTTAGTTCACATAAAGAATGCCCATCTCTCCCAATTCTCTCCCAGTTTTTTGGAGTAATTTACACACATATATACATATATAGACATCTAGCTTAGCCTCCTGGAGTAGTCCATAAGGAAAATAAAATAGATACAAACTTATGAACCTCATTGGGACAACCCCCCCTTTCTACCTCCAAGCTCTTCTATGTTAAAGAAAATTATTAATTGAACTAATCTATAGAAAACAGTGGAATCTGAGAATATAGATTAGGTTCAGCAAAATATGCTCGCACATCAGAACAAATTATAAGCCAGTAAATTGTCTGAAGAAATCCATATAGCAATAGAAATATATACTCAACTCCTTCTTTCTCCAAAAAATAGTATAAACCAATACCAGACACCAGTCAGGTA
Source organism: Bombina bombina (assembly GCF_027579735.1). Lineage (NCBI taxonomy): Eukaryota > Metazoa > Chordata > Amphibia > Anura > Bombinatoridae > Bombina > Bombina bombina. The sequence continues at coordinate 439,122,723 of NC_069499.1, forward strand.
TCACTTTAAATAAAAGAAAGTTATCATTCACCCGGTAAAACACAGCCTGGGTGTATGTTCAACGACTTCTAATGATTAATAAATATAGCCATAAAAGAAACAGGCTTAACCTAATACTCATCTAACCCATTGGGTTGTAGATAAAATGGTCTCTTCTTTATAGAGATGATACACACATATATTGATATATATGTATTTGGATACAAATTCCACCTTAAAAGACTCCCCCTTAGAAATCCCCCTACCAGTGATATAACAGATAAAGATGCCCCTAGCAGTGATACCTGAAATATCGCTTACTGCATTATAAAATACCAAAAGGGGAATCCTAGATGTTAGTTACTCAATTTAGCAACAATAGTTATGTATAACATAAGAGATTGCTCGCAAATACATAAATCTTTCAATAAAAGATATAGGTTGATAGAAAACGGGTCTCAAAGATGAATCCATATAGTAACAAGGAAGTTATTATTGAATTGTAAACTAGCTCACTCCGCTCTCCCCTTAAATGTATCTAGAAGCAGACGGTATTTTGATTATTGATACATGTATGAAACATGAACAGTTTATAACTAAAAGGGAATATTATTATTATTATTATCCCTGTATTACGAGTCAAATAAGAATCAAAGACACTATATAAAGATAAAATTGGATGAAGATTTATCCCACATCCCTTTAAAATGGGGGGAATATGGTTGAATGTTTACTGTAAATGAATCAAGCCGATTAGTAATAATAACATTGCGTGCCAATAAGAATAATTCTTTGTAACACATCGCATGCTACCTATCTCAAACATAGCATTCAGAAACACGCCCCCAAAAAACTCTGACCAATAGGAATAAAGCCCCGTAACAGACCCTCTGAATCCAACCAATAGGAATAGGATATCTGCACACACCCCTTCTCACACATTTTTGTATACAACAGACAAAGTGATACTACTATAGGCAGATAAGGCTTAAATGAATGACAAGCTCTATATGATTCTAATAGATAAGCAAACAATTGGCCACTATTAAAGACTGCCACTTCTTCTAGAGAAGGAACCATATAGAGATTAACCGTATAGAGAACGGATAAGCGATCATGTGCAACAGAATAATTAAAACATGAGTCTGAACTATTGGTCTAATTTAAATGTATTGAATTCGTTTTCGGTAGTACTTATATGCCGATAATATGTAAACAAACCCTGAATGCAAACCGGAAGTTGTCAGATATAACAACTCTTCATGCAAACCGGAAGTTGCTAAATACGAAAAATCCGGACGAACACCGGAGTAGACCATAAATACACAATGTAAAGAATCAGAATTGATTGCCATAAAGGCATATCAGAGTATTAAAATAAAGGCGAATGATATTTAAAAAAACGAATATTTTAATCATTTTAATCATCTTAACGAAACAGGAAGTACTAAGCAAGCACTTCCGGTATGCATTCAGAATACAGGTATAAAAGATCACCAAAACCCACACAATCCAGTCTTGATAAAGGTCTAGCACAGACCGAAACGCGTCGACTGGTGAGTCTTCCTCCTTTCAAATCTACTTGAGAAATTACGCTCTGCACTATTGTGTGTTTGTTTTATTTTTAGGTGTGATTTGGGTCAGCCGGACCCCGGATGAAACTTTGATATATCACCATTATCCAGTACTGCCGAGGTTGCAGAATTATTTGTATCTCCTCACAGGATTGACTTGCTTTACTTTTATTTCACAGTGGCCACTGATTTTTTAGTTTTGATTTTTCAGTTTTGGTTTTTCAGTTTGTGGTTTATTATCAGCACTTTTTGGAGTGAACACTTCAATTTGGACTTAATATTATCATTTGGAGGACTATTTTTGTTTATTTATTTATCGTGATTTGCTTTATGTATATGTCATCACTACGTTTTGAAATGTTTATTACCTGCATCAATATTTTATTCAAGGTTTAGCACCCATCACTGTTATATTTACACCACCACTTCAATTTTTCGATCACATATTTTTTATCACATATTTTATCATCACAAGTGTATCATCATTTTTCCTACATAGAAGGATTTGGTATCCTCTAGCACAATTTTGCACACATACGCCACTCACATATTTAGGGAATATTAGACATTAAGGCACCTAACACCTAGAAAGGTGACCGCCGTACTTAGAGTTACTGGGAAACAGTCCGGATAAAATCTGTATAAGAGGATCCTCAGTAATTATCCTATTGTTCAAAGAACACCTAGAGATACTGGGATACCAGTATAGACAGGTCTGTACCAGTTACCTTAAGAGAATCATCAGTGATTTTTTATCTATTTTTAAGAATTTTATTGTTGTTAAAATTTTAAGTTTCTTGTTATGTAACATGGATCCATGCTTGTAAACGAATTAAAGTGTAACCTCTACTTTTTAAGTGAATCTGTTTAAACTCTGTCCAGACCCGGCCTTTCAGGCGCTTTGGTTCCAATCCTTTTCTACTCATTGCTTAGGGAGAGAAAGGGAACAGAACAATCGCAGATTGTGCACATTATACAGTTAGCAGAACAGGGCAACACCTCTATATCTCCACTCTATCAAACCTTGAACAAAGCTACAAACACAACATGCTTAAATAGAATTGCTGAGATCTGGAGATCCTTGCTAGATGAGGAAGTTTCCGATAAGGAGATAGAAGAAAGTATACTTAGAGTCAAGCGAGCCACTCTTTCGTCGGAGGTGAGGGAGTCATACTTTAAACTCTTACATGACAGCTACATAACGCCCAAGAAATACCAGAAATGGAAAAAAGACAGGGAAAATAAATGCCCAAAGTGTGGGAGGGAAAAGGCGGACATCAAACATATGACATGGAGCTGCCCCAAGCTAGTTAAATTTTGGAAAATGACAACTTACTGGGCGAACATGAGCATGAGTATGCATACTAGGGAACTGACGTTTAGAAATATCATACTACTAGATCTTGGGGACATACCGAGAACTTCCAGACTAATCATGTCCAATATAGTGTTGGTAGCAAGGCGCCTGATATTCCAAAACTGGCTAAAGCGTGACCCACCTACTGTGACACAATTGAAGCAGACAATGCTAAACCTAATGCTTATTGAACAGGCAGATGGGCTAGGTGATATTACTAAGAGAGTGAAGTCATTTGTCACAAAATGGGAACCCTTCCTTCACACACTCCCAATTCCACTGTGTAAGATGGTTATAGCACCGTTCAGGAACACAGAATTTATATTGGAGGCCAATCTCAGAGGAGAGTGCGAATGGGACTAAAAAGAGAGTTTTGAGTATAGGGAGTAGAGGTGGAGCATCCAAACTGGTGTAAGTTGGCTAAGTTATAGGAATTGTATTGTATGTTCGTTAAAAAAAGTGCCTTATGGGGGGATTGATCTACGTCTCACAGGCCCAGTTATTACTCTTCAGTGGGAATGTATTTCTCATGGACACTTTCTGGCCTTTTTATAAGTGATGGTAAAAGCTAGACCAATCTATGTTATTGATTATCACTCTTTTTGCAATTCTGTAGTGTCTATTGTTTACTGAATATATGATGTTTCATTCTCCTGTATGTGGCACACAAAAATAAAGATATTTAAAAAAAATTAAATAAAAAATACAAACAACTCCCCCAACAGTAAAACCCACCACCTACACAACCAAACCCCCCAAATAAAAACCTACCTAAAAAACCTAAGCTCCCCATTACCCTGAAAAGGGTATTTGGATGGGCATTGCCCTTAAAAGGGCATTTAGATCTTTTTCAGCCCAAACCCTAAGCTAAAACTAAAGGCCACCCAATAAACCCTTAAAAAAACCTAACACTAACCCCCGGAGATCCAAATCCTATCGGCTGATTGGCTGTTTGGAACAGCCAATAGAATGCAAGCTCAATCCTATTGACTGATTAGATCAGCCAATAGGATTTTTTCACCTTTAATTCCGATTGGCTGATAGAATTCTATCAGCTAATCGGAATTCAAGGGATACCATCTTGGATGACGTCCCTTAAAGGAACCTTCATTCCTCAGTAGCCCGTCGAAAGAAGAGGATGCTCCGCGCCAGATATCTTGAAGATGGAGCCGCTCCGCGTCGGAAGGATGAAGATAGAAAATGCCGTCTGGATGAAGACTTCTGCCCGTCTGGAGGACCACTTCTTGCCGTCTGGATGAAGACTTCTCCCAGCTTCGTTGAGGACTTCTTGCCGCATGGATGAAGACTTCTCCCGGGTTCGTTGAGGATGGATGTCCGGTCTTCAAAAACTGTAAGTGGATCTTCGGGGGTTAGTATTAGTTTTTTTTAAAGTTTTATTGGGTGAGTTTTATTTTTAGCTTAGGGTTTGGGCTGAAAAAGAGCTAAATGCCATTTTAAGGGCAATGCCCATCCAAATGTCCTTTTCAGGGCAATGGGGAGCTTAGGTTTTTTAGATAGGATTTTATTTGGGGGGTCTGGTTGTGTTGGTGGTGGGTTTTACTGTTGGGTGGTTGTTTGTATTGTTTTATAGGTGAAAAAGCTGATTTCATTGGGGCAATGCCCCGCAAAAGGCCCTTTTAAGGGCCATTGGCAGTTTAGTTTAGGCTAGGGTTTTTTTTTATTTAGGGGGGGGCTTTTTTATTTTGATAGGGCTATTAGATTAGGTGTAATTAGTTCAAATATTTGATTTTTTTGTGTAATTTAGTGCTGCGTTACGGAGCTTTACGCTCCTTTATTGCAGGTGTTAGGCTTTTTTTTAGCCGTCTCTCCACATTGATGTCTATGGGGAAATCGTGCACGAGCATGTAAAACCAGCTCAAAGCTGCGCTGGTATTTGAGTGCGGTATGGAACTCAATGGAGCTCAATGCTGCAATATTGCCTGCTAACGCCGGGTTTATGAAAACCTGTAATAGCAGTGCTATAGGGAGGTGAGCGGTGGAAATAACTTGCAAGTTAGTACCGAGCCGCTTATAACGCAAAACTCATAATCTAGCCGTTTATTAGCACTGATCATCAAAAAAACTAGATATCGCCTAAATTCTGAAGCAATCATTTATGTAATAATTTTTCTGTCCTTTTAAGATAGTGAGTTAGTTTACTTGTTTGTAGAAATGCTTGCAGCTAAAATAAATATATTTCAGAGTTGCACTAAATATGTTGTAAGCCTAAAATATACTTTAAACATTTTTGTTTATTTGACTTTACACACACATAATTGGCTTAAAATAAAAAAAACTTCACAAAAAAACATTGAACAATTTTGAATGTAAAAACATACAAAATAAAATGCTATGGTAGGGGTGTTCCAGTCAGTGGAACCACCCTAGATTAAAGGGGTGCGGTGTTAACTTGCACATTATTGTCAGCACTCACTTCCCTACAGTGCTGGTATTACAGATTTTTACAAACCCGGCGTTAAAAGGCAAGAAGTGAGCGTAAAGCAAAATTGTGCTCCATACCGCACTCCAATACCAGCGCTGCTTAAGTCAGCGGTGAGCTGGTTGTACGTGCTCATGCACGATATCCCCATAGACATCAATGGGGAGAGCCGGCTGAGAAAATGGCCAATAGGATTGAGCTTGCATTCTATTGGCTGATTGGAACAGCCAATAGAATGTAAGCTCAATCCTATTGGCTGATTGGATCAGCCAATAGGATTGAAGTTCAATCCTATTGGCTGATTGCATCAGCCAATAGGATTTTTTTCAACCTTAATTCCGATTGGCAGATAGAATTCTATCAGCCAATCGGAAACTAAGGGACGCCACCTTGGATGATGTCACTTAAAGGTACCTTCTTTCATTACAGAAAAAGACGTAGATTTAAGAGGATGCTCCACGCCGGATGTCATGAAGATGGAGCCGCTCCGCGTCGGAAGGATGAAGATAGAAGATGCCATCTGGGTGAAGACTTCTGCCCGCCTGGAGGACCACTTTTGCCCGTCTGGAGGACCACTTCTGCCGGCTTCGTTGAGGACATCTTGCCGCTTGGATGAAGACTTCTTCCGGTAAGTGCATCTTCAGGGAATAATGTTAGGATTTTTTAAGGGTATATTGGGTGGGTTTTATTTTTAGGTTAGGGCTTTGGGCTGCAATAGAGCTAAATGCCCTTTTAAGGGCGATGCCCATCCAAATGCCCTTTTCAGAGCAATGGGGAGCTTAGGTTTTTTTAGTTAGGGTTTTATTTGGGGGTTTGGTTGTGTGGGTGGTGGGTTTTACTGTTGGGGGGTTGTTGTTTTGTTTTTTTACAGGTAAAAGAGCTGATTTCTTTGAGGCAATGCCCTGCAAAAGGCCCTTTTAAGGGCTATTGGTAGTTTAGTTTAGGCTAGGGTTTTTTTATTTTGGGTGGGCTTTTTTTATTTTGATAGGGCTATTAGATTAGGTGTAATTAGTTTAAAGATCTTGTAATTTGTTTTTTATTTTCTGTAATTTAGTGTTGGTGTTTTTTGTAATTTAGCTAATTGTATTTAATTTAGTTAATTGTATTTAATTTAGTTAATATATTTAATTGTAGTGTAGTGTTAGGTGTTAGTGTAACTTAGGTTAGGTTTTATTTTACAGGTAAATTTGTATTTATTTTAGCTAGGTAGTTATTAAATAGTTAATAACTAGTTAGTAACTATTCTACCAAGTTAAAATAAATACAAACTTGCCTGTAAAATAAAAATAAACCCTAAGATAGTTACAATGTAACTATTAGTTATATTGTAGCTAGCTTAGGGTTTATTTTACTGGTAAGTATTTCATTTTATATATGAATAATTTAGGTAATGATAGTAATTTTTATTTATATTTATTTTAATTATATTTAAGTTAGGGGGTGTTAGGGTTAGGGTTACTTTTAGGGGTTAATAAATGTAATATAGTGGTGGTGACGTTGGGGGCGTCAGATTAGGGGTTAATAAATGTAGTTAGGTGGTGGCGATGTTAGGGACAGCAGATTAGGGGTTAATAATATTTATCTAATGTTTGCGATGCGGAAGTACAGCGGTTTAGGGGTTAATATGTTTATTATAGTGGCGGCGATGTCTGGAGCAGCAGATTAGGGGTTAATAATTTTATTTTAGTGTTTGCGAAGCGGGAGGGCCTCGGTTTAGGGGTTAATAGGTAGTTTATGGGTGTTAGTGTACTTTTTAGCACTTTAGTTATGAGTTTTATGCTACAGCGTTGTAGTGTAAAACTCATAACTACTGACTTTAAAATGCGGTACGAATCTTGACAGGATAGGGTGTACCACTCACTTTTTGGCCTCCCAGGACAAGCTCATAATACCAGCGCTATGGAAGTCCCCCATAGAAAAAAGACTATACGTAATTTGCATAAGTTGATTTGCGGTAAGGCCAAAAAAGTGTGCGGTGCCCCTAAATCTGCAAGACTCGTAATACCAGCGGGAGTAAAAAAGCAGTGTTATGAGGCTTAATGCTGCTTTTTTACTCATAACGCAAGACTCGTAATCTAGCCATAGGTGTACAATTAGAATTGTTTTCACCTAATAACTACACTTAGCTGATTACAAGTGGTTCAAGCAATATTGTTTTTTCCCCCAGCTTATATATATATGAGTGTGTTTATGTATTTATATGTGCATATATGTATTTACATACATATATACACATAAAAACATAAATAAATATGAGCACACACACACATATATATATATATATATATATATTTATATATGTGTGTGTGTGTGTGTGTGCATTGAGTCCTTTGCAGACAAAAAAAAGCATTTTTATTCAATATTAATATTTAATAATGCTTTTAACTATGTATTTCATGTAAATAATTCCCATTCCAATGTTATCTACATAGGTGAATCTGTTCTAAATATTTGTAAATAGATATTTCTAATTCTCTGTATATATCTATATCTGTATATATATTATATATAATCATATAGTAATCTAGCCCTAAATCTGAAAATTAAATTTTTTAACAGAATAACCCTCTTTACATTCAGTCATGATTCAATTGTTCACTGTAACTTGACCAGTTTGAGCTACAGTTCGGGGAAACGTGTGGTTAAGTATAAAGCTTTTCTTCTTTTTATGGGGACTTTACTCCAGTGGCATCTTTGTTCCCTTGGCTTTTGCATTATTGATGAGTATTGGGGAGATAATTATGAAGCTCAGGCAATGCAATGGATTCAGGTATGTCACGGATTCTCAGATTATTTTCGTGTCCATGGTTATCTAGCTCCTCCATCTTTTCCTGTAGGGATTAGTGATGTTGCGAACCTAAAAATTTGTATTCGCGAACAGCAAGCGAGAACTTCCCCAAAAGTTTGCGAACCGGCGAACCGGGCGAATCCCAATTGACTTCAATGGGCAGGCAAATTTTTAAACCCACAGGGACTCTTTCTGGCCACAATAGTGATGGAAAAGTTGTTTCAAGGGGACTAACACCTGGACTGTGGCATGCTGGAGGGGGATCCATGGCAAAACTCCCATGGAAAATTACATAGTTGATGCAGAGTCTGGTTTTAAGCCATAAAGGGCATAAATCACCTAACATTCCTAAATTGTTTGGAATAACGTGCTTTAAAACATCAGGTATGATGTTGTATCGATCAGGTAGTGTCACCCCAGTGTCACTGGGGTGACACTGTGCCCTGGCAGGCAGGCCCTGAAATGCACACGTGTGAAGGAAACTGACTGCTATTATTTAACACAGTCAAAAAAGTGTTTTTTTTTTTAAATCTACACTACTGTTACACCAGATATCAGTTGCACTGGGGTGACACTGTGCCCTGGCAGGCAGGCCCTGAAACGCACACGTGTGAAGGAAACTGACTGCTATTATTTAACACAGTCAAAAAGTGTTGTTTTTTTTAAATCTATTTATTTAATCACAGTGTTGTTTTTTTTAAATCTACACTACTGTTTCACCAGATATGAGTGGTGGCACTGGGCAGGTGGGCACAGTATACGCTGTGAGCCTGACGCACACGCTGGCAGACAGGCAACTGCAATTAGATTACACAGGAAAAAAAAAAAAGCAGACTGATGTTCTAGCCCTAAAAAGGGCTTTTTGGGGTGCTGTCCTTACAGCAGAGATCTGATGAGTCCTTCAGGACTGTAGTGGACACTGAATACACTAGCCTAGCTATCAATTTCCCTATTAAATCAGCAGCAGCTACACTGTCCCTCCTCTCACTAAGAATGCAGCTTCCAAATTAATCTAAAATGGATGCTGTCCAGGAGGTATGAGGGTCTGGGAGGGAGTGTCTGCTGCTGATTGGCTGGAATGTGTCTTCTGACTGTGAGGTACAGGCTCAAAGTATTACTCAATGATGATGAATAGGGGGGCGGATCGAACATCCCATATGTTCGTCCGCCGCGGCAAATGCAAACATGCTATGTTCGCCGGGAACTATTCGCCGGCGAACTATTCGTGACAACACTAGTAGGGATTCTATTTTGGAGTCTTGGACACTAGCTTCCATAGTAATGGAGTAGTTTAGTATATTGCTCATTGTCTTTTGTGTCTCCTCCACATTTTCTACTCTCTGTTGAATTTTGTTGCTATCATAAAGCATTGTTAACAGCTCTATTTTTATAACTGTTTTTAGAGAATCAAAGTTCCCATTTGTAGGCAAATTAGGCTTAAAGTTGCGCTGCATATTCAGCTGTTATAGCTATTGTGGGAGTTGGGGAGACATTCTATTGAGAATCATTTTCCAAAAGAGTATCTGAAGCTTCGGTTAAAGAGCTGTCTTGTGAATGTAAAAAGGTGTCTACTGAGACTTGTAGCACTCCTTGGGGCTTTATTGTCCTGTCAGCTTTGGAGGTGTTCTTCATAGTCATATTTAACAAAAAGATTGATTGGCAGCAAGTCTTAGGTCCAATGATTCACAAACTATTCTCAGTTATTATCTATTATTATGGTGGTTTAGTAATAGCAAGTATTGGTTTTTCAACTTTATCCTTAGAGTCATACAGTTTGTACTGAGTAATTATAATAATTGCTGTATATTTCCAGATTTAAAAAACAACTTGGTTTATTATCAGATGCCTTTAAATTATTGTGAATGTAGAAGAGTATATTAGGCCCAGTAGTTAGTAATGTTGAGCTAAAAAATACTCTGTCCTTATCCAATAGGATAAGTTAGACTTGTTATGTGAATGAACTCTGTGGTTCCAAATGTATGCCTTATGTATTTATATATACGGTAGTGTATCTCCCTTTGTAACATAGGAGTTATAGGAGAAAATATATATATTGAAATGGAGCATGGCTTATCATAGTCTGATGCCTGCTGATAAACAATTATTCACTATACAGTTTTTCCCCCCCAGTCGCTTGCAATCTGATTTAATATTATATATACAGCTGAATATCCATCAAAGCTCCTCTATGTTAATGAACTACCCGATAAATAACTCATACTATGAAATGACGTGTTAGTGTGAAATTGGTATGTGGAAGAAAAGATACAATAGCACTAAACTAATATCGCTGGGAAATCCCTATATTGTATTCTTATGCTTGAGATAATATATTCGGGCTAGAGTGCTGTGAATAAACAATAATTCTTAGAAAAAAGTCAGAAACAGCTGACTGGAAGCATTGTATAGCAAATCTGTTTCTCAATTGAGCTGTCACCTGTTGTCTAGGTGCATATAATCCCCACAGAATAAAACATAACTTTTATTTAAAAACTGCTAAAAAGTGTATGAAGTTTAGAAACACAAATATGTTTCTATGAAAATATAAATCAGATAAAGGGATAGTAAACCCCAATTAAATTACTAAGCCCCCTAACCTAACACCCCCTAAATTAAACCCAATTACCTAAATTAAAAATACAAATTACAATTAATATAGAAAACCTAACATTACTTTAAAAATAAAAAACTAAGTTTAAATTAAACTAAAATTACAAACAATAAAAAGGTCTAACATTACCGAAAATAATAAACAAATTATCAAAAATTAAAAAATTTAACCTAATCCCTATGAAAATAAAAAAGCCCCCCAAAAATTAAAAAAAAACCCTATTCTAATGCTAAACTACCAATAACCCTTAAAAGTGCATTTTGCAGGGCATTGTCTTAAGTTAAACAACTCTTTTACAGTTACAAAAAATTCTAAGTCCCCCTTAACAATAAAACCCACCACCCACCAAACACCCCAAAATAAATAAATCTAACACTAAAAAACCTAAACTACTCATTGCCCTAAAAAGGGCATTTGGATGGGCATTGCCCTTAAAAGGGCATTTAGCTCTTTTGCTGCCCTTAAAAGGGCATTTAGCTCTTTTTAGAATTGCCCATCCCTAATCTAAATAAAACAAACCCCCCCAAAAAATGTAAAAAAACCTAACTCTAACCCCCAAGTTGGCACTCACGGTTCCTCAAGTCCGGCGGAGAAGGTCCTGTTCCAGACGGTGAAGTTTTACAAGTTGCGACCTCTTCTTTCTTTTTCCAGGAACAAGCCCGTGCGGAGCGGATGACCGCGGAGCTGAAGACTGGCGACCCTGGAACTGAAGACTGGCTACCCTGGAACTGAAGACTGACCACGGAGCCATGGAGCGTGGAGGATCCTCTTTGTACGATCTCCGCCATACACTGAATAGTGAATTCAAGGTACGCGATTAAAGATGTCGTCCCTTAAATTCCTATTGGCTGATTTGATTTTCAAATTCAAATCAGCCAATAGGATTAGAGCTACTGAAATCCTATTGGCCAATTTGAACAGCCAATAGGATTTAAGTAGCTCTCATCCTATTGACTGATTTGAATTTGAAAAATAAAATCAGCCAATAGGAAATTAATTGCGTACCTTGAATTCTCTATTTAGTGTAGGGAAAAAAAGAATCCTCCACACTCCATGGCTCCGCCGTTGCCGGTTTTCAGTTCCGCCGTTGCTGGTCTTCAGTTACGCCGTCACTGGTTTTCAGTTCCGCTGTCCTGGATGAAGAAAGAAGAGGTCCCCGCTTGGAAGAAGATGTTGGCCGCTTGGAAGACTTCAACGCCAAGAAGAGGACCTTCTCCGCCGGACTTCAGCAACCGTGAGTACCAACCTGGGGGTTAGACTTAGGTTTTTTTTTTTAATTTTTTTGTTTTTTTTTTAGATTAGGGATGGGCAGCAAAAGAGCTCAATGCCCTTTTAAGGGCAATGGCCCTACAAATGCCCTTTTCAGGGCAATGGATAGTTTAGGTTTTTTAGTGTTAGGTTTTTTATTTTCGGGGGTTTAGTGGGTGGTGGGTTTTACTGTTAGGACTTTATTTTTAATGTAAAAGAGCAGATTTCTTTAGGGCAATAGCCCTTTTTATGGCTATTAGTAGTTTATTCTTAGATTAGGGGGTGTTTAATTTGGGGGGCTTTTTATTTTCGTAGGGATTAGGTTTAATTTTTTAAAGTTTGATCATTTTGTTTTTTATTTTCTGTAATATTAGATTTTTTATTTTCTGTAATTTTTTTTTTTTTTTTTTAAACAAGCTTTATTTGACAAAAAAAATCACAGGTTACAGAAATTTGTACAATCAAAGAGACAACATTGTCCAATAACTTACCGTTTATGAGGAAATGAAATCCTGCGACTATCAATCTACGCTTAGAGATAATAAGCTTGTGATTTTAAAAATTTTTGTTTTAACAAACAATTATACAAAATGTAACAACGTAACATTGAATTTTAGAGACATACGTGTACCAGAGGGAAAGTTATGACAGGGAAAGGATAAGTTGGGAAAATATTAGGAAGGAGAAGAGAGGAAAAAGAAGGAGAAGAGCAAGGTAAGAGAAAAAAAAACCTCAGCACACAAAGTGCAAGCAAGGATCAGGGGTGGCTGTCTACAGGAGTAGAGGGGCGAAGTGGATCAGCGTTCCATGCTGCTATCATCAATTCATACATTGCCAATTGGTTGCTCTTAAGGTAATGCAGTTTTTCTAGTACTAAAAGCTCCTCGATGGCAGAGTGCCATTCATCGAGTGTTGGGGGATCCTTAGCTTTCCATTTTTTAGGAATAAGCATTTTAGCTCATGTGAGCATGATCAGGAGGAGGGCACATATGTGATCAAGTTTAGTGTCAGGAAGATGTACAAATAAAATTGTTTCAGGTGTGTTTGGGATTTGATGGTTCAGTTTACTCGATATATCTGTTAAGACTGTCGTCCAGTAATTAGTCAACTTTGGGCATGTCCACCAGATATGCAAAAGTGTGCCTACTTCCCCGCATCCTCTCCAACACTTAGCGTTGGCTGAACGAAAAATCAGATGCAATCTAGCTGGGGTGTAATACCACCTGGTCTGTAATTTAAGTTGGATTTCCTGTACTCTAGCAGAAAAAGAGAAGCGTCTTATTAGTCTGAATGACTTGAGCCAGACCTCCTTGTCAATCAAATGGTTAAGGTCTTTGCTCCAGGCCCTAGTGAAAGAGGGTAACTGCACGTCAGGGGGAATTAAAAGTAACTTATATAAATTTGATATTAATTTTTTTGGGGGATGAGAACTTGTGCACAGTAGCTCAAACGGTGTAAGGTCCCTATTGAAATTATTTCTGTGCCTATGATGTGACAAAAAATGTGCTAACTGATGGTATCGTAACCAGGAGGAGAAAAGTGCCCCATGTCGTTCTGTCATATTTTGCTGTGTGCTTAGTCTGCCATTCTCTAATGTAAAGTGTAGAATGCCTGATCTTAGGCTATATGGAGCGCATAGGCGCTTACTTAGCGCATAGTAAGGCAGTTCGGGATTCTCAATGATTGGTTTCATCGGGGAGGCTAAAGAGGATAAATGTGTGCTAGTAGCCATAAGTCTGTCCCACTCAAGTAGTGTTTCTGAAGCTAAATGGTATTTTTTAAGCAAATCCGGGCGCTTCAGCGCGGGTACCCAGGCCAGAGTGCCTACATTGTTCTCCTTGTTCCTGATTCCGGCTCGTCTGACTACCAGCTCTGGTTTTGACTCCTTGCTTGTTATTTGACTTGTGGACATTTTATAATTTTTTGCTATTAATAAAGGTGTGATTATTTTTGCACTTCTCGTCTCAGTTTGATTCCTGGCACCCTGACATTACGGAAAGGCCATGAATCCTGATGCTGCTAATTATCCACCTTTACCTGCCATCATTTCCAGGATGGATGTACAGGATCAACGCTTGGATCAATTTGCACTAGCCCTGCAAACCCTGCTGACTCGCACTGCACATTTGGACCAAAGTGTCCCGCATGTTATGGCTGCTCCTGTTTCCGCTGCTGCACCTTTGCCTACCAGGAGTATGTCCGGTTCTGCACCTCAACCTCAGCGATATGGAGGCGATCCTATTCAGTGCAGAGGGTTTTTGAACCAGGTGGGCATTTACTTTGAGATGTTACCTCAGGCATTTCCCTCTGACAGAGCTAAGGTGGGATTTCTCATCTCGTTACTCTCTGACACAGCTCTTGCCTGGGCTAATCCCTTGTGGGAGACTAATAAACCTGTGATTTCAAATTACCCTGAATTTGTGGCCTCCTTTCGAAGGGTATTTGATGTTCTGGCTTGCTCCTGCTCTGCTGCTAAACGACTCATGTCCATTCAGCAAGGTACAAGATCTGTTGCTCAGTATGCTATTGAGTTCCGTACGCTTGCCGCAGAGGTAGGTTGGAACAATGAAGCCCTTGTTGCCGCCTTCTTTCATGGGCTCTCTGATGCGATTAAAGATGAAGTTGCTGCCAGAGATTTACCAGAGGATCTCGAGGCATTGGTGTGTTTTTTGATCCTAATTGACATCAGACTCAGAGAGAGGCCCTCTTTCAAGGAGAGCTTGCAGAAGCCTCCTGTTCCGTTGTCTCCTGCGTGTTTGTTCCCACCCATGCCTCACTCTCCTCCCATGCCTCCTGGTCCCAAGTCACCAGGTACTGCTGAGCCGATGCAGTTGGGATTCACACGTCTCTCCACAGCGGAGAGGGCCTTTAGGAGGAGGGAGGGGCTGCCTCTATTGTAGGTTACAGGGCCACCTTTTGAAATTTTGTACTACACGGCCTGGAAACGCTCACACCTAAGGTCCTGTCGGGGGCAGACCTTGGGTGGTTTATCCTTGTCCCCAGAACCGCTTAAGGAGAAACCTTTGGTCACAGTTGTCCTTTCCTGGGTGGACTCCTTCATAGTCACTCAGGCTCTAGTTGACTCTGGTGCTGCTGGCTATTTCATTGACAGTGCTTTTGTATCATTCCTGTTTTGTCTCGGTCTGTTCCGCTTGCTATTGAGGCCATTGATTGCAGGCCCCTGCAGCCCACACTCGTTACTCACGAAACTGCTCCATTGTCCATGGCTGTTGGGGCTCTCCATTTTGAAACCCTCCAGTTCCAGGTGATAAACTCTCCGCATTTTCCAGTTGTTCTGGGTTATCCCTGGCTCCAAAAGCACAATCCCAGTCTTAACTGGCGCAGGTCCAAAATTTTGTTGTGGTCCCCGCAATGAATTTCCACTTGTCTTCAAAAACCAGTTAAAATCTTGTGCACTTCTTCGGTATCTCAATTACCAGAGGAGTACCGAGAGTTCCGAGACGTGTTTGACAAGGTCCGTGCCGGTACGTTGCCTCCTCACCGGTCTTACGATTGTGCCATAGACCTGCAACCCGGAGCCATTCCTCCTCAGGCCGGGTGTACCCTCTGTCTGTTGCAGAGAATTGTGCTATGGAGGAGTATGTTGCTGGTGCTCTGTCACTGGGGATCTTACGGTAATCCTGCTCTCCTGCAGTGGCTGGCTTCTTCTTTGTGAAGAAAAAGGGTGGCGAGTTAAGACCATGTATCGATTATAGGGGTCTTAATCGTCTTACCATTAAGAATGCTTACCCTATTCCGCTCATTATGGAACTCTTTGACCGCCTCAAGGGAGCTACGGTCTTTACTAAACTTGATTTGAGAGGAGCGTACAATCTCGTTAAGATTAAGGAGGGTCACGAATGGAAAACAGCATTTAAAACCAGGAGCGGGCATTATGTGTATCTTGTAATGCCCTTTGGCCTATGTAATGCTCCTGCTGTTTTTCAGGAGTTTATTAATGATGTCCTACGAGATATGTTGCAACAGTGTGTTGTGGTGTACTTAGACAACATTCTCATACACTCACCCACACTTGAGGCTCATCGTTCTTCAGAGAATACGTGAGAACGGCCTGTTTTTTAAACTTGAGAAATGTGAGTTCCATCAGACTCAAGTAACCTTCCTAGGTTATGTTATCTTCGTTGCAGGGTTCTCCATGGATCCTGACAAGTTATCTGCAGTTCTGCAGTGGCCTCGCCCAGTTGGTCTTCGGTCTATTCAACGCTTTTTGGGGTTCGCCAATTACTATAGAAAGTTTATTAAATACTTTTCTTCCTTGGTCAAACCTATCACAGACATGACCGGTAAAGAGAATGATCCACTCCATTGGTCACCTACTGCCCTTGAGGCCTTTGATAGTCTTAAGACTGCCTTTGCTGCCGCTCCAGTTCTGGCTCATCCTAAACCTGTCCTGCCTTTCGTTCTTGAGGTGCCCTCTTGTCTCAACGTCCTATGCCTGACGGTTCCTTGCATCCGTGTGGTTTCTTCTCTAAGAAATTGTCTCCAGCGGAGTGCAATTATGAAATTGGCGACAGGCAATTACTGGCCATAATTTTGGCACTCAAGGAATGGAGGCATCTTCTCGAGGGTACTAGCGTGCCAGTGCTCATTCTTACTGACCACAAGAATTTAACTTATCTATCTGAAGCAAAACGTTTGTCGCCCCGACAGGCCAGATGGGCGCTATTTTTGTCTCGATTTAATTATGTGGTCTCCTACCTGCCTGGTAGTAAGAATGTTAGGGCTGCTGCCCTCTCTCAACAATTTTCGCCTCTGTCCAAGGAGGAGTCTGTATCTACTCCTGTTATACCTCCTGACCATATTTTGGCTACCATACGTACTAATTTGACGTCTCCCTTGGGGAAGGAGATCCTGGCTGCACAAACCAATGCATCGCCTGAGAAACCTAGTGGTAAGTGTTTTGTTCCTGAGAATCTTCGAACTAAACTTTTGCACACTTACCACTATCCTAAAGCAGCAGGTCACCCAGGCAAGAACAAAATGATTTGGTCTGTCACTCGACAATTCTGGTGGCCAGGTCTTCGTTCTGATGTTGCTGCGTATGTTGCCTCCTGCTCATTTTTTGCACATTTTCTATGGGTCTTCTTCAACCTATTGCTAATGGTGAGCGTCCTTGGACACATCTTTCCATGGACTTCATTGTCAAGCTCCCTGTTTCCAATGGCAATACTGTTATCCTTATGGTGGTTGACCGTTTTTCTAAAATGTCACATTGTATTCCCTTGATGAAGCTGCCTACCGCTCAGGAGCTTGCTTCAATTTTTGCCCGGGAGGTCTTCCGTTTACATGGGTTACCCAAGGAGATAGTGTCGGACCGGGGTAGCCAGTTTGTCTCCAGATTTTGGTGTTCCTTTTGTGCTCAAATGGGGGTCCAGCTTTCCTTCTCCTCAGCATATCACCCTCAATCCAATGGGGCTGCGGAACGGTCTAATCAAGCTCTGGAACAGTTCCTCCATTGCTATGTCTCAGATCACCACAATAATTGGTCTGAACTGTTACCTTGGGCAGAGTTTGCTTGTAATAGTGCTATTAATGCTTCCTCCAAGTTATCCCCGTTCATGGCGAATTATGGGTTTCAACCATCCTTGTTGCCCGATTCATTCATGTCTCAGGGTATTCCGGCTTTGGAGGAGCATCTCCAGCAACTCCGTTCCACGTGGGTGCAGATTCAGGATTGCCTTCATCGTTCTATGCAGCGCCAAAAGTTCCAGGCTGATCGTAGGCGTCTGCCTGCACCTTCCTACCAGGTTGGTGAGAGAGTTTTGCTGTCCTCCCGCAACTTGAACCTTCGTGTGCCTTCCAATAAATTGGCTCCCCGTTATGTTGGTCCTTTTCGAATACTCCGACGGGTTAATCCTGTGGCCTACGCTCTTGACCTTCCTCCTGCTATGCGCATCTCCAATGTTTTTCATGTCTCCCTCTTGAAATCATTGGTTTGTAATCGGTTTACCACTGTGTTGCCTCGTCCCCGTCCTATCTTTGTTGACAACCATGAGGAGTATGAGGTCAGCAGCATTATTGACTCTCGTATGTCCAGGGGCTGTGTACAGTATTTGGTTCACTGGAGGGGCTATGGTCCGGAGGAGCATTCTTGGGTTCCCTCCTCTGATGTTCATGCTCCCGCCCCCCCGTGCCTTCCATGCCCGTTTCCCCAATAAGACTTTTGTCCTCCCACGGGGGAGGGGTCATTGAGGGGAGGGTACTGTCAGGGTTTTTCTCTGTTGTGTTTGCCATGTGCTGCTGGCAGCCATTTTACTCACCTCTCTTCCTGACTTGGTGCATTGTGGGGGATGCTGCTCACTTCCTGCACTTCCTTTTATGGCCAGACTGTTGTGCATCATCCATGTGAGACAGGATGCAGTCTCAGAATTGTGATGTCATCATTTATTATTTAAAGGGCCTCTGTTCAGTATGCTTTGCGTTGACTGAGACCTGTTTGTGAGAGTTCCTGTGTATTATCTGGCTGCCTGACGTCCTTCCTGGTTCCTGATCCCTGGCTTGTTCCTGACTCTGCTGTTCTCCTTGTTCCTGATTCCGGCTCGCCTGACTATTCGCTTTGGCTCCTGACTCGGCTCGTCTGACTACCAGCTCTGGTTTTGACTCCTGGCTTGTTATTTGACTTGTGGACATTTTATAATTTTTTGTTATTAATAAAGGTGTGATTATTTTTGCACTTCTCGTCTCAGTCTGATTCCTGGCACTCTGACAGTTAGTCTCTGCAAATGTATAGCCCATCTGTATAAAGCAAGATCAGGGAAACCCAACCCACCTCTGTCACGGAGGAGATATAGTATCTTCCTTGGTATTCTAGGTTTTACCCCTGCCCATATAAACCGCTCTAATGTTCTTTGCAAATGGGGCAAAAAGTCTCTAGGTAGGGAAACCGGAACACTCTGTAAGACAAATAAAATACGAGGCAATATATTCATTTTGATTATTCCTAATTTCCCCAACCAGGACAATAATTTATTCTTCCAGGAAGATAGGTCATTAATTATGTCTTTCCTCAAAGACAAATAATTGTATGTGAAGAGGTTTTGAGGGTTCGCTGAAAGGTATATGCCGAGATATTTAAGTTTAGTAGTTGCTATTGGGATTTTAAATTCTGCCGCCAAGGATTAAATGTGTTCTTGTGTTGTATTTATATTAAGAAGTTCTGACTTTGTGATGTTAAGGTGGAAATTATAGAGTGAGCCATATTCAGTAATTTCTTTCAAAAGTTTGGGAATCGAGGTGTCAATGTTTGTAAGGGTATAAAGAACATCATCGGCATAAAGTGCCTGCTTGTATTCCGATTCACCAATCTGTATACCTGTAATGTTTGGATTTTTACTAACCTTGTGTGCTATTGCTTCTATTGATAGGGCGAAAAGTAACGGAGAGGGGGCACCCCTGCCTGGTCCCATTAGAAATGGTAAAAGCTTCTGATATGGTGCCATTTATCCTAACGCGTGCATTTGGGGACGAGTATAGAGCGAAGGTCATGTTGATGAAAGCTTCACCAAAATTCATTGCTTTCATAGTTTGTCGTAGAAAAAGCCAGTCGACGTGATCAAAAGCTTTTTACGCGTCGGTTGCAAAGAGCGCCATAGCGATACCTTTCACTTGTGCGTGGTTTATTAGTTGTATTATCTTGTTGGTGTTATCACGCGCCTCTCGGCCTGGAACAAACCCAAACTGATCAGTGGAGATAAGATTCGGGAGATATTTATTAAGGCGATTTGCTAGTATTTTGGCTAGAATTTTAATGTCCATATTAAGCAAGGAGATGGGCCTAAAATTTGCAGGGGACGTAGGGGTTTTTCCCGATTTAGGGATGACCGCGATATGACCTTCCAGCATCGAGCTTGTGAGTGTGGGATTGGAAATTAGGCTATTGAAGAGTAGGAGCAGCATAGGACTCAGTGATTTGGTAAAAAACTTATAGTATTTGGGGGAAAACCCATCTGGGCCTGGACTCTGAAGTCTTTTATGGCCTGAGCAAGTTCCTCCTCTGAGATGGGTGCATCTAATCTGTCTTTGTGTTCTGATTCTAACTGTGGTAAACCCAAATCAGTCAAGTACTGGTCTATCTTTTGTTGTCCATGCAAAGTGCCCAGGGTGTTGTCCTTAGTGTTGTTCGTATCTGTTATATTATACAGCGCTTTATAGTAGGATTGAAATGAATTAGTGATTTGTTTACTGCTCTTTAATGTAGTTCCATCAGGGTCTTGTATAAAGTGTATATGAGTTTTTATTGGTTTTCTACAAATTGTTTTTGCTAAAAGTTTCCCTGGTTTATTGCCCCCTTCGTAATATTGTTGTTTTGTATTGAATTGCCTATGCTGGAATGCCTTTCTCAACAGGTCATTAAGTTCTTTCCTATTATTCTCTAACTTTTCCTTAATTTCCATGTCTGAAGGATTAGTCTTATGTAGTTTCTCTAACTGAGTGATGGATTCAGTCAGTTGGGTGTGCCGAATTCTGTGTTGTTTATTAAGGCATGCTTTGTGTTTAAGGAACTCTCCTCACATCACACATTTGTGCGCTTCCCAATGGGTTGTAGGAGAGGTTTGAGTGTTAAATAAATAGTCCGATAGTGATTTCTGTATTTCTAGTTTTATCAGGGGGTCATCTAATAAGAAGTCATCTAGTCTCCAAATGTATACTGTTGGGGGAAGGTCAGGCCATTGTATAGTACAGATGACTGGGGCGTGATCGGACCATGTTATGGGACCTATAGAACAGGATGTGACCATGTCAAGGCCAGTTGTGTCAGAGAAGAAGTAGTCTATGCAAGAGTATTTATTGTGTGGGGGTGAGTAGTATGTGAAGTCTTTACTCATGGGGTGTAATGATCTCCATACGTCATGCAGCATTAGATTTGAGAGAGCACTCTTCACTAATTTTGTTATCTTTGGAGAAGTGCTAGTAGATCTATTGGAGGTATCAAGCTGTGCATCCATAGACAGATTGAAATCTCCAAAGAGAAAGATAGGGCCCTTTGCCACGTCTAAAAGGAGCCTTGAAATTTTGGCCATGAAGAAGTGTTGGTCTGTGTTCGGGCTATATATTGTTGCCAGGGTTACTTGGTGGTCGTATATAAGGTGCCTACCAGTATTAAGTATCTACCCTCCGGTCTCTTTCTGCATGTGTGATCTTTAAGAGAGTGGAGGGATGAATTAAAATTCCGACTCCACATCGTTTAGCTGTGCACGATGCAAAAAGGGCCGTTGGGTATTCTACATTAAACCATTTAGGCTATATGCCTCTGCGGAAATGTGTTTCCTGAAAGAAAAGGACATGGCTATGCAAATTTTTTAAGGCTCTGAGAGCTATAGACCTCTTACCTGGACTGTTCAGCCCTTTTGCATTTATAGTGGTGAAGGTAAGTCCATTAGAGCCAAACCTACTATTACGAGCGTTCATGATGATGAGAAAATCAAAACAAAACACCTAAGGGAAAAAAAAGGATGCAGGAAAAACAAGGAGAAAATGAGATCAGTTCAGAAGGAAGGAGAGGAAGAGTATCCGGTACACAGTAGTAGTCAATCAGAACACTACAGATAAGATAATGTCAAATACGAACGACCAATAGACAAATGTAGTGTAATAACCAACAATTAGAGCAGGGGTAGCAACCCCTAGACTAAAACAATATAAGGTGGTGAGATACTCCTGATTACTCAGGAGTCTCTTTCAGGAGGTTAACTTCTTTATGGCATAATTTGAGCGGTATAATTATAGAGGATAAAAGTGGGGGATACACGGGTTGTAGCTTAAGATGTGAAAAAGAAAGGTCTAAGGGCGATATTTTGAGAAGAGGAGGAAAAAAGAAGAGTAGAGAGAGGATTTGAGTGTATAAGAGGGGAGAAGTGAAGAGGAACAGGGAGAGAGTATAGGGGTGCCAGTTAAAGACAGAGCAACTATCCAATCTTCCCAAGTCATAAGATAAGCAGCTGTCTTAGATAAAAAAAATTAAAGGATAAACCTATCGTGCAAGATTAAGTTATTTGCAACACTCAGCTGTCGTTACCTCTCTGGACCTCCTTGTTGTCAAATCTCATGCAGCTTCTAACAGAATGGTGGTAGTCGCGGGGACGACAACCCCTTGTCAGTATATAAACCTTGTGTAAAAACATTAACAATTGTCAACCCAACTCCACCATAACTAAAACATTAAAATGTGAAGCAAAACATTGTTTAAAAACCTGCAAGAAAAGCATTAATAGGTCAGAATAACAATGAAAGGATACTGTTTTAGAATGTCTGTTATTTGGGAACGTAGTTTCCATCAGAAAGCGTTAACAGTAGATCAAGACATATCCATGCCCGGCAAACAAAATTATTGAAGTTACTCCCAAATAGGTAAGGTACTTAAGAGTTCTTCTGATGCACAAATCGGCCACAGTCTCAAGCCGATGCGAAAGACAAAGAGAGTGGGCGCACTAAAGTTCAAGCCTTCATGCTATCTGGAAAGCATATTGTCTGGTCTGTGTTAAGGTAAAGGTCAGCCATATATATCCTCACTCAGGCTTTCAAATAAAGCTGCAAACTTTTAGAGGTCTGAGTTCAGGTCTTCATCCTCTCTCCTGAGGGGACTCTTCATGTAGATGAGTGTGGCCTTATTCAGTGGTCTGATTCTATTTGGTCGCCTGCGTGGACCCGCTGAGGTGTAGGATTCTCTTCCAGAGACAGGATCATGTAGAAAGATTGGATGTCTGATCCAGGCTTATAGATAGCGGTTTTATTTTGATGTGTGGCTATCAGTGACACGGGAAGCCCCACCTGTATTGAACCTTGTGTAATCTCAGTTTTGCTGTGATATGACTTAGGTCACTTCTTTTTTGAAGCGTAGTTGGTGACAGGTCGGAGAAGATCTGTAGGTCCTCACCTGCGTGACGAACCGGGTGTTGTGTGCAGGCACATTTAAGTATTTCTTCTTTATCCTTAAAGCTAAGGAGGCACACAATAATGTCCCTGGGGGGCGCTTTTGGAGGAGGCCTAGTTCTGAGAGCTCTGTGGGCTCGTTCCAAGGCAATATCTGGGGAGGACGGCGTTCCTTTCAAAGTGCGGAACAAACTTTGAAAGTAACCTTCAATTGTCGGCGGATGGATCGTTTCAGAGACTCCTCTAATACGTGGGTTGTTTCTACGGCCTCGGTTGTCAAGGTCTTCTAGCTTGTCAGAAAGTTGTTGTATGACTTCTGACTGCCCTTGCATATCTGTAGCCATTTTCTGGATTGAGGTGGTGTTGGTGGTCTGAGTTGTTTCAACCTGCGTGATCCTGCTGTCCAGAGAGCTAATGTCTTTTCTAAGATCATTGAATAGATTAGGTTATTGACCAGAGTGATTCTGCAAGTTAATTAGAACCCTTTATTTTTTATTTTACTATTATATTTCTTTTTCTTTTCTCTCACCTTTTCTACCTCCTCTCTATTTTATTATTATTATTTTTTTTATTTTATTTTTTTTTATTTTTTTTTATTTGCCTTTCTTTATTTTGCTTCAAATACTGCTAGAAAGAGTCTGCTGATCAGGTCTGTATGCGATTCTGTCAGGGAACCCCTATATTAATGCACAAATAACTCTCTGTCCTTGAAGCAAAACCGCAAAAAGTGACATAAATTTTTCACTGCAGTCTGGTTAGGCTGATCTGACAACAAGAGTGTTATGTCATTAAGGGAAAGTAGGGATCAAAAAAGTTTCTAGTGCTCTTTATTCTTTTACTCAGAGAAAATAAAATGATTGTCAAGGGGCAGGTCACTTTATTTTAGTGAGGGATCGAGGCTCTTTCGTGAGCGTGAAGTATGGGTAAAACTGAGGGTATATGTCTCCTTCACGAGTACCAGTGTATTTGTTGCCTTAGGAGAAAGTGGCGCTACACTGTGTGCAAGCCGCTATTGATATGCCTCAGGAGTTTGTAAGCAAGGTCCGTGTGACCGTTATGTAATTTACAAGGTTCTGGTCTTTTTTTTCCCTATAGTGCATGAACTGTTCTATGACGCAGCAAGGCCTGGTGTGCTGTATCAGAGCTCTGTCGTGCGCGTGTGTGTGGTTACGGTCCTTTGACCGGGAATACCAGCTTTCCTTGCCGCAATGAAAACGACAGATGTCCAGCAGCTCTGATGTGCAGGATCTAGTGAGGGAACAATATGTTTCCGGTATTAGTGCTTGTAGTGAGTAGCACCAGCGGCCATTTATTCACTCCCGTCTTCTGTCGCAGCTCCTCCAAGGAAACTCATGTGATGCCCTTTATTTTCAGTTTTTTAAATGTTGGATTGAGTGTCTGTTAGCCACAACCTTCTTCCCAAACAGATTTTCATAAATTGAAGGATTTTTTGCCATTTTTTATTATTTTTTCAGTCTAAGGGTTTAGGAGCTCACTTACGGCTAGATTTAGAGTTTTGTCGGTAAGGACCCGCGTAGCTAACGCCGGCTTTTTTCTGGCCGCACCATAAAAATAACTCTGGTATTGAGAGTCCACATAAAGGCTGCGTTAGGCTCCAAAAAAGGAGCGCAGAGCATATTTAACGCAGCTTCAACTCTCGATACCAGAGTTGCTTACGGACGCGGCCAGCCTCAAAAACGTGCTCGTGCACGATTCCCCCATAGGAAACAATGGGGCTGTTTGAGCTGAAAAAAAACCTAACACCTGCAAAAAGCTGCGTTCAGCTCCTAACGCAGCCCCATTGTTTGCTATACGGAAACACTTCCTACGTCTGCACCTAACACTCTAACATGTACCCCGAGTCTAAACACCCCTAACCTTACACTTATTAACCCCTAATCTGCCACCCCCGCTATCGCTGACCCCTGCGTATTATTATTAACCCCTAATCTGCCGCTCCGTAAACCGCCGCTACTTACTTTATCCCTATGTACCCCTAATCTGCTGCCCTAACATCGCCGACCCCTATATTATATTTATTAACCACTAATCTGCCCTCCACAACGTCGCCTCCACCTGCTTACACTTATTAACCCCTAATCTGCCGACTGGACCTGAGCGCTACTATAATAAAGTTATTAACCCCTAATCCGCCTCACTAACCCTATAATAAATAGTATTAACCCCTAATCTGCACTCCCTAACATCGCCGACACCTAACTTCAATTATTAACCCCTAATCTGCCGACTGGAGCTCACCGCTATTCTAATAAATGTATTAACCCCTAAAGCTAAGTCTAACCCTAACACTAACACCCCCCTAAGTTAAATATAATTTACATCTAACGAAATTAATTATCTCTTATTAAATAAATTATTCCTATTTAAAGCTAAATACTTACCTGTAAAATAAATCCTAATATAGCTACACTATAAATTATAATTATATTATAGCTATTTTAGGATTAATATTTATTTTACAGGTAACTTTGTAATTATTTTAACCAGGTACAATAGCTATTAAATAGTTAATAACTATTTAATAGTTACCTAGTTAAAATAATAACACAATTACCTGGAAAATAAATCCTAACCTAAGTTACAATTAAACCTAACACTACACTATCATTAAATTAATTAAATAAAATATCTACAATTACCTACAATTAAACCTAACACTACACTATCAATACATTAATTAAATACAATATCTACAAATAACTACAATGAAATAAACTAACTAAAGTACAAAAAATAAAAAAGAACTAAGTTACAAAAAATAAAAAAATATTTACAAACATAAGGAAAATCTTACAACAATTTTAAACTAATTACACCTACTCTAAGCCCCCTAATAAAATAACAAAGCCCCCCAAAATAAAAAATGCCCTACCCTATTCTAAATTACTAAAGTTCAAAGCTCTTTTACCTTACCAGCCCTGAACAGGGCCCTTTGCGGGGCATGCCCCAAGAAGTTTAGCTCTTTTGCCTGTAAAAAAAAACATACAATACCCACCCCCCAACATTACAACCCACCACCCACATACCCCTAATCTAACCCAAACCCCCCTTAAATAAACCTAACACTAAGCCCCTGAAGATCATCCAAACTTGTCTTCACCATACCAGGTTCACCGATCCGTCTTGGCTCCAAAATCTTCATCCAACCCAAGCGGGGGCTAGACATCCATCTTCCGGCGGCAGAAGAGGTCCAGAAGAGGCTCCAAAGTCTTCATCCTATCCGGAAAGAAGAGTAGATCCGGACCGGCAACCATCATCTTCCAAGCGGCATCTTCTATCTTGATCCGATGAGGACCGGCTCCATCCTGAAGACCTCCACCGCGGACCCATCTTCATCCGGCGACGTCCAACTGAAGAATGACGGTTCCTTTAAGGGACTTCATCCAAGATGGCGTCCCTCGAATTCCAATTGGCTGATAGGATTCTATCAGCCAATCGGAATTAAGGTAGGAATATTCTGATTGGCTGATGGAATCAGCCAATCAGAATCAAGTTCAATCCGATTGGCTGATCCAATCAGCCAATCAGATTGAGCTCGCATTCTATTGTTCAGGGCTGGTAAGGTAAAAGAGCTTTGAACTTTAGTAATTTAGAATAGGGTAGGGCATTTTTTTATTTTGGGGGGCTTTGTTATTTTATTAGGGGGCTTAGAGTAGGTGTAATTAGTTTAAAATTGTTGTAATATTTTTCTTATGTTTGTAAATATTTTTTTATTTTTTGTAACTTAGTTCTTATTTATTTTTTGTACTTTAGTTAGTTTATTTCATTGTAGTTATTTGTAGGTATTGTATTTAATTTATTTATTGATAGTGTAGTGTTAGGTTTAATTGTAGGTAATTGTAGGTATTTTATTTAATTAATGTATTGATAGTGTAGTGTTAGGTTTAATTGTAACTTAGGTTAGGATTTATTTTACAGGTAAATTTGTAATTATTTTAACTATTTTAGCTATTAAATAGTTCTTAACTATTTAATAGCTATTGTACCTGGTTAAAATAAATACAAAGTTACCTGTAAAATAAATATTAATCCTAAAATAGCTATAATATAATTATAATTTATATTGTAGCTATATTAGGATTTATTTTACAGGTAAGTATTTAGCTTTAAATAGGAATAATTTATTTAATAAGAGTTAATTAATTTCGTTAGATTAAAATTATATTTAACTTAGGGGGGTGTTAGTGTCAGGGTTAGACTTAGCTTTAGGGGTTAATACATTTATTAGAATAGTGGCGAGATTCGGTCGGCAGATTAGGGGTTAATAATTGAAGTTAGGTGTCGGCGATGTTAGGGAGGGCAGGTTAGGGGTTAATAAATATAATATAGGGGTCGGCGGTGTTAGGGGCAGCAGATTAGGGGTACATAGCTATAATGTAGCTGGCGGCTCTTTGCGGTCGGCAGATTAGGGGTTAATTATTGTAGGTAGGTGGCGGCGACGTTGTGGGGGGCAGGTTAGGGGTTAATAAATATAATATAGGGGTCGGCGATGTTAGGGCAGCAGATTAGGGGTACATAGGGATAATGTAGCTGGTGGCGGCGTGCGGATGGCAGATTAGGGGTTAATAAGTGTAGATAGCTGGCGGCGACGTTGTGGGGGGCAGATTAGGGGTTAATAAATATGGTATAGGGGTCGGCGGTGTTAGGGGCAGCAGATTAGGGGTACATAAGGATAATGTAGGTGGCGGTCGGCAGATTAGGGGTTAAAAAAATGTAATCGAGTTGCGGCGATGTGGGGGGACCTCGGTTTAGGGGTACATAGGTAGTTTATGGGTGTTAGTGTACTTTAGAGTACAGTAGTTAAGAGCTTTATGAACCGGCATTAGCCCAGAAAGCTCTTAACTACTGACTTTTTTCTGCGGCTGGAGTTTTGTCATTAGATTTCTAACGCTCACTTCAGACACGACTCTAAATACCGGAGTTAGAAAAATCCCATTGAAAAGATAGGATACGCAATTTACGTAAGGGGATCTGCGGTATGGAAAAGTCGCGGCTGAAAAGTGAGCGTTAGACCCTTTTTTGAGTGACTCCAAATACCGGAGGTAGCCTAAAACCAGCGTTAGGAGCCTCTAACGCTGGTTTTCACGGCTACCGCCAAACTCCAAATCTAGGCCTTAGTGTGCAGCCATTCGCCTGCGTGGCCAAACTCTGCCCCCTATTTTCTGTAATTTTAGGTAAATTTAAACTTAGGTTTAATTTTTTAATTTTTGGGGGTTAGATTTAGTTTTTTTTTAATTTTGGGTTTTTGGGCTTTTTTTAGATTGGGTTATGGACAATTCTTAAAAGAGCTGAATGCCCTTTTAAGGGCAGCAAAAGAGCTGAATGTCCTTTTAAGGACAATGCCCATACAAATGCCCATTTCAGGGCAATGGGTAGTTTAGGCTTTTTAGTGTTAGGTTTATTTATTTTGGTTGGTGGGTGGTGGGTTTTACTGTTAGGGGGGACTTAGAATTTGTTGTAACTGCAAAAGAGCTGTTTAACTTAGGGCAATGTCCTACAAAAAGCCCTTTTAAGGGCTATTGGTAGTTTAGCATTCTATTAGGGGGTGTTTTTATTTTGGGGGGCTTTTTTATTTTCATAGGGATTAGGTTGAATTTTTTTATTTTGGATAATGTGTTTATTTTTTTCTGTAGTTTTTATTTTTTATATTTACAACACCTAGGCTGCCCTCTGGGCAGGCTTACCAACTAGTTCTATATAAACTTTGGAGCACTGTGCAGACTCAAAGTTACTTTGCGGCCATACTCCAGCTTGGCAGGATTCCACTCACAAAACAGAACTACTTTCTATATCTTAATAACACACTTAAACCAAGGCTACATCAATTTTACTTTTCAGACCTCTCGCAATCAATACCTTCTGCTATTTTTTAACAGGGTAGGTGGTGTACACCTAGCGCCTGCTAACAGTGGTACCCTGTGGCTCTGGATTAATGACACCTAGCTGTCAAAGTGAGAGTTCTATTAGTGGGAGTGTAGCCAAAATGCCTAACCTACCGGAGGCTGGGGTACCGGTGAATAAATGAAATGAAATTATAAAAATATAAATCTCCTTATAATGCACTACTTTATTACATATAGTTATACAATGTAAAAAAACATGGATCTATGTTATTTCAATAAAAAACTAGTTACAGTGGCTAAAAACACTACTTACAGTGGTTAAAATCTTATGTGAAAAGTACAGTCAATATGGCATTGATCAACTTTAAGCAATCTTAAACAGCTATAAACATTCAATACAGTTTAGCAATAGTAATTTGTACTTAAGCGTCCATCACTATGCGCTCACTCAGATGTGATATGTGCTATCCCTTATATATACAAGCACTTGTGATGATCGTTCTAGAAGTTGGAGGTTGTGCCTAATGGTGATACTGTATTCTACAGAAAGGAAGGATACCGCTTTTGTATCCCCTGATGATTTTTTTTTTAAAATAAATATAAATATAGAAATATAAAGATAAATCTGTGTCCAACAATTAAAATTGAATCTGTATCCAGCAACAAATATATATGTAAAAAATATATGTGATTAAACACTCCTGTGTCCGGTGATAAAAATAGGGGCTCCTGTGTCCAGTGAAAAGATGTGGATAATTGTGTTCAAAAAGTGTCAATAGATTGACATCACTCCTTGTGTTATTGACATCATAGTGAAAAAAACAAGTGATAAAAAAACATAGAAAAATGTGTGCAGATTTTAGACTTTCAATCCTTAGAAATATGTTGTGAGTAAAATTCTTAATGTTGTGAGCTCATTTGGTGTTCAGCTTTCTTGGAAGATATAGAGTTCTCTGATGGATCCTTCTGTGAAAGAAATTAATGATAGTATAGATCGTTTTGATTGTGGTGTATAAATGAAATAAGGCTTACCAGTTATTAGTCAGTCAACGCGTTTCGGCCTCTCATAGGTCTTTCTCAAGACTCTGAGTCTTGAGAAAGGCCTATGAGAGGCCGAAACACGTCTTGAGAAAGACCTATGAGGCCGAAACACGTTGACCACTGTAAGTAGTGTTTTTGGCCACTGTAACTAGTGTTTTATTGAAATAACATGGATCCATGTTTTTTTTACATTGTATAACTATATGTAATAAAGTAGTGCATTATAAGGAGATTTATATTTTTATAATTTAATTTAATATATTCACCGGTACCCCAGCCTCCGGTAAGTTAGGTGCTTTGGTTACACTCCCACTAATATAATTTTTTAACAGGGTGCCTTCCCTAATCCAAA
This sequence comes from Bombina bombina, assembly GCF_027579735.1. NCBI lineage: Eukaryota > Metazoa > Chordata > Amphibia > Anura > Bombinatoridae > Bombina > Bombina bombina. The sequence goes on from NC_069499.1 coordinate 439,152,867, forward strand.
TTATTCCCTTTGTGTCATTTCCCTGTTTCCTAATTAGCAATCCTCATACAGCAAGTCCTTATTGCATCCTGCTGCTCTCCAACAAATGAGTAGATGCCTGCTCTAATATATTGTACTCCATCTACCACTTGTCTGCTAGTCCCTCACATCTCAAAACTGTAGTTCAATATCGTTCCTATACTCACTCATATTTAACTCTAGCCTTTCTGCTGTTATTGTCCTATTTTACTTTAAATAAAACAAATATACAATCCTTTATCCTAAATATTGCCCTGTGAAACTGTCTTTTTTATATAAACTTCTGGAACAATTTATGTCTTTTTCTCCTCAATTCTTACCCTCTCTATGACGCTGTTTAACGAATGAATCAACCCTAAAATAACAGATTAACTTCCCAAGCAGAAAAACAAGGCCATTTCTTAATACACTACTAGATATTTCTTCTACCTTCAACATTGATTATACCCTTATACAAAATCTCTACATCCTTGGCATTCATAACAATGCTCTGGAATGGATGTATTCATGTCTCCCCAACAGGACATAAGGAGTTTCATTTTTAATGCCTGTATTGATACGGATACATCAAGTGTGAAGAATAATGACAGTATGTGACTCCAACTTAATTTAAAAACAAATGTTATTGAACATTGAATTGTATTATCCTGTCATTTTTCCAAAGTCAGCTTTCCTATGATTTCACTATATTCAGAAACACCTCTGCAATATTTTCTAATATAAAATTGGCGTAAAAAATATCCTAATTCATCCTGAAAAACATTTCTTTCTTTTGTAATTCCATTATATACAAACGTAGGCCCTTTTCCTCTCAAGTCTTGAACATTGCAGCTTGTTACTTTCTGCTTTACCTAGTTTGTCTTTTCGCTCTGTAAATAATCCTAAATGGCGCTGTTCAGATCATCTTCCTTTATTTTTAAATTCTTTTGGATTCTCATTAAGACATGAATAAATTACAAAATACTTCTCACCAGTTTTTAAGATTATTTACTCCGTTACCTAAGTTAATGGGGCCTATTTATCAAATGTCTTGCGGACCTGATCCGACAGTGCGGATCAGGTCCGCAAAACATCGCTGAATGCGGAGAGCAATACGCTCTCCATATTCAGCATTGCAATGCCGCCCCCTGCAGATTCGCGGCCAATGGGCCGCCAGCAGGGGGTGTCAATCAACCCGATCGTACTCAATCGGGTTGAATTTCGGCGATTCCTGTCCAACTGGTCAGAGCAGGCGGACAGGGTTATGGAGCAGTGGTCTTTGTGACCGCTGCTCCATAACTTGTGTTTCTGGCGAGTCTGAAGACTCGCCAGAAACACGGGCCATCAAGCTCTGTTTGGAGCTTGATAGATAGACCCCTATGTCTCTTTTCTTATATCTTGTTATACTGGACCACCATTTATGGTCTTCTCAAGAGTATTTCCTCTACAGATAGGCCCCTATGTCTCTTTTCTTATATCTTGTTATACTGGACCACTATTTATGGTCTTCTCAAGAGTATTTCCTCTACACCACTAACATTTGCAGACCAAGAACAAGCATAAAATAATTTTAGGATATTTACTGTTCTGAAATATGTTTGCTGTGGAAGGCCCTTTCCTTTTCTAGCATGACCACTCCCTTGTGCACAAAGCAAGATGCATGAAGACATGGTATGGCAAGTCCATTGTGGAGGAACTCAAGTCACCTGCATAGAGCCCTGACCTCAACCCCATTAAACATCTTTGGATCAATTGGAACATTGATTGTGGGACATACCCTCTAATCAGTGCCTGACCTTGCAAATGCTCTTTTGGCTGAATAGGCACACATTCCACAGACACATTCCAAAAAACTTGTGGAAAGCCTTCCCAGAAGAATGCAGGCTAGTGTATAGAGTTTAGAAACACTGTCTTGCTTTTCCCGTTTCTCCTCTTTTTACCCTGGAACTCCAAACCCAGAAATTGTCAAAGTTTAAAATATTGATGAATTCCTACTGGTATACCTTATGACATCATTGTATACAGTAACACAGAAAAAAACAATTGTTTCTGTTATTGTTATGTCTCAAATTACTTTCTTTGTAGATGTGGTTTGGTTGCTATATATTTGCTTATCTTTTTTTTTTTTTTTTGCTGAAGCTTTCCTCCAGTATTCTTCTGCATACATATTGCTGCTATCCAACATGCAGGTAAGTTTATCTACACAGTATACATATTTAAAAAATATATCATGCTCTATAGAAAATAGACATAAAATATGATAATGCACTGGTAAAGTAAATTTCAACTATTTGGCAGTAACACCAAAAATTATTATTACTATTGCTTCTTCAAAGACAACTGTTTCACACTTGTAAATTGTTTAATGGAAACAATATCTTCAAATACACAGAACCTTGCATATTATACTTTGCATTGTGTCCAACTATGCTGTTGACATTGCTATACATTGTATTGCAATGTAATAAAGAAATTAATGTCTGTGCTTTTGCTGTTTTAGGTAGAGCAGGAAGAATGGAACACTGAAGCAGTTTCTCAACAAGGCTGTTCTAAAAATGAAGTGACCAGAAAATATCACATCTTTTTTTGTAACAACAGGGGTTGAAAAATTCACTTATGAAACTCACAATAAGCTTAGAATGTTACTGGCAACAATGAACACAAACGGTCTGTTTATAAAGTTTGTCAGTGGGAAAGAACTGTGCAAACAGCTGGATTATTTCTAAAAAAAATGGTTTATGAACAAATGAATCTGTCTGTGCAGTGATGTCCAACATCACACAGACATATAAATAAATATATATATATATATGTCTAAGAGATGGGTCCAGAAGAAAAGAATGCCACAAATGAATACCTTTAAATGAATATATACAAAAATGAGTTGCTGCTTCACCATTTAAAATATTGAGTAATTATTGAGTAATAATGTATTAGTAAATAAACAGCTCTGCCCATGTGTAAATGCTCCAAACAGTGTGTGTTGGTGAATAATCTTATAATATAATCTAAATTATATTGTACTTGTTCCATCTGAGGCCTCCACTACATTGCACCACCCATAGAAGCTCTTACTTAAAGAAATATATATATATATTCATGTACAAACCGCCTTACCCAGTTAACCTCTAACCCCCTTTATTACTGCCACTTATTGTTTAAAGTCTGAACAATCATACATCAATAAACACTGTCTATACATGACCCCCACCATAAACACATATCTCCAAAACAAATCTACTGTGCAGCCACCATCACTTATGGGCTATACCCTAAGGATTCATTATAGGGTGCATCTTCCTTTGACTTTAACATTTAAAAAACTATGGGCTAGATTACAAGTTGAGTGCTAAATATCGCTTACGCTAAAGTAATATTTGTGCTCAACTAATACCAGTGCACGCTAATGTGCGCTGATATTACAAGTGAGGTGCCATACGAACGCGACTTCGCATTTGCATTGCACAGAAGCATTGTGCTAAAAAGAGCGCAATTTCATAGGCTCGAATGGGAGCCTCTGGTTAATTTTTTGAGCGCTAATTACTACCACAAACTTGCAGTAGCAATAACCAGTCACTTGTAATGGTTAATTATTGTGCACCTGCAAACGGGTAAATTTGCCTGTTTGCGTGCGCACAATAAATTAGTGCTCCACTTGTAATCTAGGCCTAAATAAGTATTATATATACAGGGCTCAAAATTTAAAAACTCACCCAATAGCCGTTTAACAGTGGCAAATGAAAGTTAGTGAATGAATGTTGCATCAACATTCACTAACTGTTCGAAGTCTGGTGAAGTGTTATAAGTAGCAAAGTTAGCACATTATGGGTCAGATTACAAGCGGTGCACTATTTTTCTTCGCTTTTCTCGCAAACACTGCTCAAAGTAAACTTTTTATTGCGTGTGTATTACAAGTTGAAAGTAAATTGCTTACGTGTGAGCAAAACCGGAAGCGCACTAACTTCTGGATATCGTTTATCATGGGCGCATTAACTTTTTCTCCCCATAGACATCAACGAAGCACGCTTAAAAAAACCCAACAGTTATCTCTCATCTGCAAACCCAAAACCGCATTAGACCTGTAGCATTAAACCCAAAGGTAGTTATGAATATTTTACTTCCAATGTTCTTCATATAGAAAAAAATGCTCTTTTGATTTTTAAATATATATTTGTACTCAAAGTCTTACTGTGACGTATCAGAAAGATAAAGGAGGGAGAGAGGAAAAGTGACTTGAGGTGTGCTGTGATCACATGGTCAGTATGCCTAAAAGGGGGCATACTCAAAGAAGTAAATGATAAAGGTAAAAGAGGAGGTAAAGGGATGGATGGGGGAAAGTAAAGGAAATACAGACAAAGAAGGTAAGGTGTGTACAGATATATATTTAGGGTAAGACTGCTCCTACAAATTCAGGGTAACCTATGCCCAGTCTTCCATCTTGTACTCAAAGTCTTACTGCGACGTATCAAAAAGCAAAAAGAGGAAGAGAGTAAAAGTGACCAGAGGAGTGCTGTGGTCACATGGTCAGTATGCCTAAAAGGGGGCAAAAAGAGAAAGAGTAGGATGAAGGAAAAGTTGATTAAATAATTACAACAATTATTCAGCCAAGTGTGAGAAACACAAAAAACATTACAACTTAAGGATCAGGAATATACCTAGCAAAGCATGATAAGTTCCATCTCCCTAATTCTTGATCACATGAGTGGGGACCCCATGACAAGAGGCAGCTGACGCAGATCCTAATCAAATGGAATGGCCAGAGAATGATTTATGGTTAAAAGCCTAGATACACTAAGATAATGTGACAATGTTTAATGAATATGTGTTGTAGTGAGGGGGGTACAGGCCAGCTAGTGAGAAGCCAAAAAATAGCTGCATAACCTGATAAAGCTGTAGCATCCGTAACTACATGAGGAATGAACATGAATATGCCGTCGCAAAGTAGAAGGAACTTGTCCCATATATGTAAATCAAATAAAGCAGCAGGACAAAAAATACTCTTAGCAAGGTAAAGCATACCTAGCAGTGACTGCAGCTCCTCCTGGTACAGAGAAGGGAGAGCTTAACATATGGATATGGACTACTAACCCTGCCTAACGTGACGAAAAAGAAGGAATCAACTAGGTAATGAATGACTTTCGACAGAAAATTATTAAAGCGATGAAAGATATAATAAGCAAATGACATCCCTGAAAACACTAAAGGCAAGGACAAAACCTAGACAGAGAGTATGCGTATAATTCAAAGGAACTTAGACTTAACAGCCAAATTCACATGCTACCAATTAATAAAAACCTTCTGAAAGTCAGCTAGCATGAAATGTGCCAGAGTGATAGAGAGGGCAATGATACTCGAACATGAGACTACTGGCAAAGGGGCTAAGACAGCTAGAGTTCGGGAGCAACAGGTGTCTCAGGGACAAGCTGGAGGATGGCTTTCTCTACACACTATCTACCCCAGCCCGAAGCTTGTGACATGAAGTCATCAATAAAAACAAAATAAAATGAATCTAAAACAGAGAAGTAGCAACAGTACATAAAAGATTTGTCCAATGCTGGAACCTAGTTTGCTGGGGAACATAAACCTAAATTAAACAGCTTGAGTGCTGTAGCCAGGTAAGAAATACCCCTATGCTGTAGCTCAGACATGAACTAGGGGATAATCCAGGACCTAAGTGAGGGTGAACTCCAGTGCTCCTATCCCCTGGCAGGAGATGGCGGGACATAGGCAAATTCATCAATATCTGAGGCTTGAGACATAACCTATGTAACTAAAAGACAATGGAGGCTAATCCATTGGGCCAGCAGGGGCAGCATCCCACTAGATAGGTCAAAAACAAACAAAAATTAATAAAATGCCCTTTGCCAAAAAATAAAAATAAATTAAAATGCCATAATAAAGTTATTAGTTTTTTCAGAAGTTAGGGCTTAATTTAAATAACAATTATAATATTTTATTTTATTATATGTAAAGCTTTTATTATTAAGTACTGCCAGATTTAGAAACTAGAATCTAAGGGGGGTGTTTGTGGAATATGCCCTGTTGTAGAGAAATTTGCACATGCTTTGTGTGCCCCTATTTGCCATTTGTCATGTGACTAATGTACTTTCCATTCGGGTGCCTAAGCACAGATGGACTTTTAATTGTTTATTGGTTGATAGCATGAGTGGCATGGGGCTTCTATTCTCTCATTGGATCACCATTCTCGTGAGGGGTGGGATTGCAGCAAGCAGAGCTCGCCTAACTGCATCCCAGAGCTGGGTGACTGCTACTGACAGGGAGGGCTGAGAGAGTGGAATTAGAGCAGCTTATTACAACATTGCAAGTGCTGCTTTATTATGTGACTGACTGAGTTGCAGAGGGCAATCTGCATGAGGGGGGAGAGATTGATTACACTGCAAGCCAAGGATGCAGAAAGAGAAACGTCAGGAAGACAATCAGCACCATCTTGTTATCTGGCTGTGAATAGGAGCAGGTGAGGATAAAGATCATATCTGCATTTTACTTGTAAAGCTGTTCTGATACCTTCCTGACCGCAATAAATACAGAAGAAGAAAGAATCAGCAGCTCCCCTGTGTTTATCGCAGTCAGGAAGGCATCAGAACATCAAATGCAGATTTGATCTCTATTCTCACCTGCTCCTATTCACAGCCATATAACAATAGATCTGCATATCCCTGCTGTTACAGAGGCATTCTATCGTGCAGCAGAGATTAGCAGCTTGTGCTCTCACAGTTAACTTGCACTGTCCCTCCTCCTGCTAGAAATAGAACACAAGAATGAGTGAGTGCGCTTCTTTGACTAATTTCAACACTGCTAAACACCCTAAAAATACATTTGTTCCTCCAAACAAATGTTTAAAATAAGATAAATATATGTACAATATAGGGGAGAGCTACAAATGCTGGTTGACATTATCTGTAACTATTGATTATAGTGTAACAACCTTATAATAGTTGGTGATAAAAGTTGAAGTTTTTTTTATTATTCTTTTGAATTATACTCTATGTGAAAATAAAATGAAGTGTCTTATAAAAATTAAAGTGTAATATAAAGTTGTTAGTATTTTCAAGTGTATCAATTGTTTTTTTTTCTTATTTAAGAATATGGTACCTTAAGTTTCTAGTGAGAAGAATATAAAAATGGTGTTTTTTTGTATTGCGTGAAAAAAAGTAAATAAAAATAGGAGAGAAATAATATAGAATTTTTTTTTTTTACTAATGTTTAGTTAAAAGTTTAAGTAACACTTTAAAATATTAGACCATTACATTAAAATCGACAATTAGCAAAAATGTTTAATTTACAAAAACATATTTTAAGATAATATGCTACAGTGGAAAAATTGGCTCAACCTATAGTTTAACTGTGTTGCGATATACAGCAATAGTATAGCAATACATTAACTTTATTGCGCAACCTATAGTTTAACTTTGTTGCGATATATGACAATAATGTATTGTTAGGTTAAGTGATTGATAATTAGTTGTAGTGCTATATAGTAACTCTGTATTTTGTTTTGTACTTCAACAGTGTAAATGCTGATAATTTACAACACCAAACAAATTACAACAAAAATAATAACTTAAAAGCTTGAGCTAGTTAAAACCAAAAGATATAGGTAAATATATCTCTATCACACTGCAGTGGATATAAAAGCACGTTCATTTTTAAAAGGTGCTTTAAAAATGTTTTAAAAGGCAAACCTTGACTTCTAATGGTGTTGGTTGGTCAAACGGTTGTAAGTGTACAAGTCTCGTATGTGAAGAAGCCGTTGCTTGGTATCCTGAGTCTCTAGCTCTATGCTTGTGCGTGGAGTAGAGTCCAGACCGGATTTTCCGGGTAGAGATGATTAGTACATCTACACGCTGATAGGGAAGATTGAGTATGCCCTTATGTTTTCAATGTAGCAGCGATGTTGAACCTTGTATTTAAAGATGGTAACAATCCTTATGGATAATGGTAGTAGTTATAATCCAAAAACACAGTTCTGTGCCATACAAAAAGATTGATTAGTGGTTTTACTTGGTTGTCTCAAGATGTGTAAAACTGGTGTTGGTGCGGATTGAGCTGCAAAATTGGGATATTGATATGAGTGCTATTAGTAATAGCTGAAATCCCAGGCATAGGTGTATTCTTTCTGCAGTTCCTTTTGTAATTACCTGAATAGTTCGTAAATGTTACTGCGGTAATAGAATCTTATGTCCGTTAGTTCAAGAAAGGAAATATAGATAATATCTCTGTTGGTATACACTTAATCCGGCTGTATCCTTTAAGGTTAGCTTTAGCAAAGCCCGTCTTCCTCTAGATGAGTTAGAATACTTAGCTGGTCAAATCTACGCATTTCGGCTGGTGGCCTTTATCAAGATACCCATAGGTCTTATATAGGGTATAAGTTCTTTCTCATTGGTCAAGTTTAAATATCTATTGTCCAATAGAACGTCCTTCAGACTTATTGAGACATTAGGCTAAATAAATTTCTTTTTACATTTTTTCACAATATGAATTACACAATGTTTCTTATGGCTATTCTAGATATGTATCACAAAATCTACCAAATAAACATTTAGATGTAGCAGTTAGTAATAACCGTAAAAAATTATAAATAACCAAAAAAATAGATTGTAATCTTTGCATGTTCGTATGTAACTCAATTTTCTGTTACTAAATAATAATATATATATGTAAGTGTTTAGAAGTCATGTTAATGCGCTGTTTCTATATACAGGTAGCCTTAAGTTTACGCCAGGGTTAGGTTCCAGGAGTAATGGTTGTAAATCGAAAGCATTGTAAATTGAAACCCAGTTTATAATGTAAGTCAATGGGAAGTGAGGGGGTTATGTTCAAGGCCCCTCTCAAAATTTTTCACCAATTTAGAAAAATATACCAATATAGGGATTAATGGCTAATATATGGTGAATATATAGATTTATTATTTAGGAAATTGCCCATTTTTTATATACTGATTTTCTATGAAGGATATTAAAGTGTTATATAAAATTATAGTGTTATATAAAGTTAAAAGGTAGATGATTTTTTGAGAAAAGATTTTTTTATTTTTTTTTTAAATAAAAAATTAAGATCAAATTCCATATTTAACCCATGGGGGTGTAGGGTTTTGAAATTGTAAATGTATTCTGCTTCCTTTCTAAGGATATTGTTTTTTATGTTTCCGCCTCTTTGACCTAGATAGACTTTTTTAACACCCCAAAATTTCATGTGTTCAATGTTCCCATGATGTATTTCTGTGAAATGTCTGTATAATATTGTTTTGGTGGCTTTTTGTTTGATTTGATTTAAGTGCTCCCTTATTCTGTCTCTTAACATTCAGTTTGTTTGACCAAAATATTGATGGCCACATAAATATTGGATACAATATATTACATTTTTATCGGAGCATCTTATAACATCTGCTATTGTTATATATTGGTCATTATAATTTGATTGGATTGTTTTTATTTTTGTACTGTGTTTACATGCTTTTCATGAAATGCAAGGAAAAAAGCCTTCTAGTTTTTCTCCTCTTAGATTACTTTCAAGGAGGCTTTTCTTTTTCATATCTTTACACCTGTTCCAAATTATTATGCAAATTCTATTTCAGTGTCACAAAGATTTTTTTTTTTATTTTTTTTTTCAGTTTAACTCATGGATGGCATTGTGTCTCAGGGCTCTTTTGATCACTTAAAACAATCTCGGACACCTGTGATAATTAGATTGCCAGGTGAGCCCAATTAAAGGAAAAACTACTAAAGGAGGGTGTTCCACATTATTAAGCAGAGCACCATTTTCAAGCAATATGGGGAAGAAAAAGGATCTCTCTGCTGCCGAAAAGAGTGAAATTGTTCAATGTCTTGGACGAGGTATGAAAACATTAGATATTATATATAATATCACTTAAGCGTGATCATCGCACTATTAAGAGATTTGTGGCTGTTTCAGAGCACAGACGGGTTCGTGCAGATAAAGACACATTGAGGAAGATTTTTGCCAGATCCATGCATCGGATCAAGAGAGCAGCTGCTAAAATACCATTACATAGCAGCAAACAGATGTTTGAAGCTGCTGGTGCCTCTGGAGTGCCACGGACATTAAGGTGTAAAATTCTCCAGAGTCTTGCAACTGTGCACAAACCTTCCATTTGGCCACCACTAACCAATGCTCACAAGCAGAAAGGGCTGCATTGGGCAGAAAAATACATGAAGACTAATTTTCAAACAATCCTGTTCACTGATGAGTGCCGTGCAACCCTGGATGGTCCAGATGGATGGATTAGTGGATGGTTTGTGGACGGCCACCCTGTTCCAACAAGGCTGCAACGTCAGCAAGGTGGTGGTGGAGTCATGTTTTGGGCCAGAGTCATGGTCCCCGAAGGTGTAAAGATGACCTCTGCAAAGTATGTGTAGTTCATGACTGACCACTTCCTTCCCTGGTACAGAAGGAAGAACTATGCTTTCCGTAATAAAATTATCTTCATGCATGACAATGCACCACCTCATGCTGCAAAGAATACCTCTGCATCAATGGCTGCTATGGGGATAAAAGGAGAGAAAGTCATGGTGTGGCCTCCATCCTCCCCTGACCTCAATCCTATTGAGAACCTTTGGAGCATCCTCAAGCAAAAGATCTATGAGGGTGGAAGGCAGTTTACATCCAAACAACAGCTCTGGGAGGCTATTCTGACATCTTGCAAACAAATTCAAGCAGAAACTGTCCAAAAACTCACAAGTTCAATGGATGCAAGACTTGTGAAGCTGCTATCAAATAAGTGGTCCTATGTTAAAATGTAACGTGACCTGTTAAAATGTTTAAAAAGTTAAAACGTTGTTCAAAGTTTGATTGAAATAGCTTTTGATTTCAGTAAATATGCTTGAAACACAAAAAAATGACAATTTTCAGTTCTTTACAACCTATAAAGTGTTTTAAAACTTACTGTGTGTAATAATTTGGAACAGTTCATTGTAGGTTTTTTATTTTGAAAAAAAATACTGTTATCATTAGGAGGTTTGTTCAATAAAATTTGCATTGTACTCTTAATAGTTGATAACATGAGAATTATGCTGACTGTTGTTTACATCAATTATTTAGGTAAATGAGAAAGATATCATTGGCATAATAATTTGGAACAGGGTGTATATTCACTGGGGGATAAAATATTTTTTAAATTTTTTTGAAAATAATATCTGGATAGTTTTTTATTTTATGTCCTATAATTTGGTATTTTTTGATGTATTGCCAGTGTTTAGTTAAAATCTTTTTAATTTCATGATGTTGAGAACTGAATTGTGTCACAAATGGTATAAAAAGATTTTCTTCTGTATTTCTACTAGCTTTAGTTTTAATTTTAGGTTTCAAAATTTCTTCTCTGTCCAATATTTGGACTTCTTTTTTAACTTTAGTTATAGTCTGGGGATTGTAGCCTTTATCTTCAAATTTTTGTGTTAGTATTTTTTATTGTTCTGTGAAGTTTTCTATGTTAGAGCAATTCTTTTTTATCCGTAGAAATTGTCACTTGAGGATATACATTTTCCATTTGTTCAAATGACAACTGTCGTTGCTAGCCCACAGAGCTGTGGTGACATCATCCTCCCCCTGCTTAGAGAAGCTGACAGTGAGAGGTAGACGGTAAGAGCCTTATAACCAGTCAGTGACAGGATTGTTTTTACCAGGATATACTCTCACAAACACTAACTCAGTATTGTGCTTATTGTGCTGTATATCCTGGTAAAAACAATCCTGCTTTATTAATTAGCAACAGAAAAGCAAACAAGCAAACAAGGAAATCCTGGGGTTCTCCACTGCAGGTCACAATGCACACTTGTTTTATGTGATCTGGAGTCATATAAACAAGTGTGCATTGTGTCTGCTTTACATCTGCAGGCATCAGTGGGAAATGGTGTGTGAGATTATAGGTGCACACATACAACATGCAAATGTAACTGTGGGACAATTAGAAACGTTGCCTTACTATTAACTCTTTCAATATTGGAAGGGCTTAACCTCAAACCTATAGTTTGACTTTCTTTTGTCAAAACAATCTTGTAATCTGTCTCCTATGTAACCCCAAGTTTGAGATATATATATATATATATATATATATATATATATATATATATATATATATATATATATATATATATATATGTGTGTGTATGTATAAATATAGTAAAGAGAGTGCACTCACCAGGATTTTATTCCATTGATGGGAACATTTTCGGGGATTAAGCTCTTCCTCAGACATACAAAAAGAGAGATTAACTTACCCCATCAACAAACACCCAGTTTTATGTGTAACCACCATCACTCATGTTCTCCCGGGTAGAGCTCCACCCCCTGGTGGCGTCACAGTCCCAGGCAACCACGAGAGTATGGTCCTAAAGAAAACAGAGTGAAAATAGCATTATGTGTTACTTTAAAGCATATATCAGCAAATAGAGCAAGATAGATTCTGCTATAAATACAGGACATATCATAAGATTGAGATAAAAGTACCCGGAGCCATCATATTATTAATCAGCCAAAACCGTAGTCATGGTAACCATAAACAAAAAAACGAAAAGCCAATAAGAATACTGGACCTCCAAATGGACCGTCCCAAAAGGATAAGTAAATGTTTGGCCTCAGCAGAGCTATCATATAGGCAAAATATGTAAGGCTATCACCAAATACATAAGTATAAAATGAAAATAGGCATGCCAACAAGATATGGACATTAGACATATCATAATGGTGATATGCACATAAAATCAAACAGCAAGATACTGATACCATTAATGTAAGCTCAGTAACGTTTAGATAATCTAAGTTAGTGGTTAAATAGTGTATATGGAACAAGTAGATTTATGTACAAAAAAACTAATTGCCAAACATGTAGGGAATATAATAGAGGAAAGATTACAAAATAACCATAAATATGTTAGTAGTCAGCGTAAACAGAGCATTATAAGTATGTAGGATACTCAGAGTGCAAGGAAGGCAGAAAAGCAAAGTTTTAAAGTAAAAGCAAGGGGGGCATATACTTAAAAGAACATATTGGAGAGCAACAATTACAAACACAAATAACAAGAAAAACAAGAAAACAAGAATAAGAAAAATAATTGGTATGATTAGTAGAAAGTCAATTTGATATGAATTTATAGGCACACTTGCAAATCCAGCTGGATATTGAGCCCATTTGGAATGAGGGTATCTAGCACATATGTCCCGCTTGCTTCCCTTTGTAAAAGCAGTTTGTTCCTGTCTCCCCTCCTTGACATCGGGGAGACATGGTCAATAATAGTATATTTTGACAGTGTGCTTTGTTTCTATGAAATGGCCTGGTACCGGTTGATCTGAAGTGCCTATTTTTAAAGCTGACCTTATTGCGGACCTATGATTGGCCATACGGGTGCGTAGGTCGTCTGTAGTCTTACCCACATAGAACAGGCCACAAATGCAGTGTAGTAAGTATATGATATGGGTGCTGGTACATGTCATCCTGTGTTTGTGGAAACATTTCTGTTGCTTATGTGGATGGGTAAAATACTGTCCCGTTATAAGCCCACTGCAGGTAGTGCACCCTATGCAATGGAATACTTCCTTCTTCTCCACCTTCAGCCAGGAGTTCTTGTTATAGCTCTTTTGGGGGTCTGTCTTGATCAGAATGTCCTTCAGGGATCTGGACCGTCTAAAGCCAATTCTTGGTAGGGCCATCTGTTGGCATGGAAGGGTATTATCTGTAGATATTATGTGCCAATTGTCTATTAAATGTTTGCTAATCAGCTTCTTGTCACTAGTATAGGTGGTAACAAAGGTCATTCTTCCTTCAGAATTATCCCTCATATTGATCTCAGGCCCTTGGAACAGTGTTTGTACTTGTGCCTTAAGCATTTTAGGGGGGTATACCCTTTGGATGAATCTATCTTGCATCTTCATTTGACCCCATCGCCTGTCTCTTGTAGCTATAGATAAAACTGGTTCTCAAATTTGAAGTAATTTGTTTTAAGGCAAGAATCCAACAGGTGTACAAGTATTTCCACAGGAGGGTCTACATGTGGGTATTTCAATAGATGTTGCAGCATTGCCAAAATTACCTCCACATGTGGTATGACAGTATACAAACTGGTGACATCCAGTGTCACCAGTAAGTCCCCCTCTTCACATGAAATATTGGAAATTTGTTCCAAAAGCATAGTAGAATCCCGTGGGAAACTGTCCATCTGTCGCACCAATGGTTGCAAGAAAGAATCCACAATCTTTGCAATTGGCTGCTGTAGTGAGCCGATGGCTGACATAATCGGCCTACCTGATGGACTGGTCAGGCTCTTGTGAATTTTTGGCAGTGTATAGAGAATGGGGATTCTTGAGAAGGTGACCATCAGATACTCCAAAATTGATTCGCTAAATATGCCCATTTCAAATTGTTCCAACAGGTATGTATCAATCTCAGCTTTCTATTTGGTGGTGGGTCTCCAGGAAGTCTGGATTAGGTCAGATTATCACTCAATTGACCCAGAATTTCAGCCCTGTAGTCACTGTGTAAAATTCCATATTTAACCCATGGGGGTGTAGGGTTTTAAAATTGTAAATTTATTCTGCTTCCTTTCTAAGGAGATTGTTTTTTATGTTTCCTCCTCTTTGACCTAGATATACTTTTTTAACTGTATTCAGTGTTCCCATGATGTATTTCTGTGAAATGTTTGTATAATATTGTTTTGGTGGCTTTATGTTTAATTTGATATAAGTGCTCCCTTATTCTGTCTCTTAACATTCAGCTTGTTTGACCAAAATATTGATGGCCACATAAGCATTGGATACAATGTATTACATTTTTATCGGAGCATTTTATAACATCTGTTATTGTTATATATTGGCCATTATTATTTGATTGGATTGTTTTTTATTTTTGTACTGTGTTTACATGCTTTGCATGAAATGCAAGGAAAAAAGCCTTCTAGTTTTTCTCCTCTTAGATTACTTTCAAGGAGGCTTTTCTTTTTCATATCTTTACACCTGTTCCAAATTATTATGCAAATTCTATTTCAGTGTCAAAAAGATATATATATATATATATATATATTTTTTCAGTTTAACTCATGGATGGCATTGTGTCTCAGGGCTCTTTTGATCACTGAAAACAATCTTGGACACCTGTGATAATTAGATTGCCAGGTGAGCCCAATTAAAGGAAAAACTACTAAAGGAGGGTGTTCCACATTATTAAGCAGAGCACCATTTTCAAGCAATATGGGGAAGAAAAAGGATCTCTCTGCTGCCGAAAAGAGTGAAATTGTTCAATGCCTTGGACGAGGTATGAAAACATTAGATATTTCACAAAAACTTAAGTGTGATCATCGCACTATTAAGAGATTTATGGCTGATTCAGAGCACTGACGGGATCGTGCAGATAAAGGCACATTGAGGAAGATTTCTGCCAGATCCATGCATCAGATCAAGAGAGCAGCTGCTAAAATACCATTACATAGCAGCAAACAGATATTTGAAGCTGCTGGTGCCTCTGGAGTCCCACGGACATTATGGTGTAGAGTCCTCCAGAGTCTTGCAACTGTGCATAAACCTTCCATTCGGCCACCACTAACCAATGCTCACAAGCAGAAATGGCTGCATTGGGCAGAAAAATGCATGAAGACTAATTTTCAAACAGTCCTGTTCACTGATGAGTGCCATGCAACCCTGGATGGTCCAGATGGATGGATTAGTGGATGGTTGGTGGATGGCCACCCTGTTCCAACAAGGCTGCAACGTCAGCAAGGCGGTGGCGGAGTCATGTTTTGGGCCGGAATTATGGTCCCCGAAGGTGTAAAGATGACCTCTGCAAAGTATGTGTAGTTCATGACTGACCACTTCCTTCCCTGGTACAAAAGGAAGAACTATGCTCCGTAATAAATTCATCTTCATGCATGACAATGCACCATCTCATGCTGCAAAGAATACCTCTGCATCAATGGCTGCCATGGGGATAAAAGGAGAGAAAGTCATGGTGTGGCCTCCATCCTCCCCTGACCTCAATCCAATTGAGAACCTTTTGAGCATCCTCAAGCAAAAGATCTATGAGGGAGGGAGGCAGTTTACATCCAAACAGCAGCTCTGGGAGGCTATTCTGACATCTTGCAAACAAATTCAAGCAGAAACTGTCCAAAAACTCACAAGTTCAATGGATGCAAGACTTGTGAAGCTGCTATCAAACAAGTGGTCCTATGTTAAAATGTAAAGTGACCTGTTAAAATGTTTAAAAAGTTAAAATGTTGTTCAAAGTTTGATTGAAATAGCTTTTGATTTCAGTAAATATGCGAATTATGCTGACTTGCTTACATCAATTATTTAGGTAAATGAGAAAGATATCATTGGCATAATAATTTGGAACAGAGTGTATATTCACTGGGGGATTAAAAAAAAATTAAATTTTTTTGAAAATAATATCTGGATAGTTTTTCATTTTATGTCCTATAATTTGGTCTTTTTTATGTATTGCCAGTGTTTAGTTAAAATCTTTTTAATTTCATGATGTTGAGAACTGAATTGTGTCACAAATGGTATAAAAAGATTTTCTTCTGTATTTCTACTAGCTTTAGTTTTAATTTTAGGTTTCAAAATTTCTTCACTGTCCAATATTTGGACTTCTTTTTTAACTTTAGTTATAGTCTGGGGATTGTAGCCTTTATCTTCAAATTTTTGTGTTAGTATTTTTGATTGTTCTGTGAAGTTTTCTATGTTAGAGCGATTCTTTTTTATCCATAGAAATTGTCATTTGAGGATATAAGTTTTCCATTTGTTCAAATGACAACTGTCATTGCTAGCCCACAGAGCTGTGGTGACATCATCATCCCCCTGCTTAGAAAAGCTGACAGTGAGAGGTAGAAGGTAAGAGCCTGTCAGTGACAGGATTGTTTTTACCAGGATATACTCTCACAAACACTAACTCAGTATTGTGCTTATAATGCTGTATATCCTGGTAAAAACAATCCTGCTTTATTAATTAGCCACAGAAAAGCAAACAAGCAAACAAGGAAATCCTGGGCTTCTCCACTGCAGGTCACAATGCACACTTGTTTTATGTGATCTGGAGTCATATAAACAAGTGTGTATTGTGTCTGCTTTACATCTGCAGGGATCAGTGGGAAATGGTGTGTGAGATTATAGGTGCACACATACACATTGCAAATGTAACTGTGGGACAATTAGAAATGTTGCCGTACAATTAACTCTTTCAATATTGGAAGGGCTTAAAGGGACATAATACTCATATGCTAAATCACTTGAAACTGATGCAGTATAATTGTAAAAAGCTGACAGGAAAATATCACCTGAGCATCTCTATGTAAAAAAGGAAGATATTTTACCTCACAATTTCCTCAGCTCACCAGAGTAAGTTCTGTGTAAAACGTTATACTCAGCTGCTCCCAGCCGCAGGTAAAAAAATTAAAAAAATAAAGAAATGAACAGCAGCCAATCAGCATCAGCAGTGCTGAGGTCATGAACTCTTACTGTGATCTCATGAGATTTGACTTAACTTTCATGAGATTTCATAGTAAGCTTCCTTTACCTGATTGGTGAAATAATATGAGAGTGCACGATGCTAGTCCCTTCAGATGTCCCAGGACAGACACACTAAAATGCTGCTTAGAAATCCTTTACAATGGGAGGTGGCAACTGAGGAACTTTTGAGGTAAAATATCTTTCTTTTTTACATAGAGATGTTCAGGTGATATTTTCTAATTAGCTTTTTACAGCTATGCTGCATCACTTTCAAGTGTTTAAACATTTTGGTATTATGGCCCTTTAACCTCAAACCAGTAGTTTGACTTTCTTTGTCAAAACAATCTTGTAATCTGTCTCCTATGTAACCCCAAGTTTGAGATACACACACATATATATATATATATATATATATATATATATATATATATATATATATATATGTGTGTGTGTGTGTATATATATATATATATATATATATATATTTAAATATAGCAGGTAAATCCCACCAGGGGGATAAAAAGTAGGAGACCCGGAGACAACAAACTTGAAATTAGTATCTTTTATTCAGCCAAATGGCCAAATGACAGGTGTAGGTACAGATAGACACCTGACGCGTTTAGCGCATGCGTACATGCGCTTCATGGTGTAGAGTCCTCCAGAGTCTTGCAACTGTGCATAAACCTTCCATTCGGCCACCACTAACCAATGCTCACAAGCAGAAACGACTGCATTGGGCAGAAAAATGCATGAAGACTAATTTTCAAACAGTCCTGTTCACTGATGAGTGCCGTGCAACCCTGGATGGTCCAGATGGATGGATTAGTGGATGGTTGGTGGATGGCCACCCTGTTCCAACAAGGCTGCGATGTCAGCAAGGCGGTGGCGGAGTCATGTTTTGGGCTGGAATCATGGTCCCCGAAGGTGTAAATATGACCTCTGCAAAGTATGTGTAGTTCATGACTGACCACTTCCTTCCCTGGTACAGAAGGAAGAACTATGCTCCGTAATAAAATCATCTTCATGCATGACAATGCACCATCTCATGCTGCAAAGAATACCTCTGCATCAATGGCTGCCATGGGGATAAAAGGAGAGAAAGTCATGGTGTGGCCTCCATCATCCCCTGACCTCAATCCAATTGAGAACCTTTTGAGCATCCTCAAGCAAAAGATCTATGAGGGTCGGAGGCAGTTTACATCCAAACAGCAGCTCTGGGAGGCTATTCTGACATCTTGCAAACAAATTCAAGCAGAAACTGTCCAAAAACTCACAAGTTCAATGGATGCAAGACTTGTGAAGCTGCTATCAAATAAGGGGTCCTATGTTAAAATGTAACGTGACCTGTTAAAATGTTTAAAAAGTTAAAATGTTGTTCAAAGTTTGATTGAAATAGCTTTTTTAACTTTAGTTATAGTCTGGGGATTGTAGCCTTTATCTTCAAATTTTTGTGTTAGTATTTTTGATTGTTCTGTGAAGTTTTCTATGTTAGAGCAATTCTTTTTTATCCGTAGAAATTGTCACTTGAGGATATAAGTTTTCCATTTGTTCAAATGACAACTGTCGTTGCTAGCCCACAGAGCTGTGGTGATATCATCCTCCCCCTGCTTAGAGAAGCTGACAGTGAGAGGTAGAAGGTAAGAGCCTTATAACCAGTCAGTGACAGGATTGTTTTTACCAGGATATACTCTCACAAACACTAACTCAGTATTGTGCTTATTGTGCTGTGTATCCTGGTAAAAACAATCCTGCTTTATTAATTAGCCACAGAAAAGCAAACAAGCAAACAAGCAAACAAGGAGATCCTGGGGTTCTCCACTGCAGGTCACAATGCACACTTGTTTTATGTGATCTGGAGTCATATAAACAAGTGTGTATTGTGTCTGCTTTACATCTGCAGGGATCAGTGGGAAATGGTGTGTGAGATTATAGGTGCACACATACACATTGCAAATGTAACTGTTGGACAATTAGAAACGTTGCCGTACAATTAACTCTTTCAATATTGGAAGGGCTTAACCTCAAACCTGTAGTTTGACTTTCTTTGTCAAAACAATCTTGTAATCTGTCTCCTATGTAACCCCAAGTTTGAGATACACACACATATATATATATATATATATATATATATATATGTGTGTGTGTGTATATATATATATATATATATATATATATATATATATATATAAAAATATATTTATGTGTGTATCTATCTATCTATGTATGTGTGTGTGTGTGTGTGTATATATATACATATATGTATATGTGAATAAATATATATATATATATATATGTGTGTGAGTATGTATATGTATGTGTGTATATATAAATATAGTAAAGAGAGTGCACTCACCAGGACTTGTATATAGATTTTATTCCATAGATGTGAACATTTTCGTGGATTTAGCCCCTTCCTCAGACATACAAAAAGAGAGATTAACATACCCCATCACCAAACACCCAGTTATATGTGTAACCGCCATCACTCACGTTCTCCCAGGTAGATCTCCACCCCCTGGTGGCGTCACAGTCCCAGGCAACACGAGAGTATGGTCCTAAAGAAAACAGAGTGAAAATAGCATTATGTGTTACTTTAAAGCATATATCAGCAAATAGAGCAAGATAGATTCTGCTATAAATACAGGACATATCATAAGATTGAGATAAAAGTACCAGAGTCAGCATATTATTAATCAGCCAAAACCGTAGTCATGGTAACCATAAACAAAAAACTGAAAAGCCAATAAGAATACTGGACCTCCAAATGGACCGTCCCAAAAGGATAAGTAAATGTTTGGCCTCAGCAGAGCTATCATATAGGCAATATATGTAAGGCTATCACCAGATACATAAGTATAAAATGAAAATAGGCATGCCAACAAAATATGGACATTAGACATATCATAATTGTGATATGCACATAAAATCAAACAGCAAGATACCGATACCATTAATGTAAGCTCAGTAACGTTTAGATAATCTAAGTTAGTGGCTAAATAGTGTATATGGAACAAGTAGATTTATGTACAAAAAAACTAATTGCCAAACATGTAGGGAATATAATAGAGGAAAGATCACAAAATAACCATAAAGATGTTAGTAGTCAGCGTAAACAGAGCATTATAAGTATGTAGGAGACTAAGCGTGCAAGGAAGGCAGAAAAGCAAAGTTTTAAAGTAAAAGCAAGGGGGGCATATACTTAAAAGAACATATTGGAGAGCAACAATTACAAACACAAATAACAAGAAAAACAAGAAAACAAGAATAAGAAAAATAATTTGTATGATTAGTAGAAAGTCAATTTGATATGAATTTATAGGCACACTTGCCAATCCAGCTGGATATTGAGCCCATTTGGAATGAGGGTATCTAGCACATATGTCCTGCTTGCTTCCCTTTGTAAAAGTAGTTTGTTCCTGTCTCCCCTCCTGGACATCGGGGGGACATGGTCAATAATAGTATATTTTAGGTCTTTGACCGTGTGCTTTGTTTCTAGGAAATGGCGCGCTACCAGTTGATCTGAAGTGCCTATATTTAAAGCTGATCTTATTACGGACCTATGATTGGCCATACGGGTGCGTAGGTCGTCTGTAGTCTTACCCACATAGAACAGGCCACAAATGCAGTGTAGTAAGTATATGATGTGGGTGCTGGTACATGTCATCCTGTGTTTGTGGAAACATTTCTGTTGCTTATGTGGATGGGTAAAATACTGTCCAGTTATAAGCCCACTGCAGGTAGTGCACCCTATGCAATGGAATACTCCCTTCTTCTCCATCTTCAGCCAGGAGTTCTTGATATAGCTCTTTTGGGGGTCTGTCTTGACCAGAATGTCCTTCAGGGATCTGGACCATCTGAAGCCAATTCTTGGTAGGGCCATCTGTTGGCATGGAAGGGTATTATCTGTAGATATTATGTGCCAATTGTCTCTTAAATGTTTGCTAATCAGCTTCTTGTCACTAGTATAGGTGGTAACAAAGGTCATTCTTTCTTCAGAATTATCCCTCATGTTGACCTCAGGCCCTTGGAACAGTGTTTGTACTTGTGCCTTAAGCATTTTAGTGGGTATACCCTTTGGATGAATCTATCTTGCATCTTCAATAGTTGTTTTCCTTTGTTGGAATCCTCATAATTGTTGCGCATAACTCTTTGTAGCTGTTATTTAGGTAATGCAGTTTTTAGTGCTGGAGGATGACAGGAGGTATAATGTAGTAGAGAGTTTCAGTCGGTTTCTTTCCTGAATAAATTGGAGTGTATTTTATCCATTTCTTTGTATAAGCACACATCCAAATCTCTATTTGGTTGAGAACTGCATTTTGAAGGTTAGGGCAGAATTAGACATATTGAGTTGATTATACTACTACTGTCCAGTTCTTGTTCAGTGCCACTCCAAATAAGGAGCAAATCATCAATGCATTGTCTATAAAATCTGATCTGGTGGTCTATGAACAGCTCTGAGCCCATTGTTTCGAAACTGGCCATATACAGGTTGGCGTACGATGGGGCCACATTTGACCCCATCGCCGTCTCTTGTAGCTGTAGATAAAACTGGTTCTCAAATTTGAAGTAATTTGTTTTAAGGCAAAAATCCAACAGGTGTTTCCAGAGGAGGGCCCACATGTGGGTATTTCAATAGATGTTGCTGTATTGCCAAAATTACCTCCACATTTGGTATGACAGTATACAAACTGGTGACATCCAGTGTCACCAGTAAGTCCCCCTCTTCACATGAAATATTGGAAATTTGTTCCAAAAGCATAGTAGAATCCCGTAGGAAACTGTCCATCTGTCGCACCAATGGTTGCAAGAAAGAATCCACAATCTTTGCAATTGGCTGCTGTAGTGAGCCGATGGCTGACACAATCGGCCTACCTGGTGGACTGGTCAGGCTCTTGTGAATTTTTGGCAGTGAATAGAGAATGGGGATTCTTGGGAAGGTGAACATTAGATACTCCAAAATTGATTCGCTGAATACGCCAATTTCAAATTGTTCCAACAGGTATGTATCAATCTCAGCTTTCTATTTGGTGGTGGGGTCTCCAGGAAGTCTGTAGTAGGTCAGATTATCACTCAATTGACCCAGAATTTCAGCCCTGTATGCACTGTAGTTGTGCAGTACTAAAGCACCACCTTTATCCGCTTCCCTGATGATGATGGTATTATCCTCTTTTAGTTGTTTTAAAGCAGATTTTTCTTCCCTATTCAGGTTGTTAAATGTGCTTTTCTTGTGTTCTTTAATAGACTGTTCCATCCCAGAATGTACCAATAGGGAATATGCAAGTATTTGACACACAAAGGATTACAAGGGCACTATGAAGGCAAGCTTCTCATTAATTTTGATTGCTTAAGATACTTATTTATTTTAGTATCAATATATCGTATTTCTTTTGAGGAGTGGTGCTAGCTTTTAATACTGAACTTTTTAGAACAATTGGGATTAGATTCCCTGGAAAAAAATGCTGTGTAGAGTGCTACACAGCATTTCTTTCCAGGGAATCTAATCTCAATTGTTCTAAAAAGGAATATGTAAGTAACATAGTAACATAGTAACATAGTAGATAAGGTTGAAAAAAGACTGAAGTCCATCGAGTTCAACCTATACAAATCTAAAATACTTACAAAAAGCTCCAGTTAAGCTTAAATAACCCCATTAAAATGTGACCCATTTAATACTAGCAATCATATCCATGATTTTTGTTTATATACAGAAATGTATCCAGACTATTTTTAAATGTATCTATGGTATTTGTCATTCACTACCTCCTTTGGTAATGAGTTCCACAATTTTATTGCTCTTACAGTGAAAAAACGTTTCCGTTGCAGGAGATTAAATCTCCTTTCCTCCAACCTTAAATTATGACCTCTTGTCAGAACCAATTTTCTTGGAATAAAAAGAGCTTCTGCCATCTCTGTATATGGGCCTTGAATATATTTATATAAAGTAATCATGTCACCTCTCAAGCGCCTTTTTTCTAAAGAGAACAGACCCAGTTTGGCTAGCCTCTCCTCATAGGTTAATTTCTCCAATCCCCTTATTAGCTTTGTGGCCCTTCTCTGAACTTTTTCTAGTTCTGCAATATCTTTTTTAGCAATCGGTCCCCAGAACTGCACTCCAAACTCAAGGTGAGGTCTTACCAGGGCTTTATATAATGACAGAATTATGCTTTCCTCCCTTGAATCAATGCCTCTTTTAATACATGCTAGTATCTTATTAGCCTTTGAAGCCGCTGCCCTGCATTGTGCACTCATCTTTAGCTTGTTATCTATTACTACTCCCAAATCCCTTTCCTCCTGTGTTTGGCTAAGTCTTGTCCCATTTAAAAAATACATAGCCTGCTTATTTTTACTTCCAAAATGTAGAACCTTACATTTTTCCGTATTAAATCTCATTTTCCATTCACTTGCCCATAGTTCTAATTTTAGCAAATCCCTTTGCAAAGAGAGTTCATCCTGCTCTGACCTAATGACCTTACTTAACTTAGTATCATCTGCAAAAATAGAGATGTCGCTATTTAATCCTTGCTCCAAGTCATTTATAAAAATATTAAAAAGAACAGGGCCCAGTACTGATCCCTGGGGGACGCCACTGATTACCTTTGTCCAATCTGAGTATGATCCATTTACTGCTACTCGTTGCTCCCTATCTTTTATCCAGTTATTTATCCATGAGCTAACATTTTCAGCTATTCCCAGTCCCTTAATTTTGTGCATTAATCTCTCATGTGGCACTGTATCAAATGCCTTTGCAAAATCTAAGTATATCACATCAACTGATTCCCCTTTATCTATATTTTTACTTACTTCCTCGTAGAATCTAATTAGATTAGTTTGACATGATCTATTTCTCCTAAAGCCATGCTGATTAGAACTCATAATCTTGAGTTCTAATCAGCATTTTGGGAAGCAGGATCAATGTGGATTTTTTTCTGAACTTATCTATTTCAGATTGTTGAAATTGAAATTTCTCTTTTAAATGTAATTAACGTTGGAATCTCTGGTTGTCTACAAACAGGTTAAAACTGTCTAAGTTGCATGTTTGCAAGTGGGTGTGCAAGAAAGTCCTTTGTTGACAACATGGTGTTCCACCGGTGTCAGAGTGTGGTTAAAGAGATTCACCACAATATCCACCTCTATTAGCACCTCTGATTTCTTGGGGGTCTTCTGAATGTACCCCCCCCCCCCTTGGGTGGGCATTGCCCTAAAGTTAACAGCTCTTTTGCTAAAAAAGAAAATCAAACACCTCCTAACAGTATACAAACCCCCACCCCCCAAACCCACAAAATAAAATAAAGTAAAACCGAATCTACCCTTTGCCCTGAAAAGGGAATTCAGCCCTTTTGCTGCCCATTAAAAATAAAAATGTCTATTCTAAAAAGAAAAACCCACCACAAAACGAAAAAAAGTAAAAAATAACTTTTAATTATCCAGAGTTGAAAAATGGGGGATAGGCATGACGTTTCGATGCTGTACTAGCATCTTTATCTTGTGTTCTTTAATAGTCTCAAGGCAAAAATGGTGATGCTTTAGGGTAGGTGCACCATCAGCATGATGCCCCTAGGAAGATCCTAACCTATGGCCAGCCTCCCAACATATATATATATATATATATATAGTTACTTTTTTTGTAAAATATGTATCTATACCTATACATACAGATATATAAAGAAATAGAAATACTATGAACATTTTCAAAATATTTACAGTGAAAACACATTAAAACACATAGAGGTAGATTACAAGTTATGCGTGATATAGAGAATTTCACAAACGCAACAAAAGTTGCGTTATTTCACCCCCTATAGCGCTGCCATTACAAGTTTTGAAACAGCCGGCTTGTGCGTGCGATATGGTTGCGTTGAGCTCCATACCGCACACAATGCAAACGCTGTTTTGATGTGCTCGTGCACGCTTTCCCCATAGACATAAATGGGGAGAGCGGGTTAGGAAAAAAACTAACAACTGCGATTGAGGAATGAAAAGCTCTGTAACGCAGCCCCATTGATGTCTATGGGGGGAAAAAAGGAACACCCTAACATAAACAACCCTAATCTGCCGCCCCTGACATCGTAGACAACTACATAAATGTATTAACCCCTATTATGCTGCTCCTGATATAGCCGGCACCTAAATAAAGCTATTAACCCTTAATCTGCCACTCCCGATATCTCTGCCATTATACTAAAGTTATTAACCCCTATTCCCCTGTACCCCAACATCACCCACACTATAATAAATCTATTAACCCCTATTCCGCCGCTCCCCAACATAGCCACCGGTAAATAAAGTTATTAACCCCTAAACCTCTGGCCTCCCATATCACTACCACTAAATAAATCTATTAACCCTTAAACCCCCTACATCCCAATAACCTAAATTAAACTATATTAACCCCTAAACCTAACCCTAACATAACCCTAACCCTAACACCCCCTAACTTTACATAATTAAAATAGAGCTAAATTAAAGTTACAATTATTAACTAAATAATTGGGCAGAAAGAAGCTACTCCCAGGTGGCAACCAGGCCATAGAACAAGCTATTAATGCTGCTGTTCGTTCTTGGCAGACTGCTTCTCTTTCTGTTTTGCTTAACTAAATAATACCTAATTAAAACTAAATGCCTACTTACCTGTGAAATACAACCTAACAGCTAGATTACGAGTTTGGCATTATGAGTGAAAATGCAGTGTTATGCTTCATAATGATGCTTTTTCCCTAACTCCGCTATTACAAGTCTTGTCAGAATAGGTGTACCACACACCTTTTTGGCCGTCACGCAACGTCAGTACCGCACTTTAAAAAAAGTTCCTTTTCAATGGGACTTTCATAGAGCCGGTATTACAAGTTTTGCTGTGAGGCCAAAAAGTGAGCGGTACAGCCTAAAATTACAAGATCTGTACCACCATCTAAAGTCAGTAGTTATGAGTTTTACGTTACATCAGCGATCGGAAGAAGAGGATGCTCCGCACTGGATGGATGAAGATAGAAGATGCCGTCTGGATGAAGACTTCTGCTCGCTTGGATGAAGACTTCTGCTGGCTTCGATGAGGACTTCTGCCTGCTTGGATGAAGACTTCTGCCGCCTGGATGAGGATGGATGTCCGGTCTTCGAAAACTGTAAGTGGATCGTCAGGGTTTTTTTTTAAGGGTTTATTGGGTTGGTTTTATTTTTAGCTTAGGGTTTGGGCAATGTAAAAGAGCTAAATGCCCTTTTAAGGGCAATGCCCATCCATTTAATTATTATATATTTTTTTATATTATATTTAAGTTCGGGGGGTTAGGGTTAGACTTAGGCTTAGGGTTACTTTAGGGTTAGGGTTATGCTTAGGGTTAGGGTTACGTTAGGGTTAGGTTTAGGGGTTAATATATTTATTTAGTGTTAGTAATGTGGGAGGCCAGAAGATTAGGGGTTAATAACTGTAATGTAGGTGGCGGCGATATCGGAGCTGCAGATCAGGGGTTAATAGTTTTATTTAGGTGTGGCGATGTTAGGGGCAGCAGATTAGGGGTTAATAACTGTATGTAGGTGACGGCAATATTGGGGGCGGCAGATTAGGGGTTAATAACTGTAATGTAGGTGGCGGCGATGTTAGGGGCAAAAGGTGTTTAGACGTGTTTTTTATGTTAGGTTGTTAGGTTTAAACGTAACTTTTTCTTTCCCCATAGACATCAATGGGGCTGCATTATGGAGCGTTTGTTTCCACGATTGCAGGGGTTAGGCTTTTTTTTTTTAGCCGACTCTCCCCATTGATGTCTATGGGGAAATCGTGCATGAGCATGTCAAAACACTGCTTGTATTTGGGTGAGATATGGAGCTCAACGCAAACATATCTCCCGCACAAGCCGGGTTTTGCAAACCCTGTAGTAGCAGCACTATAGGGAGGTTAAATACCGCTGCTTTTGTGGCGGTCGTTAATTTCCCTATAGCGCTCAAAACTCGTAATCTAGCTGTAAGATAGCTAAAATATAATTTATAGTTATATTGTAGCTAGCTTAGGTTTTATTTTTATTTCACAGGTAAGTTTGTATTTATTTTAACTAGGTAAACTAGTTAGTAAATAGTTATTAACTATTTGATAACTACCTAGTTAAAATAAATACAAACTTACCTGTGAAATAAAACCTAAGCTGCCTTACACTAAAACCTAATATTACAAAAAATAGGGCCTTTTGTAGGGCATTGCCCTCAAGTTAACAGCTCTTTTGCTAATAAAGAAAAATGAAACACCCCCTAACAGTATACAAACCCCCACCCCCCCAAACCCACAAAATAAAAAAAAAGTAAAACCTAATCTACCCATTGCCCTGAAAAGGGCATTTGTATGGGCATTCAGCTCTTTTGCTGCCCATTAAAAATAAAAAATGTCTATTCTAAAAAAAAAAAAACACCACAAAATGAAATAAAAAATTACACAAAATAACAAATGTATTATCAAAAATAATAGCAATTATACCTATTATAATACCCATTAAAAAAAACACCCAAAAATAAAAAAAACTAAGCTATAATAAACTACCAATAGCCCTTAAAAGGGCCTTTTGTAGGGTATTGCCCTAAGTTAAACAGTTCTTTTACCTGAAAAAAAAATTGAAAGACCCACTAACATTTCAAACCCCCACCCCCCCCCCCAAACGCACACAATAAAAAAACTATCTAAAAAAAAACTAATCTAACTAAAAACAAATCTACCCATTGCCCTGTTCAAATCAGCCAATAAAATTTCAGTAGCTCTTATTTGAACAGCCAATAGGATTTTAGTAGCTCTCATCCTATTGGCTGATTTGAATTTCCAAAATCAAATCAGCCAATAGGAATGCAAGGGACGCCATTTTGAATCGCGAACCCTAGCATTGAAGATTCAGTATACGGCGGTGACCGTATGAAGAGGATGCTCAGCGCCGGATATCTTCAGGATGAACCCGCTCCGCGCCATCAGGATGAAGATAGAAGACGCTGCCGGGATGAAGATAGAAGATGCCGCCTGGATGAAGATGGAGCCGTCTGGATTAAGATGGAGCCGTCTGGATGAAGATGGAGCCACCAAGATGAAGATCCTTCAAGCGGGACTTCAGCAACTGTAAGTGGATCTTTGGGGGTTACTGTTAGGATTTTTTTTAACTTTTTTGGGCTAAATGCCCTTTTCAGGGCAATGCAAAAGAGCTAAATGCCCTTTTAAGAGCATTGCCCATAAAAATGCCCTTTTCAGGGCAATGGGTATATTAGGTTTTTGTTAGAGTTAGGCTTTTTTATTTTGGGGGTTGGTTGGGTGATGGGTTTTACTGTTGGGGGGTCTTTGTATTTCCTTTACAGGTAAAAGAGCTGTTTAACTTAGGGCAATGTCCTACAAAAGGCCCTTTTAAGGGCTATTGGTAGTTTATTGTAGGCTAGGATTTTTTTTTATTTTGGATGGGCTTTTTTATTTTTATGGGGCTATTGGATTACGTAAAATTCTTTTTTATTTTTGATCATTTCGTTTGTTATTTTTCATAATTTAGTGTTTGTTATATTTTGTAATTTAGTATTTTTTATTTTTTGTAATTAGATAGTTTTTAATTTTTATAGTAGTGTTAGGATTTTTTAATGTGTAATATAGTTTAATTAATTGGTAGTTAGTTTAATTTTAGTTTAATAATTATATTAATTTAATTGTTAGTTTAAACTTAGTTTTTTTTAATTTTACAGGTAAGTTTTAATTTAATTTAAGATAGGGAAATTGTAATTTTAATATAAAGTTAGGGGGGGCGTTAGGTTTAGGGGTTACTAGTTTAAATTAGTTTATTGCATTGTGTGGGCTTTTGGTTTAGGGGTTAATCGGTTTATTTAGTATATTTCATTGTGGGAGGCTTGCAGTTTAGGGGTTAATAGGTTTATTATAGTGGTGGCGGAATTAGGGGTTAATAACTTTAGTATAGGGGTTAATGATATTAGGGGTTAATGATATTTAAATAGTGTCTGCGATGCGGGAGGGCGGTTTAGGGGTTAATAACTTTATTATAGTGGTGACGATGTCGGTGAGCGGCGGAATAGGGGTTAATACATTTTATTAGTGGCGACGATGTCGTGAGCGGCAGATTAGGGGTTAATAACATATATATAGTGTTTGCGATGTGGAAGGGCCTCGGGTTATGGGTTAATTGGTAGTTTATGGGTGTTTAGTGTACTTTGTAACACTTTAGTTATGAGTTTTATGTTTTGTAGCGTAAAACTCATAACTACTGCTCTCAGATCTTGTTGGTATAGGATGTAACGCAAGCTTTTTAGCCTCACCGCAAAACTCATAATGGCTGCGTTATGGAAGTCCCATGAAAAAACTTAATTTTTATGAGTGCGGGTCTGACGTTGCATTACAGGCTAAAAGGCTTACGACAAGACTTGTAATGGCTGCTGTGCTGTTTTAATGCTGAAATTACAATTTTTCAGCATTAAATGCACAACTCGTAATCTGCCTGCTTATTAAATATTAACATTGATTAAAAATGATTTTCAATTTTTAAGGTATTTGACTGTAAAGGGTCCAAAATGTACATATAAGAGAAGGGATAGGGTAAAAAGAAGGGAGTGGAGAAAAATAGTTAGTTGAGAGAAGAAATCTTCAGGTCTGCTATGAACTTGCATCCAGCACTTTCTGGATTCTCTCAGTTCAACAACTTCTTTTCTCTATCCAGCTGTTGTCTTTCCCAAAACCCTAAAGCAGTGGCATCGATACAGGGGGACAAGGGGTGGCATTTGCCCACCCTAGAAAATGGCTTGCCCCCCCCATTTGCCCCCCCCCCCCCAGCCCCAGCACTTGCATAATGCTGGAGGAGTGTTAACTGATATATATTATAAATTGTTTTATTCTGGACCAGTGACTGATTTTCATTTTGAGAATAACTGAGGGTAACAAGCGTAGCGGCAGCGCACCTCCCCATGTTCACTTGAAACCCCCACCCTACCCACCACGGCACATTCCTTGTGTCAGCTCTACATGCAGCACCATGGCGCTCCAACACCCCATGCATGCTGGCGGGCACTATTTGCTCCTCCTCATTCAGTTCCAGACAGGTCACGTTCCTTCCTACACAGGCTGCACAAGGAACCTGACTGGAGACTGGAGAGGTAGAGTGAAGAGCCAGCCAGCAGGTGCTGTGTGCAGGACAAGCGGAGAGAGCAAGTTTCTCCTTTTAATAAAAGTCCCTTGTTATGGCAGGAGCACCCAAACAGGAAGAGTGTGCACTGCCTTACCTCTCACAGCAGGCACGGCTCCCTCCCTCTGTGACACGGAAGCTGGAGAAGCCTGTGTGGGCAGAGCATGTAGGAAGCTGCTTCCTGTGCTGATGCCAGTGTCAGATGAGGATTGAGGGCAACAGACTAAGAAGAGATCAGTATAGGACACAAGGCAAGTGAATTATGCATTTACACTTCAGATGCAGGCTAAACCTATTTGAGTAAATGTGCTGTTTGTAGAGTTGGCTAAAACTTCATTATTCTAGTTCCTCTTGCTGTTTTGTCTCTTCCTTTTTTAGTCAGGGTGTCCCTAGGATACACTTGAGTTCTTCCAAGAGCATCTTGTTATGGGTGTTATGTTTAGTTTATATGCAACTCTATGATTTATTTCTATTACACTTGTTTCCTCTTTTGCATTTCCTGTTCCTGTTGGTTCTCCTCTAAGATCATAGCTTCTGTACATTAATGCCTTGTACTGTCATTATTTACATCACATGAAACATGGTGTCAGAAGTATCTGAATCTGCGCTGATTCTACACATTTGATGATAAGTTCTTGCTAGTCTTGCAGTGAGAGACCTTAGAGCTGATTGCGCCTCCTGTATCAATTGCAGTCCTGACCTGAACTCTGAGCACTGGAAGCAAGAAAACCAGCATCATGGTGGCTGCTAACAGCATTCCACTTCCTGAGGCAATGAGGGTGAGTGGGGATTGCAGCAGCAACTGGGACAACTTCAGAGCTCAGTTTGAGGATTACTCTCTAGCCATTAGCCACAGGGTTAAATGAAAAGCCCGCAGCAGTGCAAGCAGCCACATTGAGGAGGGTAATGGGCAGTGAATGCCACCATATTAGCAAGCATAATTTGAACCTCACAGAGGAGCAAAAGAGTGAAACGAAAGCCATCCTAGATGCATTAGAAGCTTTTTTCAGACCTTCTAAAAATGTCTAATATGAAAGATATATATTTGGCAGCTTCAAGCAAAAAGAAGGTGAAGCAATAGACAACTATTAGTAGAGTATCGCTCTCTGAGAGATGAACTTATTTGTGACAAAATAGTTCTAGGTATCAATAGTTAAACTTACAAACAGCAATTGAGATATGTCTTAGTGCAGAACTTATTGATAAACATATGAGAGCATCAATGCAGCCTCCAAGCAACAGCTAAGCTTGAAGAACCACCAGCACAAGCTTCAGCACAAAAATCACCTACGCAACTCACCTATGAGCAAACCTGCATTCTGCAAGTACTGTGGCAGTGTGCATGTACGAGAGAAAGAACAGTGCCCTGCTTATGGGAAAATCTATAGAGCATGTGATAGACTAAATAATTTTGCTGGAGTATGTCTGTCAAGTAGAATGGAAGCAAGAAAGCTGCACACAACTGAGCAAACATCAGATTCTGAGGATGCACATTTACATAGCACTGATGTGGTTTACTCAAAAGAATGCATTAGTGCTGTACAATCTAAGGACCAAAAATAGTTTGTAAATCTCAGACTAAATAATATATGCCAACCCTGTCAGCTGGACTCAGGTGTAACATGTGATGTCATAATTTTAAAAGACAAGATGCAACTGGCACGTAGGGAACTACTTCAGCCTAGTAGCACCAAATGTAAGTTATATTCAGGGGAACTATTGGAATCATTGGGACTTTTCCAAAAAGAATGCAGCATACGTGAATGTATTCACAAACTTGAATTTGAGCGCCTGGATCTGATGCAGTTCACCATTCTTGCTGATCTACACAATGTAGATAATCAGCCTGAAAAATCCCTGACTAGACCACTGATAAAACAGCAAATCCTCAGTGTCTATAGTAATGTGTTTGAGGGCCCAGTAGTATATGTTCCAGGAGAGTTACATTTTGAACTTGATCCTACCATTCCACCAGTTAATGTGCCCCACGCAATGTACCAGTATCCATTAAGCCACAGGTCAAAGCACAACTGGATAAGTACAAAGCTGAAGGACATCTTACTTCAGTATCAAAGCCTATAGATTGGATAAGCAACATGGTAGTTATTAGGAATCCTGAGAAGATCAGAATTTGCATTGATCCTGAGTTTCTGAACATGGCCCTGAAACGGTCACACTTAATGGCAAACACTCGACAACGTTTTGCACAAACTACCCAAAGCACAGGTTTTTACACTTGTTGATGCGAGAGATGCCTTTTTACAGTGCAAGCTGGATGAAAAGAGTAGCTACATGACAACCTTCTGGACTCCTTGGGGCAGAAAGAGATGGCTCAAACTGCCATTTGGAGTCTCTGTAGCACCAGAGGTGTATCAGCGAAAGCAGCATCAACTATTATGTGGGCATTCTTATAGTTGGGTGTGGTGATACAGATGAAGAAGCTGAGCATGACCATGATGAGAAGCTAACAGCGCTACTGGATCATTGCAGGCAGATGATGCTGAGATTTAGCGTAAAGAAATTGCAGTTCAAGGTGTATGAAGTTTGTTTCCATGGACATAACCTGTCCTCACAAGGCTCAAAAGCTGACCCACATATGATTAGGGCCATTTTGGACATGCCACAGCCTGGTGATGCCAAATTTGTACAGTGTTTTATTGGCTTTGTCACATACCTAGTGAAATTCATGCCGCACTTGTTTAAGGTGTGTCAGCCATTGAGAAGACTTGTCTTGCAAGAAGGTCAGCCAGTTGCATATGCGTCCAGAGCTCTTTTGTCAGTCAAGCAGAATTATGCTCAAATTGAAAAGGAATGTTTAAACATTGTATTTGCTTGCCAGCATTTTCATCATTATCTTCATGGCCGGGATACAATCAGAGCTGAAACTGATTACAAACCGCTAATAGCTATATTAAAAAAGCCCCTTTTATGTGCTCTCAAGCGTTTGGAGAGCATGATGCTTACATTGCAGCATTAAAACCTCAATGTTGTCTGCAAGCCAGGATGTGAAATGTACATTAGTGATACTCTTAGCAGAGCTACAACAGATCATGTCGCACCCATGCTGCAATAGGAACAAAATTAAAATTAAAGGGACACTCAATCAAAATTAAACTTTCATTATTCAGATAGAGCATGCCATTTTAAACAACTTTCCAATTTACTTCCATTAACAAAATGTGCACATTCTATTTATATTTATACTTTTTGAGTCACCAGTTCCTACTGAGCATGTGCAAGAATAAGTGTGTATGCATTTGTGGATGGCTGATTGCTGTCACATGGTACGTGTATGCATTTGTGATTGGCTGATTGCTGTCACATGGTACAGGGGGAGTGGAAAAAGACATAACTTTTAAAATTGTCAGGAAAAAAAAAGCTACTACTCATTTGAAGTTCAGACTAAGTGCTATTGCATTGTCTTGTTATCTTGCATTTGTTGATTATGCAAATCTACTGTGTTGACTGGTCCTTTAACTTTAGAATTAAGTGGATTGGGGGGTGGCAGTGTTGACCAGAGTTAAGTAAAGTACCAAGTAATGTCTGTATTCTTATATAGTTGACATAAGTCTAATATATTAAATTCATAAATTATTGTAGACAATACCTGTTGTGGACTGCTATTTATAAGTAACAACTGACAACTAGTTAAACTAATTGTAAAAAGGATACAATAAAGTTTAAAGAAAAAGCAGTTCCACAATTCCACATATGGGTTAACTCTGCAGATACAGAGATTATAAGAAAAATATTAAAAATGTTCCATATCATTCACACAATTACTCTTTAATGAAATCAACTAGGAGCATACACGCATACTGTAGCTTAAGCTAAAATTTAAAACACTTGAACTCTGTGGATTGCATTTAGCAATCAAATATAGGAAAAATAATGGATAGTATCTAACAGCCTTGGTCTAGGAAATATATAATAAGCTAAGCCCTTACAATCCGAGGGCTATATTAACTTTTAATCTATTACAAGTAAAAGGCCAAAGGCTGTGTTTATGAGCAGTATATTATATATATTATTGTCATTAAACCACAAGAGTCAGCACATTAAAAGAAACAAGCAGGAGAGACCAAGCTACTCCTATCGGACCCCTGACGCGCGTTTCACGAACGCTTCCTCAGAGGGGGTGCAGGCCGCTGCTACACAGCGTGCTTTATTGATGACATTCTTGAGTGTGTCCTCTCAAATGAATATTATTGACTGATCATATAAATAATTGCTGTTATAACTCGTACCATTACCGTGGTTATATACAACACCAGTCTGCTTTATTCATTATGCACAGTTGCACACTCTTTATAGATACTGTTTAAAAAGATTATGGTTTAAAGAGTAAGGCATTTTCTATGCTTGGTTCATTAGCTATACACAAACTTACAATTACATACAGATATTACCGGATTTCATGTTGCATATCCATGAAGTGTATACCTTCATTTGTAAATTGAAGTGTGTATACAATATCAATGAACTTTTCATGTTTCATTTCAACAGTATCTTATTGTGTTACGTTACATTATTTCAATACATACAGAATGTTGACAGATTTTGGATAAGAACCTAATGTATGGTATATCCAATCAGACAGTTTGCGTGTCTGGACGCACTCATCATAATCAGTGAAGGGCCAATCCTGTACTTGTCAATAATGTCGTTCCTAAGTGTGTTATATCAAACGATCACCATTGTTACATCATATAAATAATCTTCTATCATGTTGCAATGATTCATATCATTGCTATGAGAATAAAATCTTAATCTTTGACCCCATTTAGGATTTCCCTAACTATATATCTGGTATACACGCATATTAAATTTCTTCATATGATTTTAGATATTCTACAATAGTTTAGGGATACTAGCATATAAAAGCAGTATGTTACCTCAGCTGTTCCATATGGTATCATATATTTTGAGTGATGTTTCTCAGATTATCACATATTTTATCTGATGTTCTATAATAGATTATAAATACCTCTACCTGTATGTATAGCTTCAAAATGACATTTGTGTTCATGAGCAAGTAATAAAAATTCTTCACATGAAGTCTTTCATACAACTGTGAATTTTACATTTCAGAGACACCTTTGTTTTTGACCATTTATTTGTTTCTAAAGATTAACCCTAATTGGTACTCAAAGAGTATTACTTTTTATGAATTAAGTGTATATGTAGCATGTGGTGCAATAAGTGACTTAATATTATGATGCTGATCATATAGTGATAAAACAAAAACAAACTGTAATGAATTTATAAATGCAACTAATATAAGAAGTGTTGAAAAATATTTACTTGTGACTAAATTATTAATCAATCCATGCTGATTGACTACTAAATACATAGAATAAAATAGTGAATGTGCAAAAAAAAAATTTTGCCATACGAATCGTTTCTATAGTGATAAGATTAATAGCAATCTATGCTTATTATTATTCAAAAATCAGTGAAAAGATATATGGGTAGCCTTACTGTTTTGTGAACGTGAACTCTAATAGATTTATAAGTAACATTGTTAAAAAGTGAACATACAAGTTAGTTTTTGAATTATTACTCTTTGGTGAATAGAAACAAATGTACCTGAAATGTAATTTAGTATTATCTTATTATTTTATGCTTGATCCATAAAGTAGAGAAAGTAAGGTTGTGCAATTTTACTATAAATACACAAAGTAATTGTTATAGTCATTCATTCCATTCGGTTTGACTGCATTTAGTAAATAAATCCACCTGCATTCCATTTTTAACAACACTTTTTCAATGTTACCACCCCTAGTACCTAGGGAGGCTTTCTGGATTACTGTGTATTTCAGATCCTTGGATGAGCTCTTGTGATGTAATAAAAAATGTTTGGCAACTGAAGTTATTTTTTTGCCATTATTTAAATCTCTTTGTGCATTTTTTATATTATAAGTGTGTTCAAGAATGCGTGTTTTGACCTCCCTGGTCGTCATGCCTACATATACCATTTGGCATGAGCAAAAGAGTGCATATACTACTCCTATTGTTGTACATGAGAAATGAGATGGTAATTTGTATATTCTACCTGTTTTGTCAGTTAGAGTTTTTATTTTCCACACAAATTTGCAGGCTGAACATGTGCCACAAGGATACATGCCAGGATCCTTTACATTTTTCTTTACAGATCTTAAAAAATGACTAGACACCAACTTATCTCTTAAGTTATTTGGTCTTTTGTACCCCAAAGATACTTTATCTCCAATTAGGGATTTTAGGGTATCATCATTTTGCAGTATCTCCCAGTGGTCATTAATGATTTTGATTATCTGTGTCATCTGAGGATTATATGTAGTAATAAGTCTAGGACAGGATTCTGTTAGGGCTTTATTTTTAGGGACTAATAATTCATCTCTGCATTTTCTTAATGCTTTGTATTTCGCTCTTTTCACCGATTTTTTACTGTACCCTCGTGATATCAATCTCTGTGATAGGTTTATACTTTCTGTCATATAAATTTAAGTATCAGTACAATTGCGACAAAGTCTCAAGAATTTGCTGTAAGGTATTGCTTTTAATGTACTGGGTGAATAAGCACTGGATTGATGCAAGAGAGTATTAGTTGCTGTCTCATTCCTGTAAATCGTAGTATTAATAAGTCCCTCATTGTTTTTAAATATCTTTAAGTCCAAAAAACATATTTCCTGTTGACTCGATGAGTATGTTAATTTTATATTTAGTTTGTTCTCATTTAACTTTAGCATGAATAGTTGTAATTCATCTAATGTCCCTTCCCAGATAAATAAGACATCATCAATAAATCTTAACCACATTGGTATGTGTTCAGTATATGATTGTAATTGATCCAAAAATACACAAAAGCATTCTCAATAGCCAAGAAAACGATTTGCATAAGTTGGTGCGCAGGCAGTACCCATCGCGGTACCCTGTGTCTGTAAATAGTATCTGTCATTAAATGTAAAGAAATTGTGTGTCAGGGTGACATGTAACAATTGGATTATGAAGTCATTGTGTTCTGTATTATCCAGGTTATTGGAGGCTAAGTAATATTTAATAGCTTCAATTCCATCACTATGCCTGATATTAGTGTATAAGGATTCTACATCTGCTGTGACCAACCACATCTCATCAGTTAATTTGATATTCTGTACCATTTGTAATACTTACATGGTGTCACGTATATATGAAGGTAGAGTAGTTAAATACTCTCTTAGCCTCAGATCTACAAACTTACTGGCATTCTCCGTTAAGTTATCATTTCCTGACATGATCGGTCTGCCTGGTGGTACTAAAGGATTTTTATGTACTTTCGGTAGAAAGTATAGTGTGGCAATCTTTGGACTATCCTTTGTCAGATATGTTCTTCTCCCATGCTTCCTTAATCATTTTGTTATATCGTATGAGATAAGAATTTTGGGGGTTGAATATCAGTTGTTTATAGCATAGATTGTTAGACAATTGCTTTGTGGCTTTATCTATATACATATGTCGTGGCCACAAGACCACATTTCCACCCTTATCTGATGGTTTAATTACAATGTCATGTCCTGATTCAATTTCTCTCAGCGCATGAAATTCTGTGGCACTTAAATTGTTTTTGACATTGTATATAGGTAATTGTTCTATCTTCTGACATACCATTTCACAAAATACCTGTCTTAATGTCACAGATCAGCGGCTACATCAGCTCATACAGTACACAGACAGAGATGCAACTTTACAAGAACTGAAGTCTATTGTTCTGAGTGGGTGGCCTTATACAAAGGTCCAAGAGTCATAGTACCAAAGTCACTAAGAGCAGAGATGTTATTACGCATACACTCAAGCCACATTGGGGGTGAGGCATGCTACCGACAAGCTTGTGATACTCTTTACTGGCCCAACATGCAAGATGAAATCAAAGACTTTGTCAGCAAGTGGCCCACTTGCAATGAATATGCACACTTGCAACAAAAAGAAACCTTAATGTCACATGAGATTTCTACATGTCCTTGGCAGATTGTCAGTATAGACTTATTCAACTACGTAGGAAAACCAAGCTCCTATCTTGTGGACATTGAAGGAACCCTCTATCGCCACAATCGTGTGGATCTGCGAGTGGCTGAGCAGCCTGATTCTCAATATCCGAGGGAGATGTTATGGGTGTTATGTTTAGTTTATATGCAACTCTATGATTTATTTCTATTGCACTTGTTTCCTGTTTTGCATTTCCTGTACCTGTTGGTTCCCCTTTAAGGTCATGGCTTTTGTACACTAATTCCAGAGATCCACTTGCAAGCGATCCAGACTCAATCACTGCCCCCACTTGTCATACCACATTTTTAACGCTGTGCGCTCTTTGCACTTGAAAAGATTTCCCCACGGGATCTGCAATACCACATTAAAGGTGCACAGGAACAGCGGACGCCTCAACACCGCCTCCAGAAAAAAACTTACAAAACTAATTTCGATATCCTCCACACAAATAAGTCGACTTCAAGTTGAAAAACAAATCGCTTCTTTATTGTAGATTAAAAGCATGTGAGAAGATTTAAAAGCCAAACGCATTCGCGTTTCGTTATACAAGACATGACTTCCTCAATGGCTCCTTAACCTGGAGTGCTGGCACAGGTGATTTATAGAGGAATAGGTATTCTCAATTCCTCCTCCATCAAATTTCTTAACTTACTAGCGACTGGACAGTTCAGGGTAAATGTATGCTTACAGGAATTGTGTATAATTATGTACACCTATGTGAGTAAAGAAATAATTTTGTAATTTTGTCACTACTACATACACACGTATATAAATGTGTTAAACGGTATACATACTTTACTTGTTAACAATATTATTACAGATGAATAAATAGATTTGCATATAGTGGATAATATCCAAAAAACAGTTTGCAATTACTATGGAGACTCAGAAATAATGCAATTTTACAATCTAACTAATATTAAATTAGTTCTTACATTAAGTACTTATACAAACTTCCAAGGTAATTATACATTGATATACCCTTAAAGATATACTACTTATTCAATAAACATTTTGACATCCCATTCTGAGTTTAACCCTGAAGGGACTCTTGTGCCCAGATGAAAAATCCAAAAGACTTCCTGTTTTCTCAGGATTTTAATTCTTTCCTCTC
Source organism: Bombina bombina (assembly GCF_027579735.1). Taxonomy (NCBI): domain Eukaryota; kingdom Metazoa; phylum Chordata; class Amphibia; order Anura; family Bombinatoridae; genus Bombina; species Bombina bombina. The sequence continues at coordinate 439,192,578 of NC_069499.1, forward strand.
CTCTGGGGTGTCTTTTAATGTGTTCTATACCTTGTAATCTCAGCAGAGAACTGTCAGAATTATGATACTTATGAAAATGTACTGCTATGGGAGTTGTAGATTCAGGATCATCTATTGCTCTTAGATGTTCAAAAAAAATCTGGTCATCAAACCTACATACTTTTTCCCACATCCCATACATGTTAATAAGTATATAACATATTTAGTGTTACAGTTAATAAACTGTCTAATACAATATGTTTTCTGCTCATCTTGTGTGGTAAACTGATCACCTAACTTAAGATAAGAACAAGTTTTACAACATCTACTCCCACATCTGAAAAAACTTGATTTGCTTGACAACCAGTGTCTTTTCTCTCTTTCTGGTAGCATTGATGGCGATAAAGAATTACCCAGTGTTTTTGCTTTCCTACTAGAGAAATTTAACCCTCCATCAATTATCCTGGTCATTTGTGTATCAGTTATAAGAATTGGCAAAGCATTTCTGATGATACCACAAATTGCATGATATTCTCTACTGTACGTAGTATTTATTTATTTTTTGTCTTATCCTGGGGGTCAATAGATTATCTCTGTTCATAGTATCAACCTTGTTCTTTGCTTTTAACAGAGGAATTTCTCCATATCCTCTGTCCAAGAACCTAAGTGTCGTTTCTTCTGCCTGTTTCTCATCTTCAATTCTTGTAGTACAGTTTCTCTTAACCCTCATATACTGTCCCTTAGGGATTGCCTTAATAATGTGTCTAGGGTGACAAGACATTGCATTCAACAGGGTATTTCCTGCCTTTGGTTTTCTAAATAGGCTTACTTCAATACTCTTCCTGTGACTATCAGGTTTAAGGCAAACATCGAGGTACGATATGGAGTCCTTAAAGAGTTCCATGGTAAAGTCCAAATTCGTTTTATTGATTTTCAACAATTTGAAGACGTTATGTAAATCTGACTCATTGCCCTTCCATATGAACAACAGGTCATCTATATAGTGACCATAAAAAAAAAAATATTCTCTCTAAATGGATTATCACCTCCAAAGACGTGGAACATCTCCCACCAACCTCAGTACAGATTGGAATATGTGGGGGCAAATTTTGCCACCATAGTTGTTCCACGTCTTTGGAGGTAAAAATTGCCATCAAACATAAAAAAATTATGTGTTAACAGATAATCCAATGATTTCAATATGAACTCCTTAATCTCCAAATCATGTATCAAGACAATACTGTATCGCCAAGATACCTTTTGCGTGAGGAATTGATGTGTACAAAGACACAACATCAATTGTTAATCTATTTTTTCTATCTGACCTATCAGGTAAGTAGTGTCCTGTACATAAATTTTCAAATTCCTCACTAAAGGTTGCAAATACACATCAATTATCTCTCCCAAAAGATTCATTTAAAGACCCAGCAATAAAGTGTCTTCCTGGTGGTCACACCAAACTTTTATGAATCTTGAGTAGATAATGAAAAATTGCTTTGATCGGATGATCCTTAATTTAATATTCAGCATTCTTCTGACTTATAACTCCATGATTAAGTGCAAAATCAACAATAGATGCTAAATTACTTTTAAAGTTAATTGTTGAGTCATGTGTCAATAACTCGTAAACCTCAGGATCTTTTAATTGTCCAAGTGCCTCTTTAATGTAGTCACTCTTATCCAAGATGACAACATTACCCCCTTTGTCAGAGCTGCGGATCACTATTGAATCCTCAGTTTTTAGTTGTTCAATTGCATCAATTTCTTTTTTATTTAAATTATCCCGTCTATGATCATTTCTGTTTATATTTTTATTTAAACAACATAGCTCTTTTTCTACAATTTTCTGGAAAACCTCAATGGCTTTGGATCTATTATTTACAGGATAAAATGTGGATTTATTTCTAAATCTTGACAGAGATGGTTTTTCTAACATCTGATTACCCCTTGTATCTCATTTTGTAATGACATCAGATCTAACTCAGCACACTTATCCAAAAAGGTAAAGTCATCCATATCTTTAACCAAGGATTGATCATTGGATAATGTAGCTGAATCAGCCTGTTGCTCATTTAGAAAATGTTTCTTTAGGACAAGCGATCTAACAAATTTGTTAACGTCTACAATTGCATTAAATAGGTCAAAATGACAGGATGGAGAGAAATTGAGACCCAAAGATAACACCTTGATTTGACTGTCAGTCAATGTATATGATGATAAATTAACAGCATTCTTACTAGTTAAATGTACTTTTATTCCTGATTCTTTCTCTGTCGCCTGGGATACCTGGGTTGGCTTTCCTGTTGTTGGGTATGTGTTTTTCTAATTCCTTTTTCTACCCCCTCTACCTATTTTCTCTCTTTTTCTTTCACTTTCCCCTTGCCTATACTGACCCCATTTTTGAGACCTCAGCATTTGCATCCTTATTAACTCCCAATGTTTGGAGCACAAACGAAGTAGAGGCAGAGAAGGTAGCCACCTCCCCTAGTCTCTCTTCCCCAGCACTATCAAAATCAGAGGAATTGTAATCATAATCCGTCTCATTATCATTAAATGTTACCTTTCTTGTAATTCTCTTTCCCTGTGTCTTTTTGTAATTATACTTTATTTTCCCCCCTGTCTGTGACCATTTATATACACTTTCATTTTCATTATCTTGTTTTTCCCTAGATATTTTAATTTTCTTAAATTGTCACATATTTATCCTTTAAACCTGAAATTACTTTTCTTATTTTATCATCATATTTTTTAAATTCCTCATTGGCAGATAATGGACGAATATATTCCTGAATACTTTCAATATCTTTATTCAGAGTTAACTTTTGTTGTTTTTTATACTCGATAAGTAAATCCATTAATGCCAATGAGCAATTAGTTAATACCTCATTCCATCTGGATATAAATGTTGAATCAGTAATTTCAAATGATGGAAACTTTTTATTCGTAAGCCTCTTGGTATACGGAGAAACTTTTTATAGATAAAAAATGTTTTAATATCCAATTCCAAATGAGTGTCCAGCTTTAGCAGTTTTTCCATTTTGAAAAAAACAGAGTCTAAATTTTCATCAGTTTCTCTCTCAATAGCCTCTTCATCAAAATCATCACCATATTCATATGTATTTTCAAAAGGTTGAAACACAAAACTTTCAGCAGCCATTTTATCACTAAATATATGCTTGTATTCTTTAAATATTTGTTATAACTTAGATAAACAGCTCCCATGTGTTTGATAGAACAAGCCAAAGAAATGGTGCAGTGTTATATATATTAAGGGGCATTCACATGTAATTTCCTTTTTTTAAATTCCTTTTTATGAGCCTTTTTGTATCCATAATTGATATACCATTTAGTTCTTAAACTCCAGCTTTCCTGGTATCAGTTCAAAAGAGATCATTATTAATTGTGCTTCACTCGCACACTTGATCACATATTTAAGATCTTCATCTTTAACATTCCTCAGAGCTTTATGGGATGCAAAGCTGTATTGTTACAAGCCTTAGTTTAAGGAAAGTTATTAACTTTGAAATACATTAGATCCCAATTTTAAACACTGCTACCATTAGACAATGCTCAGAAGTATATGCATGCATGTAGCAAGAGCTTAACAACAGCGACTTGCATACGCTCCCTATATGTGTGGAAGGCAGAAAGGAAACGAGCAGCTTACCATCCGATGAGAAAGTTCAATTCCAGAGATCCACTTGCAAGCGCTCCGGACTCAATCACTGCCCCAACTCGTCATACCGCGTTCTTAACGCTGTGCGCTCTGTTTGCCGAAAGGAAACGAGCAGCTTACCATCCGATGAGAAACTTCAATTCCAGAGATCCACTTGCAAGCGCTCCGGACTCAATCACTGCCCCCACTCGTCATACCGCGTTCTTCACGCTGTGCGCTCTGTTTGCCTTAAACCTGATAGTCACAGGAAGAGTATTGAAGTGAGCCTATTAATAAAACCAATGGCAGGAAATACCCTGTTGAATGCAATGTCTTGTGACCCTCCTAGACACATTATTAATGCAATCCCTAAGGGACAGTATTTGAGGGTTAAGAGAAACTGTACTACAAAAATTGAAGATGAGAAACAGGCAGAAGAAACAACACTTAGGATATGGAGAAATTCATCTGTTAAAAGCAAAGAACAAGGTTGATACTATGAATAGAGAAGGTCTATTGACCCTCAGGATAAGACAAATTTTTTAAAAAATAATTAAAATAAAATGAATGAATCCAGACCGTATTTTGTAACTACGTACAGTAGAGAATATTATGCAGTTTGTGGTATCATCAGAAATGCTTTGCCAATTCTTATAACTGATACACAAATGACCAGGATAATTGATGGAGGGTTAAATTTCTCTAGTAGGAAAGCAAAAACACTGGGTAATTCTTTATCGCCATCAATGCTACCAGAAAGAGAGAAAAGACACTGGTTGTCAAGCAATCCGTTTTTTTCAGATGTGGGAGTAGATGTTGTAAAACTTATCTTAAGTTAGGTGATCAGTTTACCACACAAGATGAGCAGAAAACATATTGTATTAGACAGTTTATTAACTGTAACAATAAATATTTTATATACTTATTAACGTGTATGGGATGTGGGGCAAAGTATGTAGGTTTAACAACCAGATCCTTGAAGGATCGTTTTTTGGAACATCTAAGAGCAATAGATGATCCTGTATCTACAACTCCCATAGCAGTACATTTTCATAAGTATCATAATTCTGACAGTTCTCTGCTGAGATTACAAGGTATAGAACACATTAAAAGACACCCCAGAGGAGGGGAAAGAATTAAAATCCTGAGAAAACAGGAAGTCTTTTGGATTTTTCATCTTGGGCACAAGAGTCCCTTCAGGGTTAAACTCAGAATGGGATATCAAAATGTTTATTGAATAAGTAGTATATCTCTAAGGGTCTATCAATGTATAATTACCTTGGAAGTTTGTATAAGTACTTTGTGTAAGAAATAATTTCATATTAGTTAGATTGTAAAACTGCATTAGTAATTTTTAGTAAATAAAATCTCCATAGTAATTGCGAACTGTTTTGTGGCTATTATCAACTATATGCAAATCTGTTTATTCATCTGTAATATTGTTAACAAGTAAAGTATGTATACCGTTTAACACATTTATATATGTGTGTATGTAGTAGCTACAAAATGATTTATTTACTTACTCTGAAGTGTCTAGGCACTAGTGAGTTAAGAAATTTGAAAGAGGAGGAATTGAGAATACCTATTCCTCTATAAATCACCTGTTCCGGCACTCCAGGTTAAGTAGCCATTGAGGAAGCCATGTCTTGTATGTTGAAACGCGTTTGGCTTTTAAATCTTCTCACAAGCATTTAATCTACAATATAGAATGATTTTTGTTTTTCAACTTGAGGTCCCCTTATTTTTGTGCGAGAATATCAAAATTGGTTCTGTACACCAATGCCTTGTACTGTCATTATTTACACCACATGAAACACATCTCAACCTTTCCTAGCCTTCATATTATTTTCACCTAGGCAGACATTTTTCGAATTTTAACACCTAACCCTTGCGTAAGCCAGACAAATGGTGTAGTTTTAATATCTGTTAGAAAAGGCACTGTTTATATTGATTTGTGCAGCAGTTTGAATGGGGAGTACCTATTTTATCATGTCAGGCAATAGCAATGTCATAAAGCCAAGTGAAATTTTTTTCCTATTCTGAGCACCGAAGTATGCAGTAAAATATCCCTGATTTCCAGTGTTCTATAGTGTTTATTCTCTTTATTTATTGATATATTATTTTTTTTTGGAGCACACACAGCACTTTTTGTAATGTATAATGTTCTCTAAGTATGTTACAATTTTATGAATAAAGCAATACATTTTTTATGAGTGAAATAGACATTATTTGGTGAAAGGGCTATTTAAAGAGCTATTACAGTGCAAAAATGACAAGCTTTTAATTTGTTAGAGCATGTCATTTTAGCACTAGCGACCCTGCAATTCAACGTGTTTAACCCCCACAAATGGGTTAAATACATAGTTAAAGTATTGTTCATGGGCCACACAGCACTGTTGGTCATCAGAGGGTACAACTGGTGAGCTAATCAGCAGTGACTATCCCATGACTCAGTATTACTCTGCAGCTCCACGCTCCATACTGGTACTTTAACTATGTGGCATAACTGTGCATAACATAAAAGTAAGAAGATTCAGTGGGATGCTAATGTGTATGTAAGCTGTGATGCTCCTGCTAAATTGAATTAGCCGGCTGTACTGCTCTTGATTTATTCCTCATATGGTTTCTCACTCAAGCTCTCTCCATAAAGTTTTTATTGTTTTCCATGTTTTTATTTGTAAACAGTCAGGGGTTAATTTCTGATAGTGCAGACAGACATGATACGATGTAGCGTATCATGTCTGCCGCACATCGATAAATGTGGACAGCATACTCTGTCTGCATTTATCATTGCACCAGCAGTTCTTGTGATCTACTGTTGCAATACCACCCCCTGCAGATTCGCATCGAATCGGCCGCTAGCAGGGGGTGTCAATCAAACCGACAGTATTCGATCGGGTTGATTTCTGTCCGCCGCTTCAAAACAGGCAGACAGGTTATGGAGCAGCAGTTTTTAGACCGCTGCTTCATAACTTATGTTTCCGGGGAGCCTAAAGGCTCACCGGAAACACGGGGCATCAAGCTCCATACAGAGCTTGATAAATTTACCCCTCAGTGTCTGTGTGTCTGTTATGTGCGGCTATGTTTGTGTGTCTTATTTTTATGTGTGCATATGTATATGTGTGTGCACCTCTGTGCGTCTAGGTGCATCTGCACATATGTGTTTATGTATGAATGTGTGCTTATCTGTATTTATCTGTATCTATTTGTGTGAATATGTGTATGTTGTGTAGTGTGTGTGTACATGTATATGTGTATGTTGTGTAGTGTGTGTGTACATGTATATGTGTATGTTGTGTAGTGTGTGTGTACGTGTATATGTGTATGCTGTGTACTGTGTGTGTAAATGTGTATATGTGTATGCTGTATAGTGTGTGTAAATGTGTGTGTATGTATACTGTATATGTGTATGTTGTGTAGTGTGTGTGTACATGTATATGTGTATGCTGTGTACTGTGTGTGAATGTGTATATGTGTATGCTGTATAGTGTGTGTAAATGTGTGTGTATGTATACTGTATATGTGTATGTTGTGTAGTGTGTGTGTACATGTATATGTGTATGCTGTGTACTGTGTGTGAATGTGTGTGTGTGTATATGTGTATGCTGTATAGTGTGTGTATGTATACTGTATATGTGTATGCTGTATAGTGTGTGTATGTATACTGTATATGTGTATGCTGTGTACTGTGTGTGAATGTGTATATGTGTATGCTGTGTACTGTGTGTGAATGTGTATATGTGTATGCTGTATAGTGTGTGTATGTATACTGTATATGTGTGTGTATGTATGTATATATATATATATATATATATTTTTTTTTTTAATTTTTTTTTCTAGTACATACATTCACATTTAACAAAAATATCCTAAATTACACAAATTCCATACTGTATAACCTACAGTAGATAATATACTTGTTTGCACTGTTTCAATAAAGTTTTACACTGACTACTAATTAGAGGGACAGGAAACCCCAATATTATCTTTCATAATTCAGAACTAGGGATGTGATTTTAAACAACTTTCTAACTAATTAGCTTTTTATCCTTTGTTAAAAGTCATACCTAGGTAGGCTCATGAATATCAATGCACTACTGGAAGATAGTTCCTTAATGGTTTTTATTAAGATTTTTTTGTGGCAGTAGCCTGTGGTTTAAAGGACTCCACTAAATGTTAGCAATTGTTCTTCCAGTCCTCAGTATTACCCAACTATCATATACACACACACATAAATGCTGGCTTATACACTATAATTAACACCTTCAAACCACACCAGAACACTAATGGCAAATCATCAAAAAACTGAATAAAATGGCTAAATCTGGATCACAACTTCATCATAAATCTGGACACATAATTCAAAACCCATATTGTCCAGGTCAATCCTGGAAAGGTGGCAACTCTTATATATACACATATAAACACTGACATATACACACACACAAACACTGACATATACACACACACACACACATACACTGACTTATAAACACATATACAAAATAATTGCTGCACAGCGCTAGTGTTTGGGTTTAGCTTGAAGAAAAGGTGGCAACCCTACGCGAGGTTCCAGCTAGAGCGAGGCCTAAGGCAGCCGTCTAATTATTTGTGCCCCCCCCACAGTTTTGACTGTTATATCTTATGTGCCCCCCCTATATTTTGTTCCTAGAGTTGCCACTGCCCTAAAGGATGTTACTAACTATGCACATAATTTTGTTAATTTATTACTTATGTAGGATTATTTTATGTTATAGTATAAAATAAAACTATTAAAATCTACTTCACAATATGGAGTTTCCCAATGGCTAAACATATGGAAAGATGTTGTGGAGTAGTGGGTGTGGGTGGGATTAGAAGTGGCGAGTAACATTTTGACCTGGATATAGCGTAGGAATTGTCATTTTTAGCCCTTATACGTACCTGTAACTGCCAGGGTGCGGTGTCTTCATGCAATTAATCCAGAGAAATATTTTAAGAATACAGAATAAGGGCCAGATTACAAGTGGTGTGCTATCGGATTTTCTCACTTGTGAGCTAACTTCACTTAAAGAAAACATTTAACGTGGGAAGACTAGCGCGCGTATTACGAGTTATAAGCAAAAAGTGCAAGAGGGAAACTTCAGGACTTCTTCTCCGCATAGACTTCAATGGAGAAAGCTTTTTATAAAAAATAACTAATATCATTCATGTGTTAACCTGACACCGCATTATACCAACTGCGCTAAACCAGAGGGTAGTTATGCATATTTTACATTCCAATGTTCATATAGAAGAAAATGTTCTTTTTATTTTAAAACATATATTTCTCTCTCTCTCTCTCTCTCTCTCTCTCTCTCTTTCTCTCTCTCTCTCTCTCTCTCTCTCTCTTTCTCTCTCTCTGTCATCACAATATTTTAGCAAGCCATCCGGCGGGAGCGAGGGACTAATAGCTTGTGGCAAGACCCACACTATAATGGCCACATAATCCCTTAATGACCAGCGACGTACAGGGCACATTGCAGTCGTTAAGGGATTAAATGTATTTGAATGGAAAGGAGTCAAACGTGTATTTATATGTGAAAGTGTATATAGGTGTGTATATATGTTTTTATAAGTGTATATATGTAGGTGTATATATTTTTATATGTGTATATATGTATGTCTATTAGGGAAAACACCCTAACATAAACACCTAATCCGCTGCCCAAGACATCACCGACACCTTCAGCGAATCATGTCCGACAGACATTGCTGAATGCTGAGAGCATATGCTGTCGGCATTTAACATTGCACAAGTAGTTCTGGTGAACTGCTTGTGCAATGCCGCCCCCTTCAGATTTGCGGCCAATCAGCCGCTAACAGGGGGTGTCAATCAACACGATCATACACGATCAGGCGGATTGATGTCCGCAGCCTCAGAGGCAGCAGACCAGTTAAGAAGCAGCGGACCGATGCTTCATAACTGCTGTTTCCGGCGAGCCTGAAGGCTCGCACATAAACAGAGTCATCAGGGGCCATTTGGCCCTTGATAAATCGGCCCCTGTAAGTGTCACATGTATATCCTCTTGGGTGATGTCTGATAGAGAATGGACTTTCTGTCTTAATATCTGATGTTATCAATGTGATAACTTTTACTAAAAATAGAATTACGCAACTGATAGTATCATGACATACTCTCTTCCTGTTGTGGGAGCCATAAACCCTCAAATCCACAATATATGACTGCTACCTGGTGATGTCAATGATTTCTAGATTGTAAATTCCCACGGGAATAGGGCCCTCAATCCCTCCTGTATATGTTTGTAAATTTTGTCCTGTCTCTTACAAGTCTTATATTGTTTTATTTAAATGAATTGTATCCATGCACAGCGCTGCGGAATATGTTGGCGCTTCATAAATAAAGTATAATAATAATTTATAGGACTAACACCGATTCATTAGATTATGTCAATAATAGTTTAATGATCCATGAGTAACAAGCTGTAAAACAGCAGGCTTTTCTGTTTATTTGTTTTGTTTTGATTTTTACTATTCTATATTCAATTCTAAGACTCCAGCTTATTGGTATAGAGTACATTTGGCAGTTACAGAGATAAAGTTTTAGTCTTAATCATAATTTATAATGTTTTAGTTTATAATTAATATTAACATGCCCAATAATTATAGGCTGAATATACTCAGTGTTACACAAACTAGTGCTTAGATAGCAAGGGAATAGTGCAATGTTTTTCATTAACTGCTTCCTCAAGCACTATTCACTATCAATAACACTCCAATTGGTCTTTCTTAATAAAAAAAAATTATACAGAAACAGGGGCAGACTGAGACCAACCAGGGACCCTGTGCAAAAAATAGAGGAGGGGCCCCACCATGCCCCCTATGCCCCTTTCCTAAATCCACTGCCTGTCTCATACTCAACAAGGTCTCCAACATTAAAGTGAATGTTAATTTTCGTTGTGTTGAGGGCACATCTTAATTCCTTTAATGTATAATATTAAAACTGCACCTTTAAAAAAAAAAAAGTAAATGTTTAATTTTTATTACCAATTTTCGTCTGTTCGCAGGAGCAGCTCCTCCCATCAGCTACTTCCTGTTTTTAATTACTCTTACGTATAGAGCGGTCCCACCCGCTGTTTACGTAGTGGCCAAGCGCGCTCCCGTCTTTGACAACAACCGCGCATGCTTTACACAGCGTTTCAGTTGAATAGCAACATAGTATTCAATGAATGAATACATTCATTGAATACTATCGTTGCATCGAGTTCAGCAGCTGACATCATATCTCCGTTTTTTAACTACTACACTTGCTACGATATTTATTTGAAAGTATAATTCCAAATTTGGGCATTATTTAGTATGTTCCTCTAAATGAAAACTCTAACTTTTTGGAATCATACCCTGTACGTTTGCAACTTACCTGGCAATTTGTACTGCGCATGCGTGAAGCGTGAGCGCGCGTCGGAGATCAGTGGAAGAATAGCAATGTAACGCATGCGCTTTCATAACGAGTGACGTTGCAAAAAGGGGTTTGGTCCCCCCGGGGGGGATTCTATGATTGGTGGAGTATATTTAGTATACTCTGTCAATCAAATATCAAAGATGGCGGGCGGAGGAATTGAATATCGAGCGATGGTATAAAAAAATAAAATACAAGCCAGTAAAATATTTATTAAAATAATGATGAATGAAAGTCTAGCTATTTTTACATAACCTTTAAAGCGGTATTTTCGTGAACAGCTGACTTTACATTCACTTTAAGGGCCAGGGCCCCCACAGCCATAAACTCTCCCCCCAGGGCCCCAACCCTCTAGGGTCAGACACCACACTGGGGCCCCCATAAAAAAAGACTTCCAATTCAGACACAGAGGCACCCACACCAAAGAAAGGACAGCTACTCTGCCCACTCTTAACTGCTTAGTTACTGATGGTACAGCTGTCAGCATTGCACTAGCACCTGATCATCTGCTGCCCACCCCAGCTTACTATCGCTGCTAAAATTTGCCTGCTGCTGCCCACTCCCTCACAGTCACAACCACTAGGGTAGCTCAACTGTCAACGTTGATCAAGCCCATTTAACAAATTGTGATTGTGCATATAAGCAGCACACTAGGAACCCCCCTGGGGCACCATTATGTGCTGGGCCCTCCGTCTAAGTCCAATTGCCTGACTGCTCAGTCTGCCAGTTAACAGAAATATATAAACACATGAATAATTCACCCAGCTAGGGTATGAACACATCCATAGTGAAGTAGATTATTGAGTGTGCAGAAGATGGGTATATATCAATGAACGAGCCTTCTTGCAGTACCACAAATGGCCTCTTCCTTTGTTCCCCATCATGCATGGTGTCACATGGGTAATGCATGGGATTGTCTTATTAGATATAGAAGAAAAATCAGAACATGTGCTGCTTTCAGTGTATTTAATAGAGGAATGAAATGCATTGGTGTAGTAAAAGTATGACAAAACCTTAAGAAATAAAAAATTCTATATTTGAAGGTTTAAGAGATCATCTGACCTTAAGGATAGAGGACTGAATTAATAGTGGCACGCTAATTTGTTTTCTACCTGCACACTAACTGCGCTCAAAGTAAAAATTTTGTATGGCCGGCATAGCATGCATATTACATGTTAAAAGTAAAAAGTTAAAGCATGCGAGTGAAAGACTCAGGCATGCTTACTTCAGGAATTCGGATATCGCAACCATGTTTACCCCTTCTCCCCATAGACTTCTTTGGGGTGCGCTAAAGAAATGACTATTAGTTATGGCTCATACGCCAGCCCAACACTGTGCTAGATCAATTCCAATAAAGCCAAAGGTGCATTTGGAATACTATACATTCCTATGTTCTTCACATAGAAGAAAATTTTCTTTTAATTTTAAAAAAATGTGGCATATTTAGGTTTTGTGCTGTCCTATGCACTCAAAATCCTGCTGGGGTTTAGTGATTAGTGATAGTGGTTATATTTTTTGAATACAATAAAAAGTGAAAAACAAATACAAATATAAGGATATACTGTATATCATATCATATAACATTTATTTTAAAAACATTTAAAACTTATAAAAAGCCATAAATAAGCCCCTTCACACAATGTCACTCGGTTATCTGCCCATCTAAGTAGCCGGGTGGAAGCAAAATCACAACACCTTTCCTGGATGGAAGCAGATGGTATGCTGAAATGCTAAAACAACAAGATCGCTTGGTAAGTGATACACTCGATACCTGTCCTGGTGACTAGCAGTGGAGGCATGGCTCTGACGTTCCGACGTATGTTTTGCCGTAAACGTACAGCTTTTTCAAGGAAGTCAGATGGTGTGCATCTACTCCTCTGTGCTCTGTATGCGGTGAATCAATCCCCCTATTTAAATGTTTTTAAAATAAATGTTATCTTTCTGAAGCAGCGGCCTGCGTTTGGTGACATACTGGAAACCTGGCAGTGTAAAACTGGGTTTGAGTCTATAACAGAGCCTGGGTGGCTCTGTAAAGTGTGAGTAACCCCTTGGCAGGACCATTGTGTTAATTAGCACTAGTTCAAATATACTTCACTTTGATCTTTTGGGGCCTATTTAACAATGGTCTGTCGGACCTGATCCGACAGTGCGGATCAGGTCCGACAGACCTCGCTGAATGCGGAGAGAGCAATACGCTCTCCGTATTCAGCATTGCACCAGCAGCTCTTGTGAGCTGCTGGTGCAACGCCACCCCCTGCAGAATCGCGGCCGCCAGCAGGGCAGGGTATTCTATCGGGTTGAATTGCGGTGATGTCTGTCCGCCTGCTCAGAGCATGCGGACAGGGTTATGGAGCTTGATAAATGGGCCCCTTTGTATTTTCTTTTATTTAAGGCAAGAAATCACCTGGATCAACCACAATTGGAAATATTCTGTGGAGGATATATATCCTTACATTTGTATTTGTTTTTTACTTCTTATCGTATTTCGATTTTTGCACCAAGTAAATGTTGTACTTTTTTATTATTATTATTTTTTTGGGGGGGCAGAAAAAGAGCTGAGTTACTTTGGGGCACTGCCCTTTAAATTGCCCTTATGAAGGCAATGCCCAACCAAATGCCCTTTTCAGGGCATCTTTTATTTAGAATAGGGTTTTTTAAATTAATTTTTATTTTTTATTTTTTGGGCAGCAAAAGAGCCCCACCAAATGCCCTTATCATGGCAATGCCTTACCAAATAACCTTGTCAGGGCAATGTGTAGAGTCAATTTTTTTAGATAGACTATTTTTTTTTTGGGGGGGGGTTACTTTAATTATAGAATGGGGTTGAATTGTCTTTCTTTTTTCTAAAAAGAGCTAAATCACTTTAGGGCCCTTCTAAGGGATATTGCTATAGTAACTTTGTGTTAGAATAGGGTTTTTATTTTGGGGTGGGCTTTAGTTTTAGAATAGGCATAATTGTGGGGGGGGGTTGTAAAGTTGATTTTTTTTCATGTTGTGTAATGTTAGTAGATTTGTTTTGTTGTAATGTTAGGTTTTTTTTATTTGATGTAATGATAGGTTTTTTTATGTAATGGTAGATTTTTGGTAACTTAGGGGGTGTTAGGGGTGTTAGCTGGTTAGGGGGTTTAGAGGTTAGTGAGTACTTTGCAATGGCAGTTTGTAGGAAGTTTAGAAGGCCCCTTGATAGATAGGCCCCTTTCTGTTAATCCAATAAACCTAATTTCACTACTTAAATATTACTGTGTCCTTCAGTTATTTGATAGATCAAAATGAAATTGCTGATCCAAACACCCAATTATTTATAAATGAAAATTATGGAAATTGTCAGGGGTGCCTAAACTTTTGCATACGACTGTGTATATATATATATATACAGGCGTACCACGAAGATATTGCAGGTTTTTTCTTCCAGACCAACCGCAATAAAGTGAATATAGCAATAAAATGAGTCACACAATTTTTTTTATTTTCCAGTGCATAAAGAATTATATTTTGACTATACAGGTAGCCCTAAGTTTACGCCGGGGTTAGGTTCCAGAAGGTATGGTTGTAAATCGAAACCGTTGTAAATTGAAACCCAGTTTATAATGTAAGTCAATGGGAACTGAGGGAGTTAGGTTCCAGACCCCTCTCAAAATTGGCATAAGTAACACCTAATATATTATTCTTAAAGCTTTGAAATGAAGACTTTAAATGCTAAACAGCATTATAAACCTAATAAAATAATCACACAACACAGAATATATCATTAAACTAAGTTAAATTAACAAAAACTTTTGCTAAACAGCATTATAAACCTAATACAATCATCACACAACACAGACTTTACTTGCATTTTTCTGCAAACAGTTCTTTCTATGCATTACAATCTGGACTGATTTATAGACAGGAAGATCTTGTTCCTTTGCAAGCTGCTCAATAGCTCAAGTCTGGGTAAACTGATTAATTTCAGCTTGCTTGGCTTACATATCTTTGCTGCAACACAAGTGGACAGCTCCACCTACTGGCTATTTTAATCAATGCACTGCTTCTCAATGCTTTTCAATAGCAGTCACATGACTGAAAAAAAAGGTTGTTATTCTGAAACGGTGCAAATTGAACCGTTGTAAACCGAGGGCCACCTGTATTTTAGTCTATTAAGTGTGCAATATCATTATGTCTAAAAAAAAATGTACATAGCATAATTAAAAAATATTTTATTGCTAAAAAATGCTAAATATCAACGGAGCAGTGAGTCATAATCTTTTTGCTGTAACTGTAACTGTACTTTTAAATGCATTTTTGATGGGTAGAGGGTATATATATATATATATATATATATATATATATAGTGTATATCTTCTATAACTATTTTACTATTCACCAGTCTAGGCAACCCTAAGCAGCTGTCACTGTTATGGTCTTATCACTTCCTGAGACCTCCATATGCTCCCGCAACTTCTTCAGCTCCCTCCAACACTACGTCACTACGTAGAGAGAGTTCTCACATGGAACTCATTCTCACAACCGCTCTTCTTCCTGCTCTCACTGTGTTTGTGAGTGAGGGGTGAGATGTGCCTGACGTCACTGTGCCGTTCCTGCAATGCAGTGCATAATATAACTAAAACATTTTACTTTAGCATCATGCAACAATCATGTTATTTACATGATTGATGCTGCATGTGAAACAAATGCTTTATTCATATTAGTGTACTAGTCAGTAAATGACTGGGCCTGTGGGGCTAGGATTGCCACCACTGGTGCAGGACCGAGAAGTGTTATATAACTGTAACATCCTCAAATTTCTAAGGCACCCAAAACACAAACTGAATTCTAACTGGCCGATAAGAGGAACTTACACTGTTTACTAGAGGTTTATGACACATTAAATGCATAAAACAAAATATATGTTTCTCAATAGAGAAATGCAAAAAAATATATAATTATTATATAACAATTTTAAAATGCCTGCAAACATGACTATAATGTCCCTTGAACATAGGAAAAGAAAATGAATAAATAAAAAAAACAGAAACTTGCTCCTGTGTACATGCCATACACACTATTATACCATGAAATATGTTTTTATTTTCCAAAAAAAATACAACAAGTTTTATCACCCAAACTCTGACAAAGTTTATTACTGTCAGGGTTTTTTCCCTGCTTTGTTTGCCATGGGCTGCTGGCAGCCATTTTACTTACCTCTTACTTAATCTGGTGCAGAGTGTCTGATGCTGCTCATTTCCTGCATGCCCTCTTATGGCCGGACTGGTGTATATCATCCGTGTGAGACAGGTTGCAGTCTCAGTATTGTGATGTCATCACTTATTATTTAAAGGGCCTCTGTTCTGTATGCTTTGCCCTTGCGTTGTCTCAGACCTGTTTGTGAGTTCCTGTGTTCCAGTTCCTGTGTATTATTTGGCTGTCTGACGTCCCTCCTGGTTCCTGATCCCTGGCTTGTTCCTGACTCTGCTGTTCTCCTTGATCCTGATTCTGGCTCGTCAGACTACTCGCTTTAGATCCTGACTCGGTTCGTCTGACTTCCAGCTCTGTCTTAGACTCCTGGCTTGACGTTTGACTTGTGGACTTTTTATTATTTTTTGCTATTAATAAAGGTGTGATTATTTTTGCACTTCTAGTCACAGTCTGATTCCTGGCACCCTGACATTATGCAAGCACAATGAATCCTGATGGTGCTAATAATCCATCTTTACCTACCATAATTTCCAGGATGGATGAACAGGATCACCGCTTGGATCAATTTGCACTAGCCCTGTAAACCCTGCTGACTCACACTGCACATTTGGACCAGTCATGGCTGCTCCTGTTTCCGCTGCTGTACCTAGTCCTACCAGGAGCATGTCCGGTTCTGCTCCTCTACCTCAGCGATATAGAGGTGATCCTATTCAGTGCAGAGGGTTTTTTAACCAGATGGGCATTTACTTTTAGATGTTACCTCAGGCGTTTCCCTCTGACAGAGGTAAGGTGGGATTTCTTATCTCTTTACTCTCTGACACAGCTCTTGCCTGGGTTAATCCCTTGTGGGAGACTAATAAACCTGTGATTTCAAATTACCCTGAATTTGTGGCCTCCTTTTGAAGGGTATTTAATGTTCTGGCTCTCTCCTCCTTTGCTGCTAAACTACTCATGTGCATTCAGCAAGGTACGAGATCTGTTGCTCAGTATGCCATTGAGTTCTACTTGCCACAGAGGTAGGTTGAAACAATGAAGCCCTTGTTGCTGCCTTCTTTCATGGGATCTCTGATCTGATTAAAGACAAAGTTTCTGCCAGAGATTTACTAGATGATATCGAGGCATTGGTGTCTTTTTTAATCCTACTTGACATCAGACTAAGTGAGAGGCCCTCTTTCAAGGAGCGCTTGAGAAAGCCACCTGTTATGTTGTCTCCTACATGTTTGTTCTCACCCATGCATCCCTCTCCTCCCATGCCTCCTGGCGTGAATCCCAACTGCTGAGCTGATGCAGTTGGGATTCACGCATCTCTCCGCGGTGGAGAGGGCCTTTAGGAGGAGGGAGGGGCTCTGCCTCTATTGTGGGTTACAGAGCCACCTTTTAAAGTCTTGTCCTACAAGGCCAGGAAAGGCTTGCACCTAAGGTCCTGTCGGGGGCAGACCTTGGGTGGTTTATCCTTGTCCCCAGAACCACTAAAGGAGAAATATTTGGTCACGGTTGTCCTTTCCTGGGTGGACTGCTCCATAGTCACCCAGGATCTTGTTGACTCCGGTGCTGCAGGCTATTTCATTGACAGTGCTTTTTTATCCAAGCACTCCATTCCTGTAGTGCCTCGGTACGTTCCGCTTGCTATTGAGGCCATTGATGGCAGGCCCCTTCAGCCCGCACACGTTACTCACGAAACTGCTCCGTTATCCATGGCTGTTGGGGTTCTCCATTTTTAAACCCTCCAGTTCGAGGTGATAAGCTCTCCGCATTTTCCAGTGGTTCTGGGTTATCCCTGGCAACAAAGCATAATCCCAATCTTGACTGGCGCAGGTCCAAAATTTAGTCATGTTCGCCGCAATGTATCTTTCTTCACTTGTCTTCGGAAACCAGTCAAAGTCTTGTGCACTTCTTCAGTATCTCAATTGCCAGAGGAGTACTGAGAGTTCCTAGACATTTTTGACAAGGTGCGTGCTGGTACATTGCCTCCTCACTCGTCTTACCATTAAGAATGCTTACCCTATTCTGTTCATTACAGAACTCTTTGACTGCCTCAAAGGAGCTATGGTCTTTTCTAAACTTGATTTGAGAGGAGCATACAATCTTGTTAGGATTAAGAAGGGTCACGAATGGAAAACAGCATTTAACACCAGGAGCGGGCATTATGAGTATCTTGTAATGCCCTTTGGCCTATGTAATGCTCAAGCTATTTTCCAGGAATTTATTAATGATGTCCTATGAGATATGTTGCAACAGTGTGTTGTGGTCTACTTAGATGATCTCCTCATACACTCACCCACTCTTGAGGCTCATCATTCTGATGTTATAGGGGTACTTCAGAGATTACGTGAAAATAGCCTGTTTTGTAAACTCGAGAAATGTGAGTTCCATCAGACTCGAGTAACCTTCCTAGGTTATGTAATCTCCATTGCAGGGTTCTCCATGGATTCTGTCAAGTTGTCTGCAGTCCTGCAGTGGCCTTGCCCAGTTGGTCTTCACTCTATTCAATGTTTTTTGGGCTTTGCCAATTACTATAGGAAGTTTATTAAAAACTTTTCTTCCTTGGCCAAACCTATTACTGACATGACCCGTAAGGAGAATGGTTTACGGGAGAGAGGGTGAGAGAAGATTAAGTGGGTTTGTTAATAAAAATTTAAGGGATAAATCAGAATTCTTTTTATTACTTATGCCCCTTAAATTCCAGAGCCTTAAGCAGTAATATACATCAGAATGTACAAAGAGATGCAAAGAAATTTGCAGCACAAAGAAAAGACTGCTGGTTCCTGAATTAGTTTAATACTTAAAACCCATTGTAAAAATGTACTCAGATCAGTTAGCAGAAAGTTTAGATATTGTAAAATATCACAGACATACGCATATACACTAAATAACTTTATTGGGAGAAAAGAATGTATAGTAGTCCAGCAGGACTAGTACTCATGCACACACACACATTCGTTTAAAACTTGCTGGAACTCAGATAGTGAAATTATCTAGAATGCACCTGTTCAATTGTTAATCTGTTACTCCCAAGTGGTACATATAACATCTGTGTTTATTCAAATAATTAACCCTTGGGGGTAAACAGATTGTTGTGAGCAATGGTGGCGTGAGATGTCTAATATATTTGTAGACTTTTTACTGAAAAGCACCGCCCTGTTGTGAACAATGCCTAATAAGATGTTTATGTTCGTACCTTATAGTGTAAATCTCTTGAATAATCCAAAAGACACACCGTGTAAATATATAGATAATTCACTTGCATATATGAGTAATAGTTTCAATATTTTCTGGGGCTTTTCTTTACAAATATTACCTTCTGTAGTAATCTTTAGAGAACCTTAATTGTTGGTTAAGCAGCACCTGTGATAATCATACTATGTGGTATATGCCTTTAAGGTCAAAAGGGGTAATGAGCTATGTATTACAAAATTTGCGTAGATTGTATCAGACAACATTTGGTCTATGTATATCTATTGTTGCAAAGATTATCGATACAAAAGCATGCTCCAACCCAATAGTATGAGACAGCAATATTGTGTTTGTAAATTGGTAAAAGATTTAAATAATATATTAATTAAACACATACAAACATTTCTTGCATGGATCAATACTCTATATCATGAGCGCATAAAAATTTGACAGTTTTGAGTAGTTCAAATATCTCAATACCACTCGTGCCCTATATCATGAGCGCATAAAAAATTTGACAGTTTTGAGTAGTTCAAATATCTCAATACCGCTTATGCCCATTAAGTGTGCTCTTGACCAAAAAGACAGAAATAAATATCGATTTCTAAGTGCAGCTTTTGCTATATTATGAACCAACAGGTTAGCTAATTTTAAGAGTTTATCAAGCTAAGCTACACAAAGGTCTCTTCTATAGCGGAGACCTGATTAACGTTTAACTGCCACTAATAGTAAAGAGCATAATTTAGGTGCTATTCATTTGTTTCAGTCAGCTTTCTAAAATTGAGGTTCCATAACCTTGTGGTAGTGCCCCTGACGCGCGTTTCACATAACGCTCCGTAAGGAGAATGATCCACTCCATTGGTCACCTACTGCCAATAAGGCTTTTGAGAGTCTTAAGACTGCATTTGCTGCCGCTCCAGTTCTGGCTCATCCTAACTCTGTCCTGTCTTTCATTCTTGAGGTCGATGAGTCTGAGACTGGAGTAGGTGCCCTCTTGTCTCAACGTCCTACACCTGATGGTTCCTGGCATGCGTGCGGTTTCTTCTCTAAGAAATTATCTCCAGCAGAGTGCAATTATGAAATTGGTGACAGGGAATTACTGGCCATAGTTTTGGCACTCAAGGAATGGATGTACCTTCTCGAGGGTACTAGCGTACCAGTGCTCATTCTTACTGACCACAAGAATTTGACTTATCTATCCGAAGCAAAATGTTTGTTACCCCAACAGGCAAGATGGGCGCTATTTTTGTCTCGGTTTAATTATGTGGTCTCCTACCTGCCTAGTAGTAAGAATGTTAGGGCTGATGCCCTCTCTCAACAATTTTAACCTCTGTCCAAGGAGGAGTCTGTACCTATTCCAGTTATACCTCCTGACCATATTTTGGCTACCATACATACTAATTTGACTTCTCCCTTGGGGGAGGAGATCCAGGCTGCACAAACCAATGCACCTCCTGAGAAACCTAGTGGTAAGTGCTTTGTTCCTGAGAATCTTCAAACTAAACTATTGCACACTTACCACTATCCTAAAGCCGCAGGTCACCCGGGCAAGAACCAAATGATTTGGTCTGTCACTCGACAATTCTGCTGGCTAGGTCTCCATTCTGATTTTGCCTCCTGCTCAGTCTGTGCACAGAATATGACTCCTCGACGTCTTCCTGTGGGTCTTCTTCAACCTATTGCTAATGGAGAGCATCCTTGGACACATCTTTCCATGGACTTCATTGTCGAGCTCTCTGTTTCCAATGGCAATACTGTTATCCTTATGGTGGTTGACTGTTTTTCTAAAATGTCACATTGCATTCCCTTGAAGAAGCAGCCTGCTGCTCAGGAACTTGCTTCCGTTTACATGGGTTACCCAAGGAGACCGGGGTAGCCAGTTTGTCTACAGATTTTGGTGTTCATTTTGTGCTCAAATGGGGATCCAGCTTTCATTCACCTCGGCATATCACCCTCAATCCAATGGGGCTGCAGAACGGTCTAATCAAGCTCTGGAACAGTTCCTCCATTGCTATGTCTCAGATTACCACAATAATTAGTCTGAGGTGTTACCTTGGGCAGAATTCACTCATAATAGTGCTATTAATGCTTCCTCCCAGTTATCACTGTTCATGGCGAATTATGGGTTCCAACCATCCTTGTTGCCCGATTCATGTCTCAGGGTATTCCGGCTTTGGAAGAGCATCTCCGGCAACTCCGTTCCACGTGGGTGCAGATTTAGGATTGCCTTCATCGTTCTATGCAGCTTAAAAAGTTCCAGGCTGATCGTAGGCATCTGCTCGCGCCTTCCTACCAGGTTGGTGAGAGGGTTTGGCTGTCCTCCCACAACTTGAACCTTCGGGTGCCTTCCAATAAACTGGCTCCCCGTTATGTTGGTCCTTTTCGAATACTCCGACGGGTCAATCCTGTGGCCTACGCTCTTGACCTTCCTCCTGCAACGCGCATCTCCAATGTTTTTCTTGTCTCCCACTTGAAACCATTGGTTTGTAATCGGTTGACCACTGTGTTGCCTTGTCCTATCTCTGTTGACAACCATGAAGAATATGAGGTCAGCAGCATTATTAACTCTCATATGTCCAGGGGCCGCTTACAGTATTTGGTTCACTGGAGGGGCTACGGTCCGGAGGAGCGGTCATGGGTTCCCTCCTCTGATGTTCATGCTCCCGCCCTCCTCCGTGCCTTCTATGCCCATTTCCCCAATAAACCTATTGTCCTTACGCGGGGAGGGATCATTGAGGGGAGGGTACTGTCAGGGTTTTTTCGCTGCTTTGTTTGCCATGTGCTGCTGGCAGACATTTTACTTACCTCTTACTGAATCTGGTGCAGAGTATCTGATGATGCTCGCACTCTTATGGCCAGGCTGGTGTACATCATCAGTGTGAGACAGGTTGCAGTCTCAGTATTGTGATGTCATCACTTATTATTTAAAGGGCCTCTGTTCAGTATGCTTTTCCCTTGCGTTGTCTCAGACCTGTTTGTAAGTTCCTGTGTACCAGTTCCTGTGTATTACCTGGCTGTCTGGCGTCCCTCCTGGTTCCTGATCCCTGGCTTGTTCCTGACTGTGCTGTTCTCCTTGTTCCTGATTCCGGCTCGTCTGACTACTTGCTTTGGCTCCTTACTCGGTTCGTCTGACTACCAGCTCTGGCTTAGACTCCTGGTTTGATGTTTGACTTGTGGACTTTTTATTATTTTTTGTTATAAAAAAAGGTGTGATTATTTTTGAACCTCTCGTCTCAGTCTGATTCCTGGCACCCTGACAATTACCTGATAAATCAAGGTGTATCATCTCAATTTATCACAGTATATGTCATGTGTGTAGGGGACATAGGACATACTATGTGATAGTTTGCAGTGTTACAAATTTTTTAAGTATTACTGTCTTCTTCAAATCACATTTAACCACATATTATTCCTTGTTTCTCTCTCCAGATATTTTCTATC
Source organism: Bombina bombina (assembly GCF_027579735.1). NCBI lineage: Eukaryota > Metazoa > Chordata > Amphibia > Anura > Bombinatoridae > Bombina > Bombina bombina. The sequence goes on from NC_069499.1 coordinate 439,215,440, forward strand.
ACAACTTTCTGATTCATTACTGTCAAGCATCTGTAACAACTGTTCTTTGTGAATCATAAAAGTGACAGGCAGCAATGCCTTAACACATTAACACCTTGAGATTGCAAGGTATTGCTATGTAGTGACGGACATTATACTATGTAGCGTATCATATCATTGCGCCAGCAGTTCTTGTGAACTGCTGGTGCAATACCGCCCCCTGCAGGTTTGGGCCGCTAGCAGAGGGTGTCAATCAACCAGATTGTATGCAATCGGGTTGATTTCTGTCTGCCGCCTCAGAGCAGGCGGACAAGTTATGGAGCAGCAGTCTTTAGACCGCTGCTTTATAACTTCTGTTTCCGGCGAGCCTCACCCTCAGCTTTGTCTGCAAGCCCCCATAAGGTGGAACGGTAACTGTGACCAGAGGATGGTGGAGAGAATCAAGAACCCTTCTAACCTATACCACCTGGCAACTCTAACTGCGAGTTTGGTAGCCACGCCCATCGCCATATTTATGGTCAGGTTCATGAGTTTTGAAAATTTCTGGTTCCATAAGTGATTTTTTTATAGTGTCTATAAAAATATTAACAGAACCAATATTGTCACATGTCTCTATACAAAGAAAGGTTATTCATGCTGAATTTCCTCATCGGCTACCTCCCAGGTAGTTTGAGGGGGATACCTTTTTATACTAGTTTTCAATAGTTCACAATAAAAAAGACTGAAGCTTTCTAAAGTATATAAAAAATAAAGACCTAAAAATATGCTCATTGAATTGCCTACTTGAGCATTAAAAAAAATAACATTTGTCTTTTCTTTTCAGCCTGCACTATTCAGTTATGCGTTGTCTCCCATGTTGTGCCATTTGCAAAAAAGCCTATAGTTCACAGTTTGATTCCCAGGTCAAAGAAAGTTAAATAGAATTTCCACTTCACAAGTTTTTGAGCAGGTGCACTAAAGAAACTGTAAACTGATTAATAAGAAAAATGTAACACTCTAGGCTAAAAATGGAAGCTTGTTATAGTTAGGATATAAATTATTATGAACCAACAGAAAGACTTAAATGGTCATAAAACCCAAAAGGCTTCTTTCAAGATTCAGATAGAGCATACAATTTTAAACAACTTTCCAATTTACTACTATTATCTCATTTCCTTTGTTTTCTTGATATCCCTTGTTGGAAAACATATTTTGGTAGTGTTGGGAGCTGGGAGCTAGATGGTGATTGGTGAATTTACAAATATACCTCTTATCATTGGCTTAGCAATGTGTTCAGCTAGCACCCAGTTGTGCTTTGCTGCACCTTCAATAAGGCATATCAAGAGAATAAAGAAAATTGATAATAAAAGTAAAATGGAAAGCTATATAAAATTGTATGATCTATCTGAATCATGAAAGAAAAATTCTGGGTTTGTGTCCCTTTAAATGACTCCCTTAAGCTTTTACTTTTTAAAAGAAAAACAATATTTCAAATCTGACAAAAAAAAACAATTAAAACCAACATATCTCCATGTTGTCACAGAAATAACACTAATAAAAGCTAGCAACAACTTTTTAGTGGTAGCTTGCAAATTTTCGGAGTGCTAATTGCTACAGCGAAGTCGCGGTAGCAATAACCAGCTACTTGTAATGACTGGTTAATTATTGCACTCCCGCAAATGGACAAATTTGCACAATACTTTAGCGCTCCACTTGTAATCTAGCCCACAGTGTTTGCATCACCGTCCACAATACAACACAATTGCAGTTCACAAATTCCAAAAGAAGCTCTTGGAACACATCACCAGGACAGAAAAAGATTATCTATTTTTCTTATGGATTTTAAAGCCAATATAAAACAAGAATAATTTTTCCAATCTGTGAAACCATGAGAAGGATTTATATAAAAACCAAATGGAACTTCTTTACAACGCCTTTATGGCAAAAATGCATGTGACTAATAGCCATGTCAGTTGACACGCACGGCTATTGGTTTAGAGTTGGAAACATCACCTCATTGAAGAAAAGCGCTGTGTCATGGGCGGACAGAGGCGATGAGTTATCAATCTACTTGCCTTACAGAAAGGGTGAGTTAATCATCATTTTTTTAGGAACCAATGACAGAAACTAATGTTTATTTTTAGTGAAGGTAAATCCTAGCGCTTGTTATACGCTTGGGTTTACCATCACTTTAAGGTTACATGCATCTATGTCAGAAGTGAGGAAGTAACTGAACTTCATGAACTGAAACTCAAGGACCGATTTAAGTGCGAGAAAAATTCCAGGTAGAAGAAAATGTCACTGCTTTAAGGTGATATCAGAGAGTATTATCTTTCAGCAATCTTTGTTATGAGATTAGGGGGCAGATTTATTAAAGGTCGCGCGGACATGATTCGCTGTATACAATATAATATGAGATATGTAGCTATTTAGTAGATTCAGCCCAATATATATGAGTGAGCTGAAGATAGTACTTTGTAGCAGATATGTTTGATACAAGTGTTGCAATTTAAATGAAGTGGAATGCTTCACTGAGAATTGCTTGACAAGCTAATAAAGAAATATTGCTAATAATTAGATTGTATTGATTCTATGATATACCTGTTAGGTTTAATGGAGGTCAGGTAGTACCTGAGCAACAGACTTTAGACTGAGTAATATAATCTAATACGCAGAGTTCAGAAAGTCTGTTAATTAGGTTTAGTTTCAGAGATGTATAAATCACTTTAACTTTGAAGGCAGACAGATTCTGTATAAATAACAATACATAGAATGCGGCAGTATAATACTTGCAGATAAGGCAGTCTTTACAATAATCTGAAGGGGTATACTTCCGGTATTAGCAGAGGAGATGCAGTAAATACTTTGCTTGAAAAGTTTGTCAGGCAGAGTTGCCTCTGTGTTACCTCTTTGATGAGAAGAGAGAAAAAGGAGAGTTGAGTCTGGTGATGATTTCTGTCTGATGCACACAAAACAGCTGACAGGTTGTATCTTGATGAGGATCAGTGTGTCTGCTTAGAAGCTGTAGAGAGCTGACAGAACAGCCGACAGGCTGTGAGATGAAGTGGTTCAGCATGAAAGGTAAGTAGTTGTAGCAGACTTCACGGGACTACTGAAGGCTTGAGAGGACTTGTTAGGAAGTTACCTTACAATTACCAAAATTATTCAAGCAATGAGTTAGGAGTGAACTTGCCTTAAATAGATTAAGGCTGGAGAGGGCGGGGAGTTGCCGTTTGGAAGGTTACACAGAGTACCAACACAGGCAGGTCGAGGCTTCAGAGCTGCTCGACTGACTCGCAACCGTCTCAGGCGTCCCACTGTTACATCACCAACCCGGAACAAGATCCACCCAGAGGTGCCAACTGTCTCATGGATGAACCAATCGTGGGGCCAGAAGTCCGAGTAGGAAAGCAGCAGGAACAATGGCACTCAAAGAGTCACAAGAGTGAGGATAATTAAAAGTTTTATTAAAAAAATAAAACCATACAGCAACGCGTTTCTCGGCATAAAAAGCCATTTCATAAGACTGATAATATAGATTAATCAAGTGATATAGGCACAAAAGACCAATCAAAAAGTGGATGGCAAACACACACCCCTTACAAGGACCAATAGGATTACACATAATACTGATAGGTCTAAGCATTAAGAAAAATGTTTGTTAGTTATAATACAGAGTATAGAAAACATTTTAAATGCTAATACATGTATATATAAACAAACAATCAAAGGCCAATATGTAGGTAACAAGTGATTCCAATGGTGATAAGATATATATAAGAATATATATATATATATATATATATATTTATATATATACAGGGAGTGCAGAATTATTAGGCAAGTTGTATTTTTGAGGATTCATTTTATTATTGAACAACAACCATGTTCTCAATGAACCCAAAAAAACTCATTAATATCAAAGCTGAATAGTTTTGGAAGTAGTTTTTAGTTTGTTTTTAGTTATAGCTATTTTAGGGGGATATCTGTGTGTGCAGGTGACTATTACTGTGCATAATTATAAGGCAACTTAACAAAAAACAAATATATACCCATTTCAATTATTTATTTTTACCAGTGAAACCAATATAACATCTCAACATTCACAAATATACATTTCTGACATTCAAAAACAAAACAAAAACAAATCAGTGACCAATATAGCCACCTTTCTTTGCAAGGACACTCAAAAGCCTGCCATCCATGGATTCTGTCAGTGTTTTGATCTGTTCACCATCAACATTGCGTGCAGCAGCAACCACAGCCTCCCAGACACTGTTCAGAGAGGTGTACTGTTTTCCCTCCTTGTAAATCTCACATTTGATGATGGACCACAGGTTCTCAATGGGGTTCAGATCAGGTGAACAAGGAGGCCATGTCATTAGATTTTTTTCTTTTATACCCTTTCTTGCCAGCCACGCTGTGGAGTACTTGGACGCGTGTGATGGAGCATTGTCCTGCATGAAAATCATGTTTTTCTTGAAGGATGCAGAATTCTTCCTGTACCACTGCTTGAAGAAGGTGTCTTCCAGAAACTGGCAGTAGAACTGGGAGTTGAGCTTGACTCCATCCTCAACCCGAAAAGGCCCCACAAGCTCATCTTTGATGATACCAGCCCAAACCAGTACTCCACCTCCACCTTGCTGGCGTCTGAGTCGGACTGGAGCTCTCTGCCCTTTACCAATCCAGCCACGGGCCCATCCATCTGGCCCATCAAGACTCACTCTCATTTCATCAGTCCATAAAACCTTAGAAAAATCAGTCTTGAGATATTTCTTGGCCCAGTCTTGACGTTTCAGCTTGTGTGTCTTGTTCAGTGGTGGTCGTCTTTCAGCCTTTCTTACCTTGGCCATGTCTCTGAGTATTGCACACCTTGTGCTTTTGGGCACTCCAGTGATGTTGCAGCTCTGAAATATGGCCAAACTGGTGGCAAGTGGCATCTTGGCAGCTGCACGCTTGACTTTTCTCAGTTCATGGGCAGTTATTTTGCGCCTTGGTTTTTCCACACGCTTCTTGCGACCCTGTTGACTATTTTGAATGAAACGCTTGATTGTTCGATAAACACGCTTCAGAAGCTTTGCAATTTTAAGAGTGCTGCATCCCTCTGCAAGATATCTCACTATTTTTGACTTTTCTGAGCCTGTCAAGTCCTTCTTTTGACCCATTTTGCCAAAGGAAAGGAAGTTGCCTAATAATTATGCACACCTGATATAGGGTGCTGATGTCATTAGACCACACCCCTTCTCATTACAGAGATGCACATCACCTAATATGCTTAATTGGTAGTAGGCTTTTGAGCCTATACAGCTTGGAGTAAGACAACATGCATAAAGAGGATGATGTGGTCAAAATACTCATTTGCCTAATAATTCTGCACTCCCTGTATATATATAAATGCATCTAAAATACTTCACTGAAATGGGCAACCAAAAGATACCTCTGACCAAGGCTAATGTAAAAAAGTATGATTGAAAGTAGACCACTTGTATTAGTCATACCATAAATGCAATATAGAGACTTATAAAATAGAACACATATGTATTTAATCTATAGACCCTGAACATATAACTATAGATCTATAGACATTTGCGATTGAATAAACAGTGTAGACTTACCCTACACTAGAATAGTTATAAATAGTATCATCCTGTAAAAAATCACATGTGAGATAGAAGTGAGCTAAATTAAATATAATGTTGTTCAAATACTGTGATAACCCCGTTGAAGATGATTCAGTGATAGATATAATTATGCTAATCTCGCAAACAAATTACCATTAAGCATTATAATACTTATTTGTTGTTCCCCCACAAATAAATACCGTAGTTGGTGATAGGGAGAACAGTGAAGTGCCGATCTCATATCCTGATCATAGTAGGTAATTACTAGATGAATACTATAAATTAATGTAGAAAGAGAAAATAAGGAGATGAAAAGTGAGACAAAATAGTAGGAAGATGATGAATCGACTAAAGCGCTGTGGGGGATACCCCTTAGTTACATAGTGTGAAGAAAATTAGTGCAAACAATATACCCCATGAATATACCTGAAATGTGATATAAAATAGTTTAAAAAGCTGCAAGGTGCACATTTTGATTTAACCCAAAGGGGTGCAATGTCTTAAGCTTGTGAATCCAATAGGTCTCCCTTAAAAAAACTATTATACATGTGAGATTTGGGGATACATTCAATCGGTGTAATGGAGAGAGTGTTTATTAGCCCATTATGTTTCACTTGACAGTGGCGGGAGACACTATGTAGTCTATTCTCATATTTCATGTTTCAATGATGTTCTGACCAACAAATAAGTATTATAATGCTTAATGGTAATTTGTTTGCCAGATTAGAATAATTATATCTATCACTGAATCACCTTCAACAGGGTTATCACAGTATTCAAACACCATTTTTATGTGTTTATATTTAATTTAGCTCACTTCTATCTCACATGTGATTTTTTTTACAGGATGAGAATAATTTCTCTATTCTAGTGTAGAGTAAGTCCACACCGTTTATTTGCAATTGTCTATAGATCTATAGTTAGATGTTCAGGGTCTTTAGAATCAATACATCTTAAATAGTGTTCTATTTTATAGGTCTCTATATTGTATTTATAGCATGACTAATACAAGTGGTCTAATTTCAATCACACGCATACTTTTTTACTTTAGCCTTGGTCAGAGGAATCTTTTGGTTGCCTATATATATATATATATATATATATATATATATATATATATATATATATATATATATATATATAAAAATCTTGTCACCATTGGAATCACTTATTACCTACATATTGGCCTTTGATTGTTTGTTTATATGTACTGTACATGTATTAGCATTTAAAATGTTTTCTATACTCTGTATTATAACTGATGAGCCTTTTCCTTACTGCTTACACCGATCAGTATTATGTGTAATCCTATTGGTCCTTGTAAGGGGTATGTGTTTGCCACCCACTTTTTGATTTGTCTATTGTGCTTATATCCCTTGAGTGAGTTTGATCCATATTATCAGCCTGATGAAACGGCTTTTTATGCTGAGAAACACATTGCTATATGGTTTTAATTTTGTAATAAAACTTTTAATTATTCTCGCTCTTGTGTCTCTTTGAGTTGCCATTGTTCCTGTTTCTTTCCGACTTCTGGCCCCACGATTGGTTCATCCCTGAGATGTTTGGGACCTCTGGGCAGATCTTGTTCCGGGTTGGTGAAGTAACAGTGGTACGCTTGAGACGGTTGTGAGTAAGTCAAGTGGCTCTGAAGCCTCAACCTGCATGTGTTGGTACTCTGTGTATCTCTCCAAATTGTGAGTGCACATTTGTTATCTCCTTTGTATATCCTGTATATATGTGCTGGTCTGCACTATGAGGCGCCTCTCCTTTTTCTTTATAGGATTCTGACTATTGACTCATCATTTGGGAGTGCAGCCGATTTTACACCGGATTACCACCCATTGAATGCTTGGGACTGTAGTATTATTCATCTACCATATCACCATATATTCTGTCATTTGCTTTAATATTTTCACAAGTGTCTATTTATTTATAGGGCACCTGTTAGATCACATAGATACAACTAGCATCTGGGAGCATACATACATTCTCCCTATATGTATGGTACATCTATATATATATATATATATATATATATATATATATATATATATATATATATATATATTTAAATGTCAAGTCTCATTTCAGTTACATCATGGGGAAATACACTAAGCAGTTATATATGGATCAGATTATCAAGATCAATAAATCAAAGTCTATTTACAAGAAGCAGTGCCAGTCCACATTTGTGTTAAGGCCCCTAGGCTGTACTTTATAAAGCCTGTAGATCCATTGTGCTTCTAGTTGTAAAAAGCACTGGTCCCTATTCCCACCCATTTTCAGAGGGGAAACATTATCAATCAGTTGGAAGCGTAGGATTTTGACAGTATGGCCCTTCTCCACAAAGTGCCTGGCTATAGGTTGATCACTTTTACCCTTGTCTATGGCAGCCCAAATGGCACTCCATTGATTGGCCATGCATTTCTTTATATTGTCTTTATATGCAACTGAGCATATATATTACACATTTCATAGTGCAGGTCAAATAATGTTTAATCCTAAACCTCTAATTGGTATGTGGGTGTCTAAAGTCACTCCCACATCGTGCAGCTAGGGCACCTAAATAATCCAAGTTTTTTTGGTTTTAACCAAGTTTCTGTTTTGTAACAATGTTGGGGGTCAGTATGCATAAAAAAATCCCTGAGGTTTTTAACTTGTTTAAACCCCATCCTTGGTGGTGCATCTATGTCAAAAGGTAAAGTGGCATCACTGTTAATAACATGCCAATCCTTCTTAAGTATCTTAGACATTGTCCTCAATTGAGGTGAGTAAACCATGGTGAAAGTCATACGTATTGTAACATCCTTGGAATGTATGTGTTGTAGCAATTCTTGCTTTGTGATATTTGATACTGTAGCCACAAGAGGCAAACTTTTGTTCCATTTGTTGTAATTAGAGTGCAAGTCTGTCACTTGATGTATTATTGCGTGCCACTCGAAACATTTGTGCTTGCGGAATAGCTCTAACAAGTGGACGAGGATGACAGCTGTCAGCATGAAGAATGGAATTGCGATCAGTTTCTTTATGATAGAGCATAGTATTTAACCCCTCACCCTCTTTGTAAATGCATAGATCTAGGAATTCTATGGACTCTTTATTGGCTGTAACTTTTAATTTTATAGGGCATGTGGAGTTGTTCAATGTTTCAACTCCAGTGTTTAACCCCTCCTGTGTACCTCTCCATATTAGGAGGATGTCATCAATGTATCTACGGTAAAAAATTATCTCAGGACATTCATACACTTGTAGTACATCAACCTCGATGTGTGCCATGTATAAGTTTGCGAATGACGGCGCCATGTTTGAGCCCATCGCTGTACCCCTGAGTTAGAAATAGTATAAATTCTCAAATCTGAAATGATTGTTCTGCAAACATATCCTCAACAACTCAATGATAAATTGTGATGGGGATCCACATATGGATGATTTCTCAGGATCACCTTAATGCCTTCCTCTTGTGATATCCATGCTTGTTAGTATGTCCTCAGGTCTGATGTCTGTCACCTGTGTTAGTATCTCAATCAAAGTCCAGGAGTCCCTCAAATAGAATTTCATATTGGTCACCATCTGTTGTAGCACATGGTCCACAAATGTTGCTAAGGGTTGAAGAAGTGATCCTCAATCAAGGCCCAGGAGTCCCTCAAAAAGTATTTCATATTGGTCACCATCGGTTGTAGCATATGGTCCACAAATGTTGCTAAGGGTTGAAGAAGTGATCCTCTGGCCGATACAATTAGATGACCAGGTGATGATTTCATATGTTTATGGATTTTGGGTAATGTGTACAAAATAGGTCTAATAGGGTGGACCACTATTAGCCAATCCCTGGTAGTTTTATCTATCCAACTGTTATCCAATGCTCCTTGTATCACTGCACCACTCAGTCTTTTAAATATGATTGTCTGATCTCCTGGCAGTAGTCTATAAGTTAAGAGTAGTCTATAAAGCCCACAGGTGGGTGAAACGCGTCGATTACCTTGTGACTTTGTAGCAGCATACTAAGAGTGATTAAATTTCACCCTATCTATGAACAACATCGCTATTTTAACCCGGGTTAATTTCCTCACTACAACTTTCAAGCTCTGACAGTGTGGATGAATTCAAATATCCAACTGTATTGACAAGCATAAGCATATGAACAGAGTGCTTGTGCACTGAAGGAGTTGACAACATTCACAACTTTGTAATACTCGATACCAGCACGCTTTCATACTGCCTACATAGGAAACAAACGGACAAGGCGTGACGTCAGGCGCCGTCCGTACACACGTGTGTGATCTGTGTTTGCAGCTCGGGAGAGACTGCCTTGGCTCTCGTAGTGGTCCCTGGTGTGACTGAAGACTTCACAGGCGGTAAAGTAAAGTAAAGTACTGCTTTAACATTGTTATATTTTTGAAACAAAGCATTAAACTACGATTTCAGGTGTACTGGACATTTTCAGGACTAATCTCCTTTATTGGAAAGCTTCAGGCCATTCTATATCCCACAGTAAACTTGGGAAATATCTGCTGTATCCCTTGGGCATATGCATATCTAAGTTTCTAGCATAACGTATATCGTTTTTTATTTTATCTATCTTTAGTTTTAACTCATTAACTGATTATTGCATTTAAATTAGATCGTATATGTATTTTATGTCTATCTGAACCTCAATTGTTTATCTCATTGTAGCAATAAGCTGTTACATAGGATTTTAAAAAAAAAACCTAGGGAGACATCCCTATTTAGATTGGTTGATTTTATGTTTATATATTGACTTCTATTAAGTAGTCTATAAGTTGCAGCTTCTGATAACTGTTTGATAATCTCCTCCTTATAATCTTTGTAGTTCTGTATGATTACCGCACCACCCTTGTCTGCTGTACTAATTACTCTCTTGGTTCCTGGATAGACTCTCAATGGCAGATCTCTCTTCCAATGTTATGTTATGCCTGAACTTCACGTTTCTGCATTTGTTCAGTTCCTAATGCACAAGTCTAGTATATGTACGGATACTGGGGTTGGTGGTGGTAGGGTCAAACATACTTGGTCTTTTAAAAGGGTATGTCTCCTCCCTTGATTTAGCCTGAAAAAAGTCAACCAATTTGAGCTGACACTGGAATTTCATAGTGCTTGGATTTGTAGAAAATATTAAGCAATATCTGCCTCTGTTTTTTGCAGTGCCTAGTGAGGTCTGAATGGGTTAATTTTTATGCAGGCAATTTTAGTCAAGGAGGCCAGTCTTGTCTAATGGGGCTAAACAATGTAGCTAGTTCTGAGTGAATGTCTGTTTTTTTAAAATCTAATAATCTTTTTCTATCCTTGTTTAAATTCTTGCATTCCAGCTTGTATCAGTGAACACCTAAGTAACTTTGTATCCTGATAGGCCAAATATATGTGTGTATATATAAATACACAACAGAAGAGTTTTCAGTGTGTTGCTGTCACTGTACTAGTTAACTGTAACTTGTGAAGAAGCCGAATAAAGGCTGATGCGAATTGCACAAAAAGCCAGAACAGCTGATTCAGAGTTAGCAGCACCTGGATAACAAACAGCAAATATTATGCAGAGCCGAGACAGGCAGATATGGTATACGCTCTGCAGCACCTGGACAAGAGAGCAGCAGAGCTCTGTGCCACATCTGAATAACGCGGAACCACAGCACTTAGCATCTGGATCATGAGGGATTAAGTTTAGAAGCACCGCACCTGGGCAGTAAGGTGCTTAAGCTCTGCTGCATCTCATTGGTCCATACAAAGGCTAAGCACTTTTGGCACATTGGTACAGCACCGAGTGTATGATTGGAACTGAATAACAATGATATCGATTCAGATTGGAGACTAGAATAGGAATACGCACCTCGCTACCAGGAGCATTAGTGACTACTGCGTTTCTGACATAATCTCTCTCCACAAACTGGCTGGACCTCTATAGGAAACCCGGCTACATCAGCAGAACAACTTGGAAAACCATCTGAGGGGACAAAGATTTTCACCAACATTTGAAAGAATAACAGATTCCAGGATTACCATTGAATCCTTTCTTCTACTTCCTAACCAAGGGGAATACAAGTAGTCTAGGAAATTCAGAGGACACTACACAGGGATTATAAGACACAACCATCTTTATCCATACAGAGCGAATACCTTACCTCATATGATTAGGGTCCAAGCTGGTAAGCAGGAATTCCTTACTTCAGTATCACAAACCAAGAAGTCTTCTATATAAGAAATCCATTTCAAAAACACATATCTGCCATTCAAAATTGTTTTACTCTAAGATTATATGCTCTAATATTGGAAAGACTAAGTCTAGTAGAGCGCCTTTTCACTTATATTGATTGCTCTCTTTTTTTTAATATAAAAATGTATGTATACCATAAATTAAGAAAGCTTGCAGAAAATATATGCTTTTTACACAACTCTCTTTGTAAACACAAGGAATGTCTCAGAAAAGCAGACATTAGTTCATCCCTGACCTTTGCCCTTTTTTGATATATGGTCAGACACAATAAAACCAACTACTTTGATGAATAGAACTTAGTGACTAAAATTTTGTAGAATTGTTATTTACTTATGTTGTAACCATATTTGGTAAAACCCTAGCATTTTTTTAGCTAGCCAATCATAAATTGTATTAGCCTAGATATGGAGATCAGGAATGCCCTGTCTCCTGTGTATAAATACCTGGGTTGGGGACTGACCCTTCCAGAGAAAGCCTTGTATTCTTTCTCTTCTCACTGCAGTGTGTGTTTTCAATAAACAAACCCTCTTTAACCTGTCATGGTCTAAAGAGTTATTCAGTCCAGGGTGAATATCACCAACACATGGCGTAGTCGGCCGGATGGCACAAGCTCAGACACCAGTCCAAGTGGCAAAGACTTTCTGCTCCAGGGGCACTCAATTAAGACCTGTCTTCTGTTTTTAGTGTAATAGTAATTGAGTGTCTCTGGGTAAGGGGTCAGAGCTGTTTAGCGTTCTAAATTACGCTATCTTAAGAGGCTTCATTTATTGATTTCTTAATGTTATGTGTTGTGTTGTGAAAATTGTTTTTGTAAATGTCAAAACTAGTGACCTAGGAGATTGTCTATTTAAAGGCAACTGGGATTAGGAGACTGTGTTAACAGTTCCAGCCACCCCAAACTGACTGCAAGTCCCACCAGACGTTAACCAGTCAGTGTTTGAATGCAAGGGGGGCTGGGACAAACCCATATCCGAAACTGTGACCTGGCAGACACCCTAAGAAGACACATAGTTATCTGGTATCTGATTATTTGTTTAGGAAAACCTCCTGTATAAGCTCTGATTAGACAGCTTTATTTCTTGTATGAGCACTGATAGTATTCCCATTGAAGAAAATATTGTTAGTCTTGGTGGGGGTAGACGTAAGACTGCTGCGGTCATTTAGGGGCAGACATGTTATGTAGTGTTGCCTGTTGGGGTACAGGTTCCCCTGATAGAATACAATTCCCTCTTGATCTGTTTTGTTGGTTTCATTGTTTTAATTTGTTAGAATTTGTGTTAATTTTAAGTAAAAACCCTAAGTGATATTTAAAAAAAATAAAGTAAGAAGTAAAAAGTCAAATTAAAATGGGACAAAGTTCCTCTAAAGGCTGTTCCAATAATCCTAAATGACCAAACGGTTCCCCAGCAGAATATATGAATCAACAACATGGTCCTTTTTGTAATAAGTATCATACTAAATGGTCCTGACTAACTCAAATTAAAGGGTCCAATATATGGCCAGAGGGTGGCTTTTGGAACCTAGATAAGATAAATACCCTAAATAATGTTTTAACAGAGGTTTCAAAAAACACCCCTACAAGCATATTTTAAATGGAATACTGAGGCAGTAAAAAGACAGTGTGAGTCATTAGAGGCTTCGCTAGAGGATAATTATCAAAAATAAATAAAAAAAATTAGAATTAAATCTCCCAATAAGGGAAGAAAAAGAGCAAAAAATAAGAAAAAGAGCTGCATGTAAAATGGAGGGGTATAGGAATACTGATAGAAGGACTGGTAAATGTATGTGGTAGAAAAGTTTGTCTTAATGATTAAAAGATTAAGTAATAAATTAAAACTGTGCTTTATATTCCTTAATTGACATTTTAAGAAGGGTAAATCATGTTTTAGTGTTTTTTTTAATTAGGGAGTATCCATAGACAAAGTAATTGTATATTATACAATTTTATGAAAATGGGAATAATTGAGATGAAATGTATTTCTTTGTTAGATGGTTCAGAATGTATTGCTCATGAAAATGTGTATAAATATTGAAGAGGTGCTGGAGGTATATAAGTTTGTATGGTAGGTTTTCCACCTTAGGAGTGAATATTTTTGAAGTTTTATATAGTGGTCGATTGTCAATGTTCAATGGGTCTCTGTTGTATGATTTTGTCAGAGCAATAGTGCACAATGTGTAGTTGAGGGTAAATGCTGTATTTTGAACTTTTGTGTGTATGAGGTTTATTGTGTCCTCCACTGAAATTACACAGAATTATTGATGGTAAATTATTTGCTGCAAATTTTCTTTTATATATATATATATATTGTCTTGTATTGATTTGTAGAACTGGCCAGCTGCAATAAGTATGCAAAGACAATATTTTGTTTTAATAATTTTTAGTGGATGAATACAATTAATCCATGTATATTCTTAATAAAGATGTTTGTATATAGTTGTTTAACTTCTTTTACTTAATTTTTTGAGTGTAATAAAATATTTTAACTATAGAAAAATGTGACACAGAAAAGACTTTGAGCAGACAAAAAGTAAAAACACAGGAGCTGCGGTGCTATAAGAAAAGGGAGGGAGAGAGGGGACTTTTTAACCCTAAGAATGCAGACTCTGACTGACTGTCAGTTCTTCTTGTTAGACAAAGCACATAGCCCCTTGTAAATATAGCCAAAAGCTTTAATGATTACTGGAGTTGGGAATAAGGGTATCCCATACCACATATCAGAACCTTTGAGTGTAACTGTAGGTCCTGAAACAGAATGACATGTTCCAAAACTGTGCAATAATTTAATTAGGAAAGTCTTAGAGCTCGCTTCCATTGAGCTGTTAAAAATGGAGCCGAAAGCTACTGAAGTGGCCAACAGCTAAAAGTAATTTACGGCTCCATTTTAGTACCAGGTTTCCATTTAAATATTTAGCGCATTGCGTGCAGTCGCTCTTTTCATGTAGCTGTAAGTTAACGTTGTGTTAACGCTTCCATCTGACGTCGTATTTCTTGAAAATCAATTAGTTGCTACACAACTTACACTATAGAATTTACGTTTAACGTCCCTGCTCCTTACCTGTGATCACCTCTCAAGAAAAATAAAGATACACTTATCCCTATTTTTAACAATAATCAAATATTATATGTTAATATAATTATATTTACCACTTCATAAATATTAGTAATATGTATTGCTGCCCTAGGCATAGATCTAGTTTGAATTCTGTAGATATGTTCTTGCATATATTATTATATTTAAATATTTACTGATATTTCTATTAGAATATAAGTTCAACTATTCTTATACATGAGACAACAATAAATATTACTTATAACAATTTATTTCTACATTAAAACACTTGCATTATTTGCATGTTTTATAATTTCAATAGAAAATAGGTCTCAAAAAGCACAATTTTCCTCTTTTACACCTAGTTAAGCTGGGTGTAATATTTCTCAATGTATCGACAGCCAGTGTATTAACGGTTTGCGCCTTAATTGGAAACCTGGTATAATTTGTCTATTAACGGCTTCTATTACTTTCTATGGGACGCAAAGATTTTTTCGGCAGTCGAAGTCCGGCTGCCGATATTGAGGTATAACGCGACATTGGAAACAGTCGATAAACGATATTGCTTCCAAAACCATATTTATCGTTTTGCGAGCGCACGTAAACAGAATTACGGCTCAATGGAAGCGAGTTCTTACTGTGTAAACTAGGGAAAGTTTTCGTTAATGTGTCTGGAGTGGAACATGAAAGTGTATGCCTGCCTTGGAGGGATAATTGCAGAATCTATGTGTTAAAGATTTGTGACTAATTAAAATATCTTCTTGAAATTAAAGGGACAGTGTACTTTACATTTTTTATTGTTTAAAAAAAGATAAAAGATAGATAGTCCCTTTGTTACCCATTCCCCAGTTTTACAAAATCAACACGGTTGTATTGATACACTTTTTTACCACTGTGATTACTTTGTATCCAAATCTCTGCAGACTGCCCACTTATCTCAGTGCTTTTTTACAAACTTGCAATTTGGCAAATTAGTGCTGACTCTTGCATCAGTGAATGTTGTATAAGTAGCACAGTTAAATTAGCAGTACATTAATTAGCCTTTCACAGCCAGACAGTGAAATAAGAAGCAGCCAAGTTCTTAGAAATCAGCCTATGAGCCTACCTAGTTTTAACCTTTAACAAAGAATACCAAACGAACAAAGCAAATTTGATGATAAAAGTAATTTAAAAGTTGTTTGTAAAATGCTGATGACTATTAGTTTAACATTGCTCAGAAACAGGCTGTAAATATAATATCTATATAATAACTATTTATCGCAAATACAGCCACTGAAGTAACAGAAGTTAAATCATGGATCTCACTACAAAATTGGTGCCACCACAGGCTGATCATGTCACTGGCAAGGAAATCCATGAACACTGAGTCTTTTGAAGTATCATTCTCTGATAGTGCTTGATTAAAGCTAATGAACTGATTTTTTATTATTCATTATAATTTCCCTATGCTACATTTACACCCTAGTGATGCTCTTACTGGTGTGTAGAGGAATTCTCTGTTTTATAAAGCTTTTAAAAATCACTCAAATGTTAGCAATTCCTTTTTGTATGATTTATTTATTTTATTACTGTGTAATTGTGTTATAAGTGTATCAAACCCACCATGTATCCTTTTATATTTTGGGGTATTCTCAATATTCCCAGTTATGTCTGCAACACAACCCCATGGGAACAAGACAAATAATTTATTGTTACTGCCACACTAATGGTACAGGTGTCTGTTGGATCTGTGGCTTCATACCACATAGTCATGCGTCTGGTACCTCTGTATTAATGTTCATTTAGTTAAAATACTATTAAATTAGGCATTTCAACAATGTATACAATGTTACACTATTGACAATGAAATATTACTATACATTCATTTTTATTTTGCTTACATTTTTTGTAAAGTACATATAAAAATTGTACTTGTTCAATTTTCTCCCAGCGATGATTGGGTTAATTATTTTAGCTAATGTATCTGGGAGGTTTTGTATATTGCTCCTTCCCCACATTCTCTATGTGTTAGATGGATTATCAGTTTTGTATTCATTTCAATAGCAGTAAGCATTCAAGGTAGTTAAGGTGTTAATATAATTGTGCATAAATACGTATATACTATGTTTAGCTATTAGACAGAGATTACAAAGGAATATACTGTATGTCTGTGGCTACCCCAGTCTCTTAAAGGGACAGTACACTGTAAAATTGTTTTTATATGAATCTATTTTAGACTTGTTATACCAGCTGCAGAGTTTAAAAAGTATGGGCATTTGCATTTTAAGGTTTATTTGTGTATATGAAGTGAAATAAATGCACTGTAAATCTATATTTCTTAATGTCTGTTTGCTATACCTTTAGTGATATGATAATATTCCTTTTAATAATCCCTTATGAATTATTATACCTACTATAAAATATTAACACACAATCCCTAGCTTAAATAAAACTACCTGCAAGGACCTAACTCACAAGTCTTGATTCAGCAATGCCACTTTTTATTACAATGAGGCTATATAAACATTAAAACAATATGCAGATTAAATATAATTACACATATGCAGATCACATATAAATACACAGCACTGAATTAAACGTCAATATACATATGCCCATTCTATCATATATATATATATATATATATATATATATATATATATATATATATATA
The DNA here is from genome assembly GCF_027579735.1 of Bombina bombina. Lineage (NCBI taxonomy): Eukaryota > Metazoa > Chordata > Amphibia > Anura > Bombinatoridae > Bombina > Bombina bombina. The sequence goes on from NC_069499.1 coordinate 439,232,948, forward strand.
TATATATATATATATCATCAATATCCCACTAATATACAGCCATTCTCAGTCTCAGGAATCAGACTGAGACAAGGGGCGTGATCAAATATACGGTGCAGGTTTCTTTTTTACAGGTAAAAGAGCTGATTACTTTGGGGCAATGCCCCGCAAAAAGCCCTTTTTTTATTTGTAATTTAGTATAGGGTAGGGAATTGTATTATTTTGGGGGACTTTTTTATTTTTTTAGGGGGCTTAGATTAGGTGTAATTAGTTTAAACTTCTTGTGATTTTTTCTGTAATTTAGTGTTTGTTTGTTTTTTACTATAGTTTATTTTATTTAATTGTATTTAATTTTAGGTAATTGCAGTTAATTAATTTAATTTATTTCATGATAGTGTAGTGTTAGGTGTAATTGTAACGTAGGTTAGGATTTATTTTACAGGTAAATGTGTAGTTATTTTAACTAGGTAGTTATTAAATAGTTATTAACTATTTAATAGCTAATGTACCTAATTAAAATAAATACAAACTTTCCTGTAAAATAAAAATAAATCCTAAAATAGCTACAATGTAATTTTTAATTATATTGTAGCTATCTTAGGGTTTATTTTATAGGTAAGTATTTAGTTTTAAATAGGAATAATTTAGTTAATAATAGTAATATTATTTATATTTATTTAAATAATATTTAAGTTGGGGGGGTGTTAGGGTTAGACTTAGGTTTAGGGGTTAATAACTTTATTATAGTGGCGGCGACGTTGGCAGTGGCAGCTTAGGGGTTAATACATTTAATAGGCTATGTGGGCTATGGCGGTTTAGGGGTTAATAGACTTTATTAGTTATTGCGGTGGGGGATTGCGGTTGACAGGTAGATAGACATTGCGCATGCGTTAGGTGTTAGTTTATTTTTGCAGGCATTTTCAGGAGTTACAGTGCTCCCATACTCAGCGCAAGGCCTGCAATGGCTGCCTTTTATGGCAAGGTAAAAATGGAGTAAGATTTCTCCATTTTCACCACGTAAGGCCTTGTGCTGGATATTGGATACCGATTTACGACACAGTCCCATATTAGCCTATGGGAGTAAAAATTGAGAGCGACTGGTGAAATATACGGGCGTAACTTGCTATGCCGTATATGTAATACCAAAATCACGTAAAATCTGGCCTCGCCGGCTTTTGCGGGCGACGCTCTATATGTAATGGAGGCCGAGAAGTGCAAAAATAATCACACCTTTATTAATAGCAAAAAATAATTAAAAGTCCACAAGTCAAATAACAAGCCAGGAGTCAAAACCAGAGCTGGTAGTCAGGCGAGCCGAGTCATGAGACAAAACGAATAGTCAGACGAGCCGGAATCAGGAACAAGGAAAACAGCAGAGTCAGGAACAAGCCAGGGATCAGGAACCAGGAAGGACGTCAGGCAGCTAGGTAATACACAGGAACTCTCACAAACAGGTCTGAGACAATGCAAAGGCAAAGCATACTGAACAGGGGCCCTTTAAATCATAAGTGATGACATCACAATTCTGAGACTGCATCCTGTCTCACACAGATGATGCACACCAGTCTGGCCATAAAAGGAAGTGCAGGAAATGAGCAGCATCCCCCACAATACATTATAGTCAGGAAGAGAGGTGAGTAAAATGGCTGCCAGCAGCACATGGCAAACACAACAGGGAAAAAACCCTGACAGTACCCTCCCCTCAACGACCCCTCCCCTGCGGGAGGACAAAAGGCTTATTGGGGAAACGGGCATGGAAGGCACGGAGGAGGGCGGGAGCATGGACATCAGAGGAAGGAACCCAAGAACGCTCCTCCAGACCGTAGCCCCTCCAGTGAACCAAATACTGTACACGGCCCCTGGACATACGAGAGTCAATAATGCTGTTGACCTCATACTCATCATGGTTGTCAACAAAGATAGGATGGGGGCAAGGCAACACAGTGGTAAACCGATTACAAACCAATGGTTTCAAGAGGGAGACATGAAAAACATTGGAGATGCGCATAGCAGGAGGAAGGTCAAGAGCGTAGGCCACAGGATTAACCCGTCAGAGTATTCAAAAAGGAAAAACATAACAGGGAGCCAATTTATTGGAAGGCACACGAAGGTTCAAGTTGTGGGAGGAAGATGAAGGCAATCCTGAATCTGCACCCACGTGGAACGGAGTTGCTGGAGATGCTCCTCCAAAGCCGGAATACCCTGAGACATGAATGAATCGGGCAACAAGGATGGTTGAAACCCATAATTCGCCATGAACGGGGATAACTTGGAGAAAGCATTAATAGCACTATTATGAGCAAACTCTGCCCAAGGTAACAGTTCAGACCAATTATTGTGGTGATCTGAGACATAGCAACGGAGGAACTGTTCCATAGCTAGATTAGACCTTTCTGCAGACCCATTAGATTGAGGGTGATATGCCAAGGAGAAGGAAAGCTGTATCCCCATTTGAGCACAAAAGGAATGCCAAAATCTGGAGACAAACTGGCTACCCCGGTCCAACACTATCTCCTTGGGTAACCCATGTAAACGGAAGACCTCCCGGGCAAAAATTGAAGCAAGTTCCTGAGTGGTAGGCTTCATCAAGGGAATGCAATGTTACATTTTAGAAAAACGGTCAACCACCATAAGGATAACAGTATTGCCATTGGAAACAGGGAGCTCGACAATGAAGTCCATGGAAAGATGTGTCCAAGGACACTCACCATTAGCAATAGGTTGAAGAAGACCCACAGGAAGACTTGAGGAGTATTATTCTGTGCACAAACTGAGCAGGAGGAAACATACGCAGCAACATCAGAACGAAGACCTGGCCACCAGAATTGTCGAGTGACAGACCAAATCATTTGGTTCTTGCCTGGGTGACCTGCAGCTTTAGGATAGTGATAAGTGTGCAAAAGTTTAGTTTGAAGATTCTCAGGAACAAAACACTTACCACTAGGTTTCTCAGGAGGTGCATTGGTTTGTGCAGCCAGGATCTCCTCCCAAGAGGGAGACGTCAAATTAGTACGTATGGTAGCCAAAATATGGTCAGGAGGTATAACAGGAGTAGGTACAGACTCCTCCTTGGACAGAGGTGAAAATTGTCGGGAGAGGGCATCAGCACTAACATTCTTACTACCAGGCAGGTAGGAGACCACATAATTAAACCAAGACAAAAATAGCGCCCATATGGCCTGTCGGGGCGACAAACGTTTTGCTTCAGATAGATAAGTTAAATTCTTGTGGTCAGTAAGAATGAGCACTGGCACGCTAGTACCCTCGAGAAGATGCCTCCATTCCTTAAATGCCAAAATTATGGCCAGTAATTGCCTGTTGCCAATTTCATAATTGCACTCCGCTGGAGACAATTTCTTAGAGAGCAAACCACACGGATGCAAGGAACCGTCAGGCATAGGACGTTGAGAAAAGAGGGCACCTACTACAGTCTCAGATGCATTGACCTCAAGAACAAAAGGCAGGACAGGGTTAGGATGAGCCAGAACTGGAGCGGCAGCAAAGGCAGTCTTAAGACTGTCAAAGGCCTTAATGGCAGTAGGTGACCAATGGAGTGGATCATTCTCTTTACAGGTCGTGTCTGTGACTGGTTTGACCAAGGAAGAAAAGTTTTTAATAAACTTTCTATAGTAATTGGCGAACCCCAAAAAACGTTGAATAGACCGAAGACCAACTGGGCAAGGCCACTGCAGAACTGCAGATAACTTGTCAGGGTCCATGGAGAACCCTGCAACAAAGATAACATAACCTAGGAAGGTTACTTGAGTCTGATGGAACTCACATTTCTCGAATTTACAAAACAGCCCGTTCTCACATAGTTTCTGAAGAACCAGTGTAACATCAGAACGATGAGCCTCAAGTGTGGGTGAGTGTATGAGGATGTCGTCTAAGTATACCACAACACACTGTTGCAACATATCTCGTAGGACATTATTAATAAATTTCTGAAAAACAGCAGGTGCATTACATAGGCCAAAGGGCATTACAAGATACTCATAATGCCCGCTCCTGGTGTTAAATGCTGTTTTCCATTCGTGGCCCTCCTTAATCCTAACAAGATTGTACACTCCTCTCAAATCAAGTTTAGTAAAGACCGTAGCTCCCTTGAGGCGGAGTTCCGTAATAAGTGGAATAGGGCAAGCATTCTTAATGGTAAGACGATTAAGACCCCTATAATCGATACATGGTCTTAACTCGGCACCCTTTTACTTCACAAAGAAGAAGCCAGCCCCTGCAGGAGAGCAGGATTTGCAGATGATCCCCTGTGACAGAGCATCGGCAACATACTCCTCCATAGCACAATTTTCTGCAACAGACAGAGGGTACACCCGGCCCCGAGGAGGAATGGCTCCGGGTTGCAGGTCTATGGCACAATCATAAGACCAGTGAGGAGGAAACGTACCGGCACGCACCTTGTCAAACACGTCTAGGAACTCTCGTTACTCCTCTGGCAATTGAGATACCGAAGAAGTGCACAAGACTTTAACTGGTTTCCGAAGACAAGTGGAAATACATTGCGGGGACCACGACAAAATTTCGGACCTGCGCCAGTCGAGACCGGGATTGTACTTTTGGAGCCAGGGATAACCCAGAACCACCGGAAAATGCGGAGAGTTTATCACCTGGAACTGGAGGGTTTCAAAATGGAGAGCCCCAACAGCCATGGACAACGGAGCAGTTTCGTGAGTAACGAGTGCGGGCTGAAGGGGCCTGCCATGAATGGCCTCAATAGCAAGCGGAACAGACTGAGGCAAAACAGGAATGGAGTGCTTTGATACAAAAGCACTGTCAATGAAATAGCCCACAGCACCGGAGTCAACAAGAGCCTGAGTGACTATGGAGGAGTCCACCCAGGAAAGGACAACCGTGACCAAAGGTTTTTCCTTAAGCGATTCTGGGGACGAGGATAAACCACCCAAGGTCTGCCCCCGACAGGACCTTAGGTGTGAGTGTTTGCCGGCCGTGTAGGACAAGACTTCAAAAGGTGGCCCTGTAACCCACAATAGAGGCAGAGCCCCTCCCTCCTCCTAAAGGCCCTCTCCGCCTTAGAGAGACGCATGAATCCCAACTGTATCGGCTCAGCAGTACCTGTTGACTCTGGACCAGGAGGCATGGGAGGAGAGGGAGGCATGGGTGGGAATGAACATGTAGGAGACAACGGAACAGGAGGCTTCTGCAAGCGCTCCTTGAAAGAGGGCCTCTCTCTGAGTCTGATGTCAATTAGAATCAAAAAAGACACCAATGCCTCAAGATCCTCTGGTAAATCTCTGGCAGCAACTTCGTCTTTAATCGCATCAGAGAGCCCATGAAAGAAAGCGGCAACAAGGGCTTCATTGTTCCAACCTACCTCTGCGGCAAGCATACGGAACTCAATAGCATACTGAGCAACAGATCTTGCACCTTGCTAAATGGACATGAGTCGTTTAGCAGCAGAGGAGGAGCGAGCCGGAATATCAAATACCCTTCGAAAGGAGGCCACAAATTCAGGGTATTTTGAAATCACAGGTTTATTAGTCTCCCACAAGGGATTAGCCCAGGCAAGAGCTGTGTCAGAGAGTAACGAGATGAGAAATCCCACCTTAGCTCTGTCAGAGGGAAACGCCAACGCACATGGCAAACACAACAGGGAAAAAATCCTGACACATTCTATGTGAAAGTATATGGTGTGCTTGAAATGGAGGTTTCAGTTTAAAGATACTCACAAGGTGTTATCAGAGCAGAATCCCAAAGATAAGAGAGAGAACTAAAGTATGTTGGGTCTTTTATTGGCTTTTTCCTCCTTCCCCCAATGATGATATCACTCATATCAAGCCCCCTTATCCTTTTCAGGAATAGTTACCCAGCATGCTTGGGGGGGGATGGCACATGGTGACACAAAAGGATCTGTTATAGCTTTATCAATAACCAGCTGGTCATCCTTAGGATAGGACTAAGGGTAATGTGATCTCTCTACATTCCAAAATGACTATCTTCATCTCAGTACATCTGAATGAGGAGTTAACCCCTTCCTGATTACACAACTGAGTTCTTACATATTATGCCATTATTACATTCCCCCCTTTTGACAATGGAGGTTACCGGTACCCTTACATTCCAATGGGTGTTTTATATGAGTGAATCTGTTAGAACATTCCTACCCCCACCTATGTGTTATGGCTATATTAGTGTACTAAGGATGCTTCCATTCGCATATCATAATATAAATGATATACACATGCCATTGATGAATTTAAATAACAAAACATACACATTTGACTAAGTATACATAATATATAAATAAATAATATGATTATAAATGGATGTATGAATACATTTCCAAACGCAGAACCCCATGATGACTGTTTTGAAAAGGAATTTGCTAATTTCTGCCACCAGGTAGAACTTGACATCTCTGTAAAAGTATGTTCAATTCTTTGTAGTTCCTGTTCTTGATGGTAAAAATTTACATGAACACGTCCCCAAAAATTTTAAGATGTTCCAGTAACACAGAATCTTTTTGCAATAATTTTACCCATTTTTGCCAAGGTGCATCATCTACTAATATTGGTGTTATGAGTGGAGCCCCCAAGGTAGCATTATATGTGAGTAACTGTGGGGCAGTGAAGTTAAAATTTAGTGAACTTATCCTCACAGGGTACCCAGTAATACAATAAATCCCTGGTGTGATTTGTTCCTTTGAATTACACTTGTCAAACCATACAAGCATCTCATCTTTAGGCTTCAACGAAACAAAACACACCTTTCCTTGTCCTAATGGAAAAATCACATCTTGGGGATTAACTTTCTCCACAAAACCATTGCAATATGAGTGATTATGCCAGCAGGAAGCAAAAATTATTCTTGCCTGGTTGGGTAGACATAAAACTTAAGAAGGAAACCTTATACAGCCAGCCATGTCTACCTGTTCCATATAGGAACCATTCCATATAAAATGTGGGATCTCTAACTCATGATGTAAAACATGAGATTCTGTGACAAGTGAAAACAAATGATAAACATTCTGAAAGGTGCCACTAGTGGGCACAGGTTAAGTTGCCCTGCATATATTTTCCCTGCAACCTAACAAACTGTTTAATCGTAATTCTTTGTGCTCTGATGCAAAACTGTTAGCAACAGACTGCTCACACCCTCCCAAAGGTGTATGGTTATTTTCCATAGCCTGTGCTATTAATTTAAAGTCAGTTGATAATTCTGTTTGCATGGAAATACACACAAAATCCCAGGATACTTCTCTCAACCGACTAATTACTCCTATAACTATTTCCTCTGTATGTTGAATGACAGGACACTGAACTTGAATGACTGTCTGTGTCAGTGTCTCTACCAGGGTGTTTATCATTTGTTGTGTATGAATCCCTTTTGCATTCAACATCCCCTGAGAATGTAAGGTTGTTGTTAAGCTGGATATGTCAAGGGAGTTTACCACCCCTAACCCTGTTCCCACACCTCCCAAAACTATATCCACAATATTCCTCCTAGTCCTTCTCCTAGTACCTTCTGCCCATTTAACTAATGATTTTTTCCATAGTGGCAGTAATTCTGGAACAATTTTGGTAATGTGTGGAAACTAGCCAATCTATTATTGTAATCCTCCTAGTGATAAATTGGAATGTGGCATCCCTCAATACTGGAATTGGCTTGATTGTACTAATTTGAAACGGACCGCTAGAAACAACTCTTTTCCCCTCACACATTGGACTATTGTCATAATGCTTCATCTTTGGTGTAGTGATTAAAGTAGAATAGATCAAAGGTGCAAAACTAGTTGTTTCCATTTTTTGATCTATTCTTAAGTATACTTCAATCCCTCTACCAAGGTTGGAAGCTGTATCTCTCCAATTAATCCCTTCTCCAATTAGTTGCTCAAATATAACCTTGGTTATATTATAGTTATCACAAGTTATAGTGTGAATAGGATTAGCAAATGTTGTAGACACAGAAATACCTTCTCCCACCAGACCTACAGACCATTTTCCCCAAGACACTCACATTCCGATTCCACTTTATTACCCTGATTGACCCTCCAAAAACCAGTTAAATTGTCTTGATGTTTTTTTATACTTTCTGGGATGTTTTTAATACCTCTGCTAATGCTTGGTGAAAGTATGTTGGAGAGCTATGAAAGCCCTGAGGCAGCGAATTGAAGCAATATTGAACGTTAGCAAAAAGCAAACTTATATTGGCACTCTGGGTCTAATCTGAGCTCTTACAGATCATGCCATTATTACATGAAGTAGCTGGTTTTCTGCTTTTAAACCACAGCCTATTACAATGTGTTGAGTTTCAGGTAATGCCATATCTCATTATGTTATCACTTTGATTACACACACTTGCTTCCTTATACTTTATTTATGTGAAAAACCAAGGCTCAATACATGGAGGCCTATTTATGAAAGGTCTTGCTGACCTGATCCAACAGTGCGGATCAGGTCCGCAAGATCTCGCAAAATGCGGAGAGCAATACGCTCTCCGCATTTAACATTGCACCAGCAGCTCACAAGAGCTGCTGGTGCAACGCCGCCCCCTGCAGACTCGCGGCCAATGGGCCGCCAGCAGGGGGTGTCAATCAACCTGATCGTATTTGATGGGGTTGAATTGCGGCGATTCCTGTCCGCCTCATCAGAGCAGGTGGACAGGGGGGTTATGGAGCAGCGGTCTTTAGACCGCTGCTTCATAACTGGTGTTTCAGGCGAGTCTGAAGACTCGCCAGAAACACGGTCCTTCAAGCTCCATACGGAGCTTGATAAATGGGCATCTTAGAGAGAACAATGGAAAATTATAATTTTATTACTTAACTATCCTGCATGATATTAAGTTCAGTGTTTTAGATTTTGATTTGACTTTTTGGCCTTTCAGGATGGCTAGGTGAAGTAGGTGTAAAGATACAGCAAGGCTTGTCAATTCTTGTTATACTAATTATTTTTCTTTCTCTTGTAGTAACTTGTCTCAAACTAATGCTACATAAGCTCTGTAACTTTGTCAGCCCAGCAACCAGCAGACTGATGCCCTCCTGTGAAGCTCCAGTCTCACTGCAGTTGGAGATTAAATTCACCCAACTAAATCATATTGCTGTTTAATGCTATAGTCACATAGTTTAACAGCATCAGAGGAGGAACTTTTGAAAATAATAAGCAATATCTGTTTCTGTTTTTTTGCAGTGCCTAGTGAGGTCTGAATGGGTTAATTTTTATGCAGGCAATTTTAGTCAGTGAGGCCAGTCTTGTCTAATGGGGCTATAAAATGTAGCTTGTTCTGAGTGTATGTCTGTTTTTTTTTAAATCTAATAATCTTTTTTTTATCCTTGTTTAAATTCTTGCATTCCAGCTTGTATCAGTGAACACCTAAGTTACTTTGTATCCTGATAGGCCAAATGTATGTGTGTGTATATATATAAATGTATGCATACCATAAATTAAGTAAGCTTGCAGAATGATATGCTTTTTACACAACTCTCTTTGTAAACACAAGGAGACATTAGTTTTTTTGTCCTTTTTTGATTTATGGTCAGACACAATAAAACCAACTACTTTGATGAATAGAACTTAGTGACTAAAATTTTGTAGAATTGTTATTTACTTATGTTGTAACCATATTTGGTAAAACCCTTGCATTTTGTTAGCTAGCCAATCATAAACTGTATTAGCCTAGATATGGAGATCAGGAATGCCCTGTCTCCTGTGTATAAATACCTGGGTTGGAGACTGCCCCCTCCCAGAGAAAGCCTTGTATTCTTTCTCTCCTCACTGCAGTGTGTGTTTTCAATAAGAAAACCCTCTTTAACCTGTTGTGGTCTGAAGAGGTATTCAGTCCAGGGTGAATATCCCCAACAGGTTGAAACATTTACCAAATCCACATGCCCTATTAAATTAAAAGTGACAGCCAATAAAGAGTCCATAGAATTCCTGGATCTATGCATTTACAAAGAGGGTCAGAGTTTAAATACCATGCTCTATCATAAAGAAACTGATCACAATTCCATTCTTCATACTGACAGCTGTCATCCTCGTCCACTTCTTAGAGCTATTCCGCGAGCACAAATGCTTCGAGTGACACGCAATAATACATCCAGTAACAGACGTGCACTCCAATTACAACAAATGGAACAAATGTTTGCCTCTTGTGGCTACAGTAACGAAGATATTGCTACAACACAAACCTTCCAAGGATGTTACTCCACTTATGACTTTCACCACGGTTTACTCACCTTAATTGAGGACGATGTCTAAGACACTTAAGAAGGATTGGCATGTAATTAACAGTGATGCCACATTACCTTTAGACACATATGCACCACCAATGATGGGGTTTAAATGAGGTAAAAACCTCAGGGATCTTTTAAAGCATACTGACCCACAACATTGTTACAAAACAGAAACTTGGTTAAAACCAAAAAAACTTGGATTATTTAGGTGCTCTTGCTGCATGACCATTATCATTCTATGATACAAAGGAGTGACTTTCGACACCCACATACCAATTAGAGGTCTAGGATTAAATATTATTTGACCTGCACTATGAAATGTGTAATATATATGCTTAGCTGCATTTGTGGTCTGTTTTACATCGGTAAAACAACAGACGCTATAAAGAAATGCATTTCCAATCATAGGAGTGCCATTCGGGCTGCCATAGACAAGGGTAAAAGTGATCAGCCTGTAGCCAGGCACTTTGCGGAGAAGGGCCACACTGTCAAGGACCTACGCTTCCAACTGATCATGTTCCCCCTCTGAAGAGGAGTGAGAATAGGGACCAGCGCCTTTTACAACTAGAAGCACGAAAGATCTACAGGCTTGATACGGTACAACCTAGGGGCCTTAACACAAATATGGACTGGCACTGCTTATTGTAAATAGACTTTGATTTATTGAGCTTGATAATCCGATCCGTATATAACTGCTTAGTTTATTTCACCCATGATGTAACTGAAATGAGACTGACATTTAAAGATATAGCTGTATACACCTAGTGAAAATTTATGTATGCTCCCTAATGCTAGCTTTATCTATGTGTTTAATTCTATATGTTTAACTAGACTTTTGGATTGCATTTTTATGTTTTATTTTTTTAAATACTTCGATCAGTTTGTCTACATGCAGGTAATTCTGAGGATACATTTGGAGCAATATCTTAGACAATAGCTGGTATATAGATTTGTTATCTTTATTGCTAGGTCCAATATAGGACTATAGTAACACCTATAGGAGTTGAAAGTGATTACACTAGGCATTAGTGATGTCGCAAACATAAAAATTTGGGTTTGCGAACGCGAACTTCCGCAACTGTTCGCAAACGGGCGAACCGGGCGAACCGCCACAGACTTCAATAGGCAGGCGAACTTTAAAACCCACAGGGACTCTTTTTGGCCACAATAGTGATGGAAAAGTTGTTTCAAGGGGACTAACACCTGGACTGTGGCATGCCGGAGGGGGATCCATGGAAAAACTCCCATGGAAAATTACATAGTTGATGCAGAGTCTGTTTTTAAGCCATAAAGGGCATAAATCACCTAACATTCCTAAATTGTTTGGAATAACGTGCTTTAAAACATCAGGTATGATGTTGTATCGATCCGGTAGTGTAAGGGTTACGCCCGCTTCAAAGTGACAGACCAAACTCCCCGTTTAAAGGGACAGTCTACACCAGAATTTTTATTGTTTTAAAAGATAATCCCTTTATTACCCATTTCCCAGTTTTGCATAACTAACACATTTATAATAATATACTTTTAACCTCTGTGATTATCTTGTATCTAAGCCTCTGCAAACTGCCCCTTTTTCAGTTCTTTTGACAGACTTGCAGTCTAGCCAATCAGTGCCTGCTCCCAGATAACTTCACGTGCACGAGCACAGTGTTATCTATATGAAAAACGTGAACTAACACCCTCTAGTGGTGAAAAACTGTTAAAATGTAATCTGAAAGAGGTGGGCTTCAAGGTCTAAGAAATTAGCATCTGAACATCCTAGGTTAAGCTTTCAACTAAGAATACCAAGAGAACAAAGCAAAATTGGGGATAAAAGTAAATTGGAAAATTGTTTAAAATTACATACTCAATCTGAATCATGAAAGTTTATTTTGGCCTAGACTGTCCCTTTAACGCACCGCAAACAACCGCAAACAGTCCATTTGCACAACCGCAAACTCCCCATTTGCACAAGGTTGGATACCAAGCTAGCCATGTCCCGTCCCTTGTCCTCACTGATGTCATTGAAGGTCTCTTCCTCCACCCAGCCACAAACAACACCAAGGGTCCCTGAAAGGTGACAACAAGCCCCCTGGGACGCCTGCTGTGTTTGGTCTTCGACCTCCTCAAAGCCACCTTCCTCCTCTGACTCCTCTTCTTCAGACTCCTCTCTCTGCATTGCCTCTCTCTGCATTATTATAAGGTGTGTTAAGTAATACTATTCCTATCAGTTTAATCCCTGTTACGTTCACTATCAGGGGACGTGTATATGGCATCGATTTTAGGAACCGGGACATGGAAAAAGATGCTTGGTCGGTCCTCCTACTTCAAATTTGGGGCACTGCGCGTGCAATCTAATGTGCCACCAGATAGGAGTGGTGTGTTAAGTAGTTCTATTCTTAACAGTTTAATCCCTGTTACGTCCCCTATCAGGGGACGTATATATGGCATCAATTTTAGGAACCGGGAGATGGAAAAAGATGCTTGGTCGGTCCTCCTACTTCAAATTTGGGGCACTGCACATGCAATCTAATGTGCCAACAGATAGGAGTGGTGTGTTAAGTAGTTCTATTCTTATCAGTTTAATCCCTGTTACGTCCCATCTCTTAATAAACACAAAAAGTTAATATAATAATATTCTATGCTGTTTTAATATCATGTTCCACTAAGGGAGGAGTAAGTGTTATGAATTCTGTACATAAGACTGTTCAGAACCTTTACCTTTAGCGAATCTCATAATCACCATACTCATGATTATTTTCAAATCACCAAGATGGCTATGAAGACACAGTTATTTGTATTATCAAAAAGATAGTTATATGTTTTTGGACATCATTTCCATCATTACTTATATTCCAAACAGGTCTTAGTTATGTTGAGGTATTTTAATACATCTATAAGAATCATATTCCTGGGGATACGTTATTAATTATCACCTATATTGGAATTTTATAGTCTTCCTCAGTTTAAACTTAGTGTATCACATAGCTCTTATGTTTTTTTTATAACCAAAAGAAGCTGCAACATTATAACAAATGATAAACAATAATAATATCCAGGTGTAGGTGAAAAAGGGGGGAAGAAAGGGGGGGACTATATGTTAAGATAATCAGAAAGCTAGGTCTCTATGTTACATTATCTCATCTAACTCATAGAAAGCATTTAAAAGACAAGGCCTCATTGAGTCCCATAGGTGACATAGATTGTAACTCATGTATCCACCTACATTCTTTCTGGAGTAACAATTTTGTTACATTGCCTTTTGTACCATACAATTTGAGTTGTTCAATTGCAAAGAACTTTATATCGTATTTACGATCACTATGTATGGAGTTCACGTGTTGTGCAACTGGTACAGGTCTACCCCACTTAATGTCATCCAATTGTTCAAGAACTCTAGTTCGTAGTTCTCTCTTGGTTTCACCTACATAGATTTTTGGGCAACTACACATTACTATATAGATAACCATTTTACATCTGCAATTCATGAATGATTTTATATTATATTTTTTGCCAGTACCTGGATGTTCAAAACATTTAGTGGGTTTCATATTATCACAAGCCTTACAATGACTACATTTAAAAAATCCTTTGGTTCTATTCAACCAAGTTTCTGATTGTGTTTTTTGAAAATGGCTATGCATTAGAATATCTTTAAGATTTTGTGAACGTCTGATAGTTTTAATCAGTTTAGATGTTAATATCTCCTTCAGGTCTTCATCTTCATGCCAATATTTTTCAAATATTTCTCTCATCTTATTATGTTGTTCATCAAAAGTGCCAATAATCCTGACAGGGTTAGTACCTTTTGTCTCTTTCTCACTATTACTCAATAGTGTCCTCTGTCAATGTCCTTGGCTCTTTGAAATGCTTTTTTCAAGCAGGCATTTGGATATCCTCTATCCTTGAATCTCTTTCTTAATTCACCAGCCTCTCTCTCAAAATCCTCATCAGAGCTACAATTTCTTCTTATCCTCCAGTTGGTATGCCCAATTTCTGTTTTTTCAGATGGTAGCTTTCCCATTTTAGGAGGCTATTTGTTGCTGTTGGTTTTCTGTACAGTGAAGTAGCTAGAGTACCATCTATATTTTTTGAGATCAACAGATCCAAAAATGAAACAGACTTTTGGTCTATGGTATATGTATATTTCATACCAAACTCATTATTGTTCATCCATTCCATGAATTTTTCAAAATAATTTTTGGTTCCAGTCCAAAGTATAAGGACATCATCGATGTACCTTAAGAATAATGCAATTGATGTCATGTAGGGATTTACGTCCTCATTCAAAGTACTGATCTGTTCAAGCTAACCCAGAAAAAGATTGGAATAAGTTGGTGCACAACAGGTGCCCATTGCAGTTCCTCTCTTCTGCAAGTATATTTTGTTATTGAACAAAAAATAGTTATGTCTCAAAATGAAGAGAAGGAGATCAACAATGTAGTCATCATGAGTCCCCCCTTTGGGGTTAACAGTTCTCAGGAAAAACTAAATGGCTGTAATTCCCAACTGATGGTCATTGGTCAATGTTGGAGTTCAGACTCTCAACATCTATACTTGCCAAAAAAGTATCATTTTCAACAGTCACATCTTGTAAATGATTTAATACATCCTTTGTATCTTGAACAAAGGAAGTTAATGTATGTACAAAATGTCTGAAGGGAAATCAGGGGACGTCCAAATAATAAACTTATCTAATTTTACTCTAAAAAAAGAACATCACACTTTACTGACCAAAGCTTTATCATTTATACCTACACCACGCTTTGATAAATTTTATTGGATAAAGGAAAGGACACTAATTTATTCCCAAGGAAATTGGATTTACATAAATATCATAAAATAATGTAAAGAAATTAATTAAGTGCTTTAGGCATTGCAGAACAAGACCATGCAATGGTTAATTTATTGACTGAGTTGATTGATGAAAGTGAAGATAATGACAAACAAATATATACTAGTGTTGTTAAAGAAAAAACCACTTTCATGCCGACTATTTCACAGTATCCGTGTAATGCTTTGGATTGATAAACAAAAGATATATCTTGTTGTGGATCGCAACTGGTGAGTTATACCTGAAATAGTGTATGTTTCACAACTCTTTAGTTTAATACTATGAGGAAGTATCAAATGGAACAAGTTGTGCAGAATTGCTTTAGTTTAATAAACAACTCCCCAGAGCTGATGGAAAGGGTTAAGTTTTCTAATAATGGTCAGACAGAGCAAAAGGTGGTAACTAGTTAATTTGCGGACTTTCAGCGAGATATGTCAAAAAAGTTCAACATCAATCTCAGAGATTACTTATATCAGAGCTTCCAAAGATCAAGTATAGAGAAAAGTTAGTTTGTCCATTTACTTAAATAGAAAGTGCAGATATCAGTAGACAATCTGTGACTTGCAGTCTGTGGCAATAGTAAATTTAAACTTGCGGTACCTTTAGAAATGCTTGAAGTTGTAGTGCAGCTCGCAGCTGCCAAACAGTGTCGGGTTACCTCAGCACAGAACTGTGAGAGGGAGAGAGGCGTCTCCGGTGAGACGTAACTTTGAGTGACAGCTAGGTTGGTCTGACGTCACGATGTATAGATCTCCACGGCGGTATATCTCTCTGCAGAATCTGTGAGTTGAAAGTTAAAGTCCAGAATTAAGAAACAAAGTTACTTTATGTACCTGATTAAAAAAGCCAGAGAAATGGTCCGTTTGTAGAAAGAGGAGTACAACCGGTAACAGTAGATTTGTAATCCGTTTCTTGAGGCTGTTGTAGGCAAAACACAACAGAGGGAAAAACCTGAGAGTAGAAAGGTTATAATTTATAAATAACCACTTGCATGCAAAGTCCAAATTTGAGGTTTGTAACTTCAGTAGCGTAAATAACAATTAGATAGGAACGATCACAGCTTAGGTGAGTAGCTTGCTGCAGGTAAGCAGGAAACAAAATACTAAGCACTGAACTTAGTAGGCGGGAAGTATTTAAAGGGAAAGTTAGTGAGAGGAAGGTAGTCTCTTAAAGCTACACACTCCAATGACCTAAGATTGTGACAATCCGATAGTGGATAAGTTTGTGTCCTTGGTAACTACAGAAATTGAAATGATAAATTCTACTTATAATGACAACCCAAAGAAAAATCTAAGCTACAAAGAATGTATGGCACTTAAAGAACGTTAGGATAACTCTGACCTTACAATAAAAAATGCTGATAAGGGTGGTAATATTGTTCTTATGAATAATGATAAATATATCAATATGTGTCAAAACATACTTGATAATAAAGACAAATTCCAAAACCTTACTTTTGACCCAACTGTCAAATATACCAAAGACCTAAGATCACTATTGGATGATGGTTTTGGCCAGGGGGCAATCACTAAAGATGAATTTAGATTTATGTGTAATATGACGGCACGGGTAGTGACTTTTTATAGCCTACCTAAGGTTCATAAGAATTTCACCGATCCCCCAGGATGGCCTATAGTGTCAGGTAATGGTTGCCTTACAAAAAATATAAGTATCTTTATAGATAAGAAACTCACACATTTTGTACATACATTAACTTCCTTTGTTCAAGATACAAAGGATGTATTAAATCATTTACAAGATGTGACTGTTGAACATGATACTTTTCTGGCAAGTATAGATGTTGAGAGTCTGTACTCCAGCATTGACCATCAGTTGGGAATTACAGCTATTCAGTTTTTCCTGAGAACTGTTAACCCCAAAGGGGGGACTCATGATGACTACATTGCTAATCTCCTCTTCGTTTTGAGACATAACTATTTTTTGTTCAATAACAAAATATACTTGCAGAAGAGAGGAACTGCAATGGGCACCTGTTGTGCACCAACTTATGTCAATCTTTTTGCTGGGTTGGATTGAACAGATCAGTACTTTGAATGAGGACGTAAATCCCTACATGACATCAATTGCATTATTCTTAAGGTACATCAATGATGTCCTTATACTTTGGACTGGAACCAAAAATAATTTTGAAAAATTCATGGAATGGATGAACAATTATGAGTTTGGTATGAAATATACATATACCATAGACCAAAAGTCTGTGGCATTTTTGGATCTGTTGATATTAAAATATATAGATGGTACTCTTACTGCTTCACTGTACAGAAAACCAATAGCAACAAATAGTCTCCTAAAATGGGAAAGCTACCATCAGAAAAGCCAGAAATTGGGCATACCAACTGGCAAATATTTGAGGATAAGAAGAAATTTTAGCTCTGATGAGGATTTTGAGAGAGGCTGGTGAATTAAGAAAGAGATTCAAGGATAGAGGATATCCAAATGCCTGCTTGAAAAAAGCATATCAAAGGGCCAAGGACATTGACAGGAGGACACTATTAGGTAATAGTGAGAAAAAGACAAAAGGTACTAACCCTGTCAGGATTATTGGCACTTTTGATGAACAACATAATAAGATGAGAGGAATCTTTGAAAAATATTGGCATATCCCTGCCAAAGATGAAGACCTGAAGGAGATATTACCATCTAAACTGATGATAATGAACAGACATTCACAAAATCTTAAAGATATTCTAATGCATAGCCATTTTCAAAAAATACAATCAGAAACTTGGTTGAATAGAACCAAAGGATTTTTTTAAATGTAGTCTTTGTAAGGCTTGTGATAATATGAAACCCCCTAAATGTTTTGAACATCCAGGTACTGGAAAAAAATATAATATACAATCATTCATGAATTGCAGATGTAAAATTGTTATCTATGTAGCAATGTGTAGGTGCCCAAAAATATATGTAGGTGAAACCAAGAGAGAACTACGAACTAGAGTTCTTGAACATTTGGGTGACATTAAGTGGGGTAGACCTGTACCAGTTGCACAACACATGAACTCCATACATAGTAATCGTAAATACGATATAAAGTTCTTTGCAATTGAACAGCTCAAATTGTATGGTAGAAAAGGCAATGTAACAAAATTTTTACTCCAGAAAGAATGTAGGTGAATTCATGAGTTACAATCTATGTCACCTATGCGACTCAATGAGGCCTTGACTTTTAAATGCTTTCTATGAGTTAGATGAGATAATGTAACATAGAGACCTAGCTTCTGATTATCTTAATATATAGTTGCTCCCCCCTTTCTTTACCCTCTTTTTCACCCACACCTAGATATTATTATTGTTTATCATGTGTTATAATGTTGCAGCTTCTTTTGGTTATAAAAACATAAGAGCTATTTGATACACTACGTTTAAACTGAGGAAGACTTTAAAATTCCAAAATAGGTTATAATTAATAACGTATCCCCAGGAATATGATTCTTGTACACATATTAAAATACCTCAACATAACTAAGACCTGTTTCGAATATAAGTAATGATGGAAATGATGTCTAAAAACATATAACTATCTTTTTGATAATACAAATAATTGTGTCTTCATAGCCATCTTGGTGATTTGAAAATAATCATGAATGTGGTGATTATGAGATTCGCTAAAGATAAAGGTTCTGAACAGTCTTATGTACAGAATTCATAACACTTACTCCTCCCTTAGTGGAACATGATATTAAAACAGCATAGAATTTTATTATATTAACTTTTTGTGTTTATTAAGAGATGGGACAAGATATTGATATTTCATCTTTAAGATAATTTTACTAACTTTACATTATTTCAGGTACTTCTGCATCTTGAAAAAAGATGTTAACTGTCAAAATCTGTGTAATTAATCTTGCTAGTTTTGGAATAATATGGACAATACTGTAATAATCGCCTTATGCCTCCATTGATGCCGATATGATCGATAAGCCTGAAGGTGCGGATGACACTTCCGCAAACATAATATGGTTACCATAACAAGCCGTGTTGTTCGACTTGGTCAGCCCTAATACCCTGATGAAGTCACGTTTCTTAGTGATGAAATGCGTCAGTGGGCGGGGCTAATGGGGAAGCGTGTTTAACTATTGTTTGATGGATACACACATTTATATCGCTGGAATTTGAAATAGTTAATAGAAAAAAAGTTGCAACTTTTTAAAACAGGCATTTTAACTGTGGTTGGTGTGATATACACATGACACTATGATAACAGTATATGGTAAACGCAACCTAGCTTAATAAGCAGCAGTTTGGATTAATATTACCATATGTTGGTGTAATGTACACATTGATTAAGTTTAATATCACTAATAAGTTAATTGAGTTGTTACTAGTTTCTAATATAATAGGACATTAATATGGTCCGCAATGATAACTGTACAAATTAGTTTATTTGTGTGTGTGAGTGTTGTTGATAGTGACATAGGGTTTTTAGTCAGAAATCGTCTGACTGGGTAACCCCCATGAAGTTTGCAGGCAGGAGGATGCCTTTGAGCGCATAGGAATGCCTGTGATGAATGCTTGTTAAGCAATGTTAACCCTATATGTCTAAATACACCTATAACCACCACCACGCTCCCCATTAGCCATAGGCCCCTTTTTTCTGTTTTAAATTAGTGTTGGGTATATATCTGATACAAGGATTGGATTTGACATTCCCTATTCCTTTAACCCAACTTTAGATTAATGTTGTTGTTGTATATTTTTAAATTAATAAAGTGTTACATTTTAAACTACTTACTTTTTGTTTCAAAACAATCCATTACCATCCTCTCTGGAAACATTGGATACAACTTCGGTTGTTAAAGATATCCTTGGCAGCCCATAGTGACTTAAAGTCCTAATATTCATTTTTAATTTATATGTTTTTATACTTTTAAATAAATCAATTGATTATACAGCGGTTCCCGACCCTTTTGCATGGCTTCCCTGATAGCCTATATCAGGTCTGTAAACATATCAGGAGCTGATATTTAGCTCCTTGAAAAGTGTAAGTGCACATCGAACAAACCATCATTTACATTTGTTACAGTTTTACACTATATTTTCGTTTTTTGTCTTTGGAGACACTTTTATAGAATTCGATTTCACCTTACTTGGGCATTGCAAGGGCCACAGTAAGCCTAAGCATGACAGAGAAGGCCAAGGTTGCACTGAATCAAGGAGACTCTGTGTTGATTGTAGCACAGGGCATGTTTGTGCCTACAGATGTTCTGGATAGGTGCTCGGCTTAGTTTATAGGATCTGCAGGCTTGTTCTGTTTATTGCATTGACTTTGATACCTGCGCTATTTATGTTCTGTTTGTTTGAAATGACCTAGCAGAGGTTTTGGCACCAAAGCCTATGGAGGAGATATTAAAATGTCTCCTTTGACACCAGTATGACACTTGGTTATTCTAATGGAAATCCTGGCGTTCTTGATACTGCTCTGTGTTCCTGGTTCTGACCCCTGCTTACGCCCTGGTTTTTGTTCAAAGCATTTCTTTTGCCTGTACCTTGTTTTGTAGACTGTCTTATTGGTTTCTGACCCCTGGAACTGTATATTTGATTATCCTTCCTCCTGATCCTCTTGTTGTGATAACCGGTTCCTGACAGATATACTGGTACTGAACTTTGACCTGATTGTTTACTACTGTTCTCAATACTTCATGTGTTTTGAAGCCTAGCTCAGTATTTCTATGAGGACTACTGTCTTTTCCTGACTATTGAGTTCGTCTGCAGACTTGTTTCCAGTTTCTTAACAAAGTAAACCCCTTATTAACGTATACTCTTAGGGGTAAAACTAAGGAGAATAACATACAAATCCCCAAGGATAAAAGTGGGCACAGCATTTTTAGCTGGTGAATAAACAGGAATAGGGGGAACAGAATCAGTAATATGAAGCAGCATGACAAAAGAATTTGCCACAACTTATTTAATTAGATTCTATAAATTCTGATTCTGAATCAGATTACTATTCACAATAAAATTAGTATATTTAATATCTCAGATCGCAATTTGCACCTGAAAATAGTAAAAGAGATTGTTATTGGTGATTGTGGAATTAATGCTATATCCCAGACATAAAATAGCTTATTTGAAATAATTTGACTGACATATATGAATTAAAAAAATGTAGAAGCCCAAGAGTTTTTCCAGAACTGATCTATAAAAAATAATTATTTTTGTTTGAAACCTATCTAAAGAAGTGATATATATACACATGTACTATTTATGTGCTATGATATTTTCTTACAATTATTTATGCTAACAGATACATGGGTATCTGTACCCTAAAATTAGCAAACTATACAAATTCCCCAGTTCTAGTTTTAATAAAACCTCTTACTTATTATCACATTGAAGAATATTTAGCCCCGCACCAATAGGTCCACCATAAGCTGTTGTCAGGACTGGAGTATACCATGAAACTTAGTAAACAAATGATAGGCCTGACATTTGGTGGTGGGGATTGAATCTGGGTCTGTTGTTTCTCAGGTCAGTGTTTTATCTGTGAGTCACCTGGGTACCTTTATTGACAAGGAAGATTATGTTGATGGTAAAGCCTCTTTATTAACCTGCTGTTTCCACAAGTGTCTGTTCTTAGACAATGAATCCCTTGTAAAAGGCTGTCTCGCCTCAAAGCTCAATGCTCTGGCATTAATTACTTGACCTTGATTCAGCTCTCCTCCTGAACTTGCCTGCTTGTTTGATTCCCAGTTGCTGGACTTTAATTTATTTTCCAGACTCCATCTCATGGACTACACTTTGTACCTCTGCTGCCCAGTTATGACTTTTTGCCTGTCCCTGACCAAGCTCTTGGGAATGCTGATTTTGGTGGGCCACTGTCAAGAATATGCCTTTAAAAGGCTCCCTCACCCCTAAGCTCAGTGCTTTGCTTAAGCTCTCGTTCCTGAACCAGCCTGCTTGTTTGATTCCCTTTTGCTGGACTTTGGGGGTTTTTTGGACTTTGTCTCTTAGATTACACTTTGTACCTCTCCTGTCGGATTGCTTATGAACTGTTGCCTGCTTCTGACCAAGCTTTTGGAAATGCTGATTTTGTCCATACTATTTCTGGTGGTTTTTGACCCTTGGCTGGTTAGAGAACATATTCTGTTATTTGAAGAACATTGGAATGTAAAGTACTCATATTTTCATGTCAGGTTAGCACAAATAAGAAAATGCAATCAGGTAATACGTGAACGCGCACACACAATATTCAAACTTCTGCTTTTTGTGCTTGTCGTGTTACCGCAAGAGTGAAAATAGTTTACTTTAAACTCGTTATATGAGTGCAACTCGACAAGCACAAAAAAGATTATTTCTATTGAAATTAACGCTCAAACGGAAGCGTTAATTTGTGCTCCCCTCGTAATATGGCTCTATACCAGCACTTTTAAATTAATGCAAACTTTACATAGAATTAAAAGTGATACTGAGAAAAACAATTTGATAGGAGATATACAAATTAGATAATACATCCACCAATTAAGATGTGCACATTACTATCTTCAATGATAAAAATCCTCTATGCCGTTTGATAAGGTAAGTTTTAAATCTCGTGACTCCAGTATTTATTCTTGCTTATTTTCATTGATCTTCTATTTTGCTTATTTAAAGCGTTTTAATTTTTTCTTGAGTCATATTTTTCAGCACACTGATTTTACTTCCTTATCTGACGAACATGTTTAGAAATTAATTGCTGATTCCAAGGATACAGTTTCGGTCCAATTAAATAATTAGAATAAATCTTTACTCTTCTCCAACAGTTTAACTTTGAGGAGATAAAATAATTACAAAAAAACTTTCTAATTTTTCATTGAGAATTAGATAAAAAATTCAGAAAGCTAATACTGGAAAATCACTATTCTTGTTTTCATTATTAAACAAAAAATAAATCTATTTTTCCTCCTTTACTTAGAAAAAGCATAAAAAGCATAAAACTAATATTTTCTCTCCTGCTCAATTAGTGTCAATTAATGGCAAAACAAGAGCTCATAAAATTAAAATAAAAAGTCTTCCAATGAGGATACAGTTTCACCAATGAAGATAGTGCCAAGATGTAATTACTTGTCTGATCACAGAAATATCCACTGAAAAACATTTTTTTTTTAATCAAAACCTAAAAGAATGAACATGTTAGGTAACATTACTTTATATAATTTTAAGAAATTTCTTGTAATCCAGGGGAATTATAATACTCACATGCTCTCTTTCCTCCGGCTAAATAATTGGAACACTGAATAAAGAGAGGTTACTGGAGGCTAGAAATAGTTTAAAAGAGGAATGCCTAAAGCCTATAGATCCTTCCATGTTTTTTGTTACCCTACACATTAAACTCAAACTTTTTAATTTTTTAGGACCTCTTCTTGCCCCACTTGGATGAAGACTTCTACCGGATGAAGGACCTCCTCTGCGCACCTTGGATGAAGAATTCGGCTCGGCTGGGTGAAGATGACTCAATGTAGGATGATCTTCAGGGGATTAGCGTTTTTTTAAGGGGGTTTGGGTGGGTTAAAGTAGGGGTATGTGGGTGGTGGGTTGTAATGTTGGGGGGTATTGTATTTTTATTTTCAGGTAAAAGAGCTGATTACTTTGGGGCAATGCCCCATAAAAAGCCCTGTTAAGGGCTGTTAATAGAGCTGATTACTTTGGTAGTTTAGAATAGGGTAGGGAATTTTTTTTTTTTTTTGGGGGGATTTTTTATTTTATTAGGGGGCTTAGATTAGGTGTAATTAATTTAAACTTCTTGTAATTCTTTTTTATTTTTTGTAATTTAGTGGGGGGTTTTTGTATTATAGAATAGTTTATTTTATTGTATTTTAATTTAGCTAATTGTAGGTAATTTATTTAATTAATTTAATGATAGTGTAGTGTTAGGTGTATTTGTAATTTAGGTTAGGATTTATTTTACAGGTAATTTTGTACTTATTTTAACTAGGTAGCTATTAAATAGTTATTAACTATTTAATAGCTATTGTATCTAGTTAAAATAAATACAAAGTTGCCTGTAAAATAAATACAAATCCTAAAATAGCTACAATGTAACTATTAGTTATATTGTAGCTATATTAGGGTTTATTTGATAGGTAAGTATTTAGTTTAAATAGGATTAATTTAGTTAATTTTAGAAATATTATTTTGTTTCATTTAAATTATATTTATGTTAGGAGGGTGTTAGGGTTAGGGTTAGGTTTAGGGGTTAATAACTTTATTATAGTAGCGGCGACGGTGCAGGCGGGAAATTAGGGGTTAATAATTATAGGTAGGTGGCGGCGATGTTAGGGAGGGCAGATTAGGGGTTAATAACATTTATTATAGTGTTTGAGAGGTGGGAGTGCGGAGATTTAGGGGTTAATACATTTATTACAGTGGCGGCAAGGTCCGGTCGGCAGATTAGGGGTTAATAAGTGTAGGTAAGGTAGCAGCGACGTTGGGGGGGGGCAGATTAGGGGTTAATAAATATAATATAGGGGTCGGCGGTATTAGGGGCAGCAGATTAGGGGTTCATAGGGATAATGTAGGTCGCGGCGGTGTCCGGAGTGGCAGCAGCATTAGGGGTTAATAAGTGTAAGGTTAGGGGTGTTTAGACTCAGGGTTCATGTTAGGGTGTTAGGTGCAGACTTAGAGAGTGTTTCCCCTAAGGAAACAATGGGGCTGCGTTAGGAGCTGAATGCTGCTTTTTTGCAGGTGTTAGGTTTTTTTTCAGCCCAAACTGCCCCATTGTTTCGTATGGGGATATCGTACACGAGCACTTTTTTCCAGCTCACCGCTACCGTAAGCAATGCTGGTGTTGAGGGTTGATGTGGAGATAAATTAGGCTTAACGCACCCTTTTCTGAGCCTAACGCAGCCCCTCAGACAACTCTCAATACCAGCGTTGTTTAAAGGGTGCACTGGGAAAAAAAGCAGCGTTAGCTACGCGGGTCTTTACCGACAAAACTCTAAATCTAGCCGCTAGTATTTTAAAAAATTGATTAATAAATAAATAGATCTATATAAATAAATATAAAATTCCTCCTAAAAAAACATATTTTCTTAAAAATTGAAAGCACGTAATATCCTAAAATGTATTGAATATATATGTATATACTTATCCGTCCTAACTGACATATGTCTAGTGTGATTAACATATAGGTTGGAACGCCATTTGTCACTTATAGAAAGTATTTGAATCTCCAATTATGATACCCCTGCAATTCAACAGTACATGTCACATCAAATTTCTAATCATATCAGGATCTTGTGGGGGAAGTAATGAAAAGGCCAATATGTATCTAGATACAAAACCCTCAATAGAGGAGAGGGTTTTTTGAAAATATATATAAAGGACCTAGAAAAACCTCTTTCTTTCTCCATACCATTCATGCATTCCAGTCAATGAGAGATGTGGGGACCGAGAGCTATATCTTAGAAGAAGGGAAACCTTCTGGATACATACCCTACACTCTCAGACACCATTTGGCCTTAACAAGGACATAGATCTGGCAGCCTTCTTAATGGATAGTTAGTATGTCTCTGAATGGTATGGAGAAAGAAAGAGAGCGGTATTTCTAGATCCTTTTTATATATTTTCAAAAAACCCTCTCCTCTATTGAGGGTTGTGTATCTAGATACATATAGGCCTTTTTATTACTTCCACCACTAGATCCTGATATGATTAGAAATTTGATGTGACATGCACTGTTGATTTGAATTGCACAGGTATCATAATTGGAGATTCAAATACTTTCTATAAGTGACAAATGGTGTTCCAAACTATATGTTAATCACACTAGACATATGTCAGTTAGGATGGATATGTATATACATATATATTCAATACATTTTAGGATATTACGTGCTTTCAATTTTTAAGAAAATATATCGGCTAGATTTAGAGTTTTGTCGGTAAAGACCCGAAAAGCTAACGCCGGCTTTTTTCTGGCCGCACCATAAAAATAACTCTGGTATTGAGAGTCCACATAAAGGCTGCGTTAGGCTCCAAAAAGGGAGCGTAGAGCATATTTAACGCAGCTTCATTTCTCGATACCAGAGTTGCTTACGGACGCGGCCAGCCTCAAAACGTGCTCGTGCACGATTCCCCCATAGAAAACAATGGGGCTGTTTGAGCTGAAAAAAAACCTAACACCTGCAAAAAAGCCGCGTTCAGCTCCTAACGCAGCCCCATTGTTTGCTATGCGGAAACACTTCCTACGTCTGCACCTAACACCCTAACATGTACCCCGAGTCTAAACACCCCTAGCCTTACACTTATTAACCCCTAATCTGCCGCCCCCGCTATCGCTGACACCTGCATATTATTATTAACCCCTAATCTGCCGCTCCGTAAACCGCAGCTACTTACATAATCCCTATGTACCCCTAATCTGCTGCCCTAACATCGCCGACCCCTATATTATATTTATTAACCCCTAATCTGCCCCCCACAACGTCGCCTCCACCTGCCTACACTTATTAACCCCTAATCTGCCGAGCGGACCTGAGTGCTACTATAATAAAGTTATTAACCCCTAATTCGCCTCACTAACCCTATAATAAATAGTATTAACCCCTAATCTGCCCTCCCTAACATCGCCGACACCTAACTTCAATTATTAACCCCTAATCTGCCGACTGGAGCTCACCGCTATTCTAATAAATGTATTAACCCCTAAAGCTAAGTCTAACCCTAACACTAACACCCCCCTAAGTTAAATATAATTTACATCTAACGAAATTAATTATCTCTTATTAAATAAATTATTCCTATTTAAAGCTAAATACTTACCTGTAAAATAAATCCTAATATAGCTACACTATAAATTATAATTATATTATAGCTATTTTAGGATTAATATTTATTTTACAGGTAACTTTGTAATTATTTTAACCAGGTACAATAGCTATTAAATAGTTAAGAACTATTTAATAGTTACCTAGTTAAAATAATAACAAAATTACCTGTAAAATAAATCCTAACCTAAGTTACAATTAAACCTAACACTACACTATCATTAAATTAATTAAATAAAATATCTACAATTACCTATAATTAAACCTAACACTACACTATCAATACATTAATTAAATACAATATCTACAAATAACTACAATGAAATAAACTAACTAAAGTACAAAAAATAAAAAAATATTTACAAACATAAGGAAAATCTTACAACAATTTTAAACTAATTACACCTATTCTAAGCCCCCTAATAAAATAACAAAGACCCCCAAAATAAAAAATGCCCCACCCTATTCTAAATTACTAAAGTTCAAAGCTCTTTTACCTTACCAGCCCTGAACAGGGCCCTTTGCGGGGCATGCCCCAAGAAGTTCAGCTCTTTTGCCTGTAAAAAAAAACATACAATACCCCCCCCAATATTACAACCCACCACCCACATACCCCTAATCTAACCCAAACCCCCCTTAAATAAACCTAACACTAAGCCCCTGAAGATCATCCTACCTTGTCTTCACCTCACCGGGTATCACACCGATCCATCCTGGCTCCGATATCTTCATCCAACCCAAGTGGGGGCTAGACATCCACTGAAGAAGTCCAGAAGAGGCTCCAAAGTCTTCATCCTATCCGGGAAGAAGAGTTGATCCGGACCGGCAACCATCATCTTCCAAGCGGCATCTTCTATCTTCATCCGATGAGGACCGGCTCCATCCTGAAGACCTCCACCGCGGACCCATCTTCTTCCGACGACGACTTCCCGACGAATGACGGTTCCTTTAAGGGACGTCATCCAAGATGGCATCCCTCGAATTCCGATTGGCTGATAGGATTCTATCAGCCAATCGGAATTAAGGTAGGAATATTCTGATTGGCTGATGGAATCAGCCAATCAGAATCAAGTTCAATCCGATTGGCTGATCCAATCAGCCAATCAGATTGAGCTCGCATTCTATTGGCTGTTCCGATCAGCCAATAGAATGCGAGCTCAATCTGATTGGCTGATTGGATCAGCCAATCAGATTGAACTTGATTCTAATTGGCTGATTCCATCAGCCAATCAGAATATTCCTACCTTAATTCCGATTGGCTGATAGAATCCTATCAGCCAATCGGAATTCGAGGGACGCCATCTTGGATGACGTCCCTTAAAGGAACCGTCATTCTTCAGTTGGACGTCGCCGGATGAAGATGGGTCCGCGGTGGAGGTCTTCAGGATGGAGCCGGTCCTCATCGGATGAAGATAGAAGATGCCGCTTGGAAGATGATGGTTGCCGGTCCGGATCTACTCTTCTTCCCGGATAGGATGAAGACTTTGGAGCCTCTTCTGGACCTCTTCTGCCGCCGGAAGATGGATCGCCAGCCCCCGCTTGGGTTGGATGAAGATTTTTGAGCCAGGACGGATCAGTGAACCTGGTATGGTGAAGACAAGGTAGGATGATCTTCAGGGGCTTAGTGTTAGGTTTATTTAAGGGGGGTTTGGGTTAGATTAGGGGTATGTGGGTGGTGGGTTGTAATGTTGGGGGGGGGGGGTATTGTATGGTTTTTTTTACATGCAAAAGAGCTGAACTTCTTGGGGCATGCCCCGCAAAGGGCCCTGTTCAGGGCTGGTAAGGTAAAAGAGCTTTGAACTTTAGTAATTTAGAATAGGGTAGGGCATTTTTTTTATTTTGGGGGGCTTTGTTATTTTATTAGGGGGCTTAGAGTAGGTGTAATTAGTTTAAAATTGTTGTAATATTTTTCTTATGTTTGTAAATATTTTTTTATTTTTTGTAACTTAGTTCTTTTTTATTTTTTGTACTTTAGTTAGTTTATTTCATTGTAGTTATTTGTAGGTATTGTATTTAATTTATTTATTGATAGTGTAGTGTTAGGTTTAATTGTAGGTAATTGTAGGTATTTTATTTAATTAATTTATTGATAGTGTAGTGTTAGGTTTAATTGTAATTTAGGTTAGGATTTATTTTACAGGTAAATTTGTAATTATTTTAACTATTTTAGCTATTAAATAGTTCTTAACTATTTAATAGCTATTGTACCTGGTTAAAATAAATACAAAGTTACCTGTAAAATAAATATTAATCCTAAAATAGCTATAATATAATTATAATTTATGTTGTAGCTATATTAGGATTTATTTTACAGGTAAGTATTTAGCTTTAAATAGGAATAATTTATTTAATAAGAGTTAATTAATTTCGTTAGATTAAAATTATATTTAATTTAGGGGGGTGTTAGTGTTAGGGTTAGACTTAGCTTTAGGGGTTAATTCATTTATTAGAATAGCGGCGTGATTCGGTCGGCAGATTAGGGGTTAATAATTGAAGTTAGGTGTCGGCGATGTTAGGGAGGGCAGGTTAGGGGTTAATAAATATAATATAGGAGTCGGCGGTGTTAGGGGCAGCAGATTAGGGGTACATAGCTATAATGTAGCTGGCGGCTCTTTGCGGTCGGCAGATTAGGGGTTAATTATTGTAGGTAGCTGGCGGCGACGTTGTGGGGGGCAGATTAGGGGTTAATAAATATAATATAGGGGTCGGCGGTGTTAGGGGCAGCAGATTAGGGGTACATAAGGATAACGTAGGTGGCGGTCGGCAGATTAGGGGTTAAAAAAATTTAATCGAGTTGCGGCGATGTGGGGGGACCTCGGTTTAGGGGTACATAGGTAGTTTATGGGTGTTAGTGTACTTTAGAGCACAGTAGTTAAGAGCTTTATAAACCGGCGTTAGCCCAGAAAGCTCTTAACTACTGACTTTTTTTCTGCGGCTGGAGTTTTGTCGTTAGATTTCTAACGCTCACTTCAGACACGACTCTAAATACCGGAGTTAGAAAAATCCCATTGAAAAGATAGGATACGCAATTTACGTAAGGGGATCTGCGGTATGGAAAAGTCGCGGCTGAAAAGTGAGCGTTAGACCCTTTTTTGAGTGACTCCAAATACCGGAGGTAGCCTAAAACCAGCGTTAGGAGCCTCTAACGCTGGTTTTCACGGCTAACGCCAAACTCTAAATCTAGGCCTATGTTTTTTAGGAGGAATTTTATATTTATTTATATAGATCTATTTATTTATTAATCAATTTTTTAAAATACTAACGCCTAGATTACGAGTTCTGCGTTAGGGTTAAAAAGCAGCGTTAAGGGGTCCTAATGCTGCTTTTTATCTAACGCTGGTATTACGAGTCAGGCAGGAAAGGGTCTACCGCTCACTTTCCGCGACTCGAGGTGACAGCAAATCCCCTTACGTCAATTGCGTATCCTATCTTTTCTATGGGATTTGCCTAACGCTGGTATTACGAGTCTTGGAAGAAGTGAGCGGTAGACCCTCTACCGACAAGACTCAAACCGCAAAAAAGTCAGTAGTTAAGAGTTTTATGGGCTAACGCCGGAACATAAAGCTCTTAACTACTGTGCTATAAAGTACACTAACACCCATAAACTACCTATGTACCCCAAAACCGAGGCCCCCCATATCGCAAACCCTAAAATAAAAATATTTAACCCGTTATCTGCCGACCGGACACCTCCGCCACCTACATTCTAGCTATGAACCCCTAATCTGCTGCCCCTAACATCGCTGACACCTATATTATATTTATTAACCCCTAATCTGCCCCCCCCCAACATCGCCGCCACCTACCTACACTTATTAACCCCTAATCTGCTAACCGGACATCGCCGCCACTATAATAAATGTATTAACCCCTAAACCGCCGCACTCCCGCCTTGCAAACACTATAATAAATTTTATTAACCCTTAATCTGCCCCCCCTAACATAGGCCACCACCTACCTACAATTATTAACCCCTAATCTGCCGCCCCCAACGTCGCCGCTACTATAATAAAGTTATTAACCCGTAAACATAAGTCTAACCCTAACCCTAACACCCCCTAACTTAAATATAATTTAAATTAAACAAACTAAATTTAATAACATTAAATAAATTATTCCTATTTAAAACTAAATACTTACCTATAAAATAAACCCTAATATAGCTACAATATAACTCATAGTTACATTGTAGCTATTTTAGGATTTATATATATATATATATTTTACAGGCAACTTTGTATTTATTTTAGAAAACAAAACATAGAGGGCTCCACATAGTGCAGGTCAGGCGATCAAGATCCACAATATAAAAGATAGCCAAATAGCTACTCACGTGGTATAGAGCACAATTGTGCAATAAGGCAGACCGGAAACTCAAGGTAATCACAGGGCTCCTTAGTCCCACCAGGGGGAGTCCAGGGGAGGATGATTGCAGAAGGATCAGGTTCCTTAGCTGTTGCCAAAGTCACGCTATGTCCCACCAGGGGGAGTCAGATAATAATAATCAAAGGTGTCACTTCAGCTATGACCTAATGGATCATATGTAAGAAAGCTGATTAAATAGCCACTGCAAGTACTATAACATATGAAACAGTGCTTAATTCTCCCAGAAATAGCACAGTGTAGCAGCGAGTATAAAGATAAAAGGTTTAATAAAATTTGAGTTTAAAAAGCAACGCGTTTCTCCGTGTCACAGCACGGTTTCATCAGGCTGTATCTACATCAGCCAATCGGATTGACCTTGCATTCTATTGGCTGATCGGAACAGCCAATAGAATGCAAGGTCAATCCGATTGGCTGATTGGATCAGCCAATCGGATTGAACTTCAATCTGATTGGCTGATTGAATCAGCCAATCATATTTTTCCTACCTTAATTCCAATTGGCTGATAGAATCCTATCAGCCAATCGGAATTCCAGGGATGCCATCTTGGATGATGTAATTTAAAGGAACTGTCATTCGTCGTTCAGTCGTCGGCCAGGATGGATGTTCCGCGTCGGAGGTCTTCAGGATGCTGCCACTCCGCTCCGGATGGATGAAGATAGAAGATGCCGCTTGGATGAAGACTTCAATTGGATGGAAGACCTCTTCTGCCCTGCTTGGATGAAGACTTCAATCGGATGGAGGACCTCTTCTTCCCCGCTTGGATGAAGAATTCGGCTTGGCTGAGTGAAGACGACTCAAGGTAGGGAGATCTTCAGGGGGTTAGTGTTAGGTTTTTTTAAGGGGGGTTTGGGGGGGTTAGAGTAGGGGTATGTGGGTGGTGGGTTGTAATGTTGTATTTTTATTTACAGGTAAAAGTGCTGATTACTTTGGGGCAATGCCCCGCAAAAAGCCCTTTTAAGGGCTGGTAAAAGAGCTGATTACTTTGTAATTTAGGATAGGGTAGGGCATTTTATTATTTTGGGGGCTTTTTTATTTTATTAGGGGGCTTAGATTAGGTGTAATTAGTTTAAACTTCTTGTCATTTTTTTTATTTTCTGTAATTTAGTGGGGGTTTTTGTATTATAGTTTAGTTTATTTAATTGTATTTTAGTTTAGATAATTGTAGGTAATTTATTTTATTAGTTTAATGATAGTGTAGTGTTAGGTGTATTTGTAACTTAGGTTAGGATTTATTTTACAGGTAATTTTGTAATTATTTTAACTAGGTAGCTATTAAATACTTAATAACTATTTAATAGCTATTGTACCTAGTTAAAATAAATACAAAGTTGCCTGTAAAATAAATATAAATCCTAAAATAGCTACAATGTAACTATGAGTCATATTGTAGCTATATTAGGGTTTATTTTATAGGTAAGTATTTAGTTTTAAATAGGATTAATTTATTTAATTATAGTAAATTTATTTATTTATTTGTATTTAAATTATATTTAACTTAGGGGGTGTTAGGGTTAGGGTTAGACTTAGGTTTAGGGGTTAATAACTTTATTATAGTAGCGGTGACGTTGGGGACGGGAGATTAGGGGTTCATAATTGTAGGTAGGTGGTGGCGATGTTAGGGAGGGCAGATTAGGGGTTAATAAAATTTATTATAGTGTTTGCGAGGCGGAAGTGCGGTGGTTTAGGGGTTAATACATTTATTATAGTGGCAGCGAGATCCGGTCGGCAGATTAGGGATTAATAAGTGTAGGTAGGTGGCGGCGACATTGGGGGGGCAGATTAGGGGGAAATAAATATAATATAGGTGTCGGTGATGTTAGGGACAGCTGATTAGGGGTTCATAGGTATAAAATAGGTGGCGGCGGTGTCCGGAGTGGAAGATTAGGGGTTAATAATATAATGCAGGTGTCAGCGATAGCAGGGGCGGCAGATTAGGGGTTAATAAGTGTAAGGTTAGGGGTGTTTAGACTTGGGGTTCATGTTAGGTGTTAGCGCTGCGGAATCTGTTGGTGCTCTACAAATAACCGATAATAATAGACTTAGAGAGTGTTTCCCCATAGGAAACAATGGGGCTGCGTTAGGAGCTGAACGCTTTTTTGCAGGTGTTATTTTTTTTTCAGCCAGCTCAGCCCCATTGTTTCCTATGGGGATATCGTGCACAAGCACGTTTTTCCAGCTTACCGCTACCGTAGGCAACGCAGGTATTGAGAGTTGAAGGGAAGATAAATTTGGCTCAACGCTCCCTTTTCTGAGGCTAACGCAGCCATTCAGACAACTCGTACCAGCGTTGGCTTAAGGGTGCGCTGGAAAAAAAAGGAGCGTTAGCACCGCGAGTCTTTACCAACAAAACTCGTAATCTAGGCGTAAGACTTTTGTAAATGAACTTCATTATTAAGAAAATGTGTATTATTTTTATATTGATGTCACTTTAGAGTTAACTTATGATCACGGAGTAGTAGATTTTTTTAACCTAATTTTTTATTGCTGCACATATTATGTTTTAATATGTTTAAAAGTTGTGATGAAATACTTTTCTGAAATTGCATATATTCATTCGCAATCAATATACAATCTATAATAGGAAGTGGATATTGGAAGTCCACAGTCCAATATATTGTGTCTATAGTGCATTGATAACGATATATGACATAGGAGATCATTTCAGCTTAAAAACGTCTAATACACTATTTGTAGAAACCGATCCCATTTAGCTATATTATTAAATAACCAATCTTCCACCTAATTGGTGGGATAGCTCACACCCCTGTTATTATGCATAGAGCTGGAAGAGCGCTTAAACGCATGCGCTAAAACTCCCAATCATTGAAGCACGTAAAGAGCTTATACATGAGAGGAGACTGTTTTCATTATTCAGCAAACTAATGACTTTTTGTATCCTCCTGCCCTTCGGGGTTGTTACGTTCTGACACATTACACCCTTGATTGGTGGAGTACTTCACACCCCCTTAATCACATGGGGTCAAACGAGCCAATCCTAGACGTTCATAGTCAATGCTAATTGCCCCCATATGATTCTTAAGTCCCACGTTTGTTTGGCAATCGTATATGACACAAATCTCTGACGAAGAAGGTAACCTATTCCTTAAATACCTTTGAAACGCATAAGGAGATCAACTGAAGAGACTGTATTTAATTTTACATTTTAAAACCGCTTTTACTTTGTTTCCTGCATGTATGGTTGATGTTTTCTGGCATATACTGTATGTTTTTGGAAATTGCATCTATTTTTACCAACAAATACTACATGTTTAACTGATACCTCATATTGGATTGAGGTTTGCTAATGTGAGCATTTTATACATAGGAAATAAAAAACGCTTTTAAATTTATATACAGTGTTGCACTATTGCATTTGTGTTCCCTTTCTCTATGTGTATGACACGTCGTGCTGCTGAGAGGAGAGCATAAAACAGATCTGTGAAGGAAGAAAATACTTCTACCATATTGAGGGGGCATAGAAGCGGTTTCCTGGATTGCTGTGGGAAGTTTTTCCTTAAAGGGACGCATTTACTTCCCTCATAGGATTGAGGTTGTTTTTAGTAAGTAGGCACTCATCTCTAGTGTGTGGATTCCATAATAATAAAATCTTACGCCATGCAAATTGGGGACTAATTTATTTTTGTATATTGCACTATTTGGACAAATCATTTTAAGAACTGATTGATTCATCACAATTTTATCTTGTGGAACTAAGGGGGGATAAATATTATTCTGGGACTCTTTTTGACCTTTGAAGAATTACTAAGTCTATATTTTATACTACATTCTAATTAGTTAATATTGGGGTGTGTTTCACAGTTTTATGTATTACGTTGACTTAGTTTATCTGGATCTTATGTCAACTGATATTTAGGTTATTTACCCTTAATATCATTACAATATTATGTGTTAGTGATTTATACTACACTTCCTCTGTCAAATATATTGATACATATTTGTATACTTTCACATGTACAGTGCACCTTGATACCAATCTTTTCAATCATTTTTTTCACTAATTGGAAATAGGACAGTGTTAGGTGGGGACCTATCATTTGTCCATATTTCAGGTATTAGGCAGCCGTTCATATTCTAGTAGTTTGAGTATTGGTCTGGGGGCGGTACACTTAGCGCTGATTTTTATAGTTCTCTTTTAAATGATATATATATATATATATATATAGTGCCTAGAGGGATATGGCTGCACCTCACTGACAAGAAGGCCGAAACTGGGGCTGCTGTGTTCCTTGTTCAGAGGAGAATTGCCTGGTATTTCGGGGCTGGGCTGACCTGTGTAGGCGGGGTCAGACTGTTATACTTCAGGATAGTTCTTTTCTGTAAAAAGCACATTTGGGGAGAAGGAGGCTGCTCCCGGGTGGTAATTTGCCATAAGACAAGCTATTGACCTCTTCGACTTGTTGTTAAAATATTAAATATGAGTCTTGGAGTCTCCTTAAGTGTGATGGGGGAAACCAGACATGGACTTCCTGCCTAATATGCCTAGAGGGATATGGCTGCACCTCACTGACAATGCCCAAGAAGGCCAAAATGATCATCTGGGGCTGCCATGTTCCTTGTTCAGCTGTGAATTACCTGGCATTTTGGGGCTGGACTGACCTGTATAGGTGGGATCAGACTGATATACTTCAGGATAGTTATTTTCTGTGAAAAGCCCATTTGGGGAAAAAGAGGCTGCTCCCGGTGGTAAAATCATATATTATAATTATATTACATTATATTACAACATCTATATTATAATTGCGTTTGTAACACGTCTGCCTGTGTCGCCAGTTGCGCACACATCCTCAAAGGAATGTTGACTGCACGCACAGCCAAAAGAATCCACATGGATGCAGCGTAGTTAAACAAAGCCTTAAAAAAAAACATGCGCCCGCACGAAACAACCAAAAAAACCCGTAACCGCCCGCAAGAAATAAAAAACAACAAGTAACCGCCCACACAAAATAACAAAAAAAACACCCGCACGAAGTATAACAAAAAAAACCTAACCTCCCGCACAAAGTATTAACAAACACCTAAACTGCCAACCCCCACATTGCAAAATAATAAAGGAATTAACCTCTTATCCACAAATAACCTAATTAACCTATTAACCCCTAAACCGCCAACCTCCACATCGCAATAAACCTAATTAACCTATTAACCCCTAAACTGCCAACCCCCCACAACGAAAATAACTAATTTAATTACTGAGCCCCCTAACCTAACACCCCCTAAATTTACCCCAATACTAAGTTACAATTAAAATAATAAAACCTAACATTAAATTACAAAAAAAATAATCTAAAATTACAAAAAATAAAAAACTCTAAAATTACAGAAAAAAATAAACAGAATGATCAAAATAAAAAAAATGAAACCTAATCCCTATAAAAATGAAAAAGCCTCCCAAAATAAAAACACACTCTAATCTAAACTAAACTTCCAATAGCCCTTAAAGGGCCTTTTGTAGGGCATTGCCCTAAGTTAAACAGCTCTTTTACATTTAAAAAATACTAAGTCCCCCCTAACATTAAACTCCCCCCACCAACCAAACTCCTCAACATAAAAAAACCTAACACTAAAAAAACCTAAACTACCCATTGCCCCTAAAGGGGCATCTGTATGGGCATTGCCCTTGAAAGGGCAATCAGCTCTTTTACAGCCCATTAAATCCCTAATCTTAAATGTAAAAAAAAAAAAAAAAGCTAAGCCCCAAATAGGTACTCACCGTTTCTGAAGTCTGGCGGAGAAGGTCTTCTTCCAGACAGCTCCATTATCTTCTATCTTATCTGAAGCGAAGGCTTCCCCAATGCACGGATCCTCAGCGGCGGTCCTCAGTGGCGGTCTTCAGGGGCGGCGGTCCTTGACAGCTTGGAGGCTTCTCTTCATGCAATTGTCTGTTGCACACTGAAGATTGAATGCAAGGTACCCCATATTTATTGGGATACCTTGCATTCCTATTGGCTGAATTTTGAAATCAGCCAATAGGATTAGAGCTACTGAAATCTTATTGGCTGATTTGAACAGCCAATAAGATTTCAGTAGCTCTAATCCTATTGGCTGATTTCAAACTTTTAGACAATAGGAATGCAAGGTACCCCAAATTGATTGATTTTTAGTGTACGCCGGAGATCGGATGAAGAGGAGCCTCCACGCCACTGAGGATCTCCGCCACTGAAGACCACTGCTAAGGACCACTGCTCTAGATCCGTGCATCGGGGGAGACAGCTCCACACCTCCGCTCCGTGCTGCCTTCACACAGGATGAAGATAGAAGATGATGGAGCCGCCTGAAAGAAGACCTTCTCCGCCGGACTTCAGGTGAGTACCTATTTGGGGCTTAGTTTTAGGATTTTTTTTTTTTTTTTTATTTTTAAGATTCGGGATTTAATGGGCTGTAAAATAACTTATTGCCCTTTTAAGGGCAGTAAAAGAGCTAAATGCCCTTTTAAGGGCAATGCCCATACAAATGCCCCTTTAGGGGCAAAGGGTAGCTTAGGTTTTTTTAGACTTACAACCAGATTCCGAGTTTTGCGTTATGGCTGACTCGCTAATAACTTGAAAGTTATTTTCACCGCTCACCTTTAATAGTGCTGCTATTTCAGGTTTGCAAAAAACGGCTTGTGCAGGCGGTATGGTTGCGTTGAGCTCCATACCGCACCCAAATTCAAACGGTGTTTTGACGTGCTCGTGCACAATTTCCCCATAGACATCAATGGGGAGAGCCGGCTAAAAAAAAGCCCAACACCTGCAATTGCGGAGCGAAAAGCTCCGTAACGCAACCCCATTGATGTCTATGGTAAAAAAAATGTATGTTTAAACCAAACAAACTAACATAAACCCTGAGTCTAAACACACCTAATCTGCCGCCCCCAATGTCGCCGCCACCTACATAAATTGATTAACCCCTAATCTGCCACGCCCAATGTCGCCACAGACACTATACTAAAGTTATTAACCTCTAAACCTCCCACATCACTAACACTAACGGCTAGATTTAGAGTTTTGTCGGTAACAACCCGAAAAGCTAACGCTGGCTTTTTTCTGGCCGCACCATAAAAATAACTCTGGTATTGAGAGTCCACATAAAGGCTGCATTAGGCTCCAAAAAAGGAGCGTAGAGCATATTTAACGCAGCTTCAACTCTCGATACCAGAGTTGCTTACGCAAGCGGCCAGACTCAAAAACGTGCTCGTGCACGATTCCCCCATAGGAAACAATGGGGCTGTTTGAGCTGAAAAAAAACCTAACACCTGCAAAAAAGCTGCGTTCAGCTCCTAACGCAGCCCCATTGTTTGCTATGGGGAAACACTTCCTACGTCTGCACCTAACACCCTAACATGTACCCCGAGTCTAAACACCCCTAACCTTACACTTATTAAACCCTAATCTGCCGCCCCCGCTATCGCTGACCCCTGCATATTATTTTTAACCCCTAATCTGCCGCTCCGTAAACCGCCGCTACTTACATTATCCTTATGTACCCCTAATCTGCTGCCCCTAACACCGCCGACCCCTATATTATATTTATTAACCCCTAATCTGCCCCCCACAACGTCGCCTCCACCTGCCTACACTTATTAACCCCTAATCTGCCGAGCGGACCGCACCGCTATCATAATAAAGTTATTAACCCCTAATCCGCCTCACTAACCCTATAAGAAATAGTATTAACCCCTAATCTGCCCTCCCTAACATCGCCGACACCTAACTTCAATTATTAACCCCTAATATGCTGACCGGAGCTCACAGCTATTCTAATAAATGTATTAACCCCTAAAGCTAAGTCTAACCCTAACACTAACACCCCCCTAACTTAAATATAATTTAAATCTAACGAAATTAATTAACTCTTATTAAATAAATTATTCCTATTTAAAGCTAAATACTTACCTGTAAAATAAATCCTAATATAGCTACAATATAAATTATAATTATATTATAGCAATTTTAGGATTAATATTTATTTTACAGGTAACTTTGTATTTATTTTAACCAGGTACAATAGCTATTAAATAGTTAAGAACTATTTAATAGCTAAAATAGTTAAAATAATTACAAAATTACCTGTAAAATAAATCCTAACCTAAGTTACAATTAAACCTAACACTATACTATCATTAAATAAATTAAATAAAATACCTACAATTAAACCTAACACTACACTATCAATACATTAATTAAATACAATACCTACAAATAACTACAATGAAATAAACTAACTAAAGTACAAAAAATAAAAAAGAACTAAGTTACAAAAAATAAAAAAATATTTACAAACATAAGAAAAATATTACAACAATTTTAAACTAATTACACCTACTCTAAGCCCCCTAATAAAATAACAAAGACCCCCAAAATAAAAAATGCCCTACCCTATTCTAAATTACTAAAGTTCAAAGCTCTTTTACCTTACCAGCCCTGAACAGGGCCCTTTGCGGGGCATGCCCCAAGAAGTTCAGCTCTTTTGCCTGTAAAAAAAAAACCATACAATACCCCCCCAACATTACAACCCACCACCCACATACCCCTAATCTAACCCAAACCCCCCTTAAATAAACCTAACACTAAGCCCCTGAAGATCTTCCTACCTTGTCTTCACCTCACCGGGTATCACACCGATCCGTCCTGGCTCCGATATATTCATCCAACCCAAGAGGGGGCTAGACATCCATCATCCGATGGCTGAAGAAGTCCAGAAGAGGGTCCAAAGTCTTCATCCTATCCGGGAAGAAGAGTAGATCCGGACCGGCAACCATCTTCTTCCAAGCGGCATCTTCTATCTTCATCCAATGAGGACCGGCTCCATCCTGAAGACCTCCACCGCGGACCCATCTTCATCCGGCGACGTCCAACTGAAGAATGACGGTTCCTTTAAGGGACGTCATCCAAGATGGCGTCCCTCGAATTCCGATTGGCTGATAGGATTCTATCAGCCAATCGGAATTAAGGTAGGAATATTCTGATTGGCTGATGGAATCAGCCAATCAGAATCAAGTTCAATCCGATTGGCTGATCCAATCAGCCAATCAGATTGAGCTCGCATTCTATTGGCTGTTCCGATCAGCCAATAGAATGCGAGCTCAATCTGATTGGCTGATTGGATCAGCCAATCGGATTGAACTTGATTCTGATTGGCTGATTCCATCAGCCAATCAGAATATTCCTACCTTAATTCCGATTGGCTGATAGAATCCTATCAGCCAATCGGAATTCGAGGGACGCCATCTTGGATGACGTCCCTTAAAGGAACCGTCATTCTTCAGTTGGACGTCGCCGGATGAAGATGGGTCCGCGGTGGAGGTCTTCAGGATGGAGCCGGTCCTCATCGGATGAAGATAGAAGATGCCGCTTGGAAGAAGATGGTTGCCGGTCCGGATCTACTCTTCTTCCCGGATAGGATGAAGACTTTGGACCCCCTTCTGGACTTCTTCAGCCATCGGATGATGGATGTCTAGCCCCCTCTTGGGTTGGATGAAGATATCGGAGCCAGGACGGATCGGTGTGATACCCGGTGAGGTGAAGACAAGGTAGGAAGATCTTCAGGGGCTTAGTGTTAGGTTTATTTAAGGGGGGTTTGGGTTAGATTAGGGGTATGTGGGTGGTGGGTTGTAATGTTGGGGGGGGTATTGTATGGTTTTTTTTTTACATGCAAAAGAGCTGAACTTCTTGGGGCATGCCCCGCAAAGGGCCCTGTTCAGGGCTGGTAAGGTAAAAGAGCTTTGAACTTTAGTAATTTAGAATAGGGTAGGGCATTTTTTATTTTGGGGGTCTTTGTTATTTTATTAGGGGGCTTAGAGTAGGTGTAATTAGTTTAAAATTGTTGTAATATTTTTCTTATGTTTGAAAATATTTTTTTATTTTTTGTAACTTAGTTCTTTTTTATTTTTTGTACTTTAGTTAGTTTATTTCATTGTAGTTATTTTTAGGTATTGTATTTAATTAATGTATTGATAGTGTAGTGTTAGGTTTAATTGTAGGTAATTGTAGGTATTTTATTTAATTAATTTAATGATAGTATAGTGTTAGGTTTAATTGTAACTTAGGTTAGGATTTATTTTACAGGTAATTTTGTAATTTTTTTAACTATTTTAGCTATTAAATAGTTCTTAACTATTTAATAGCTATTGTACCTGGTTAAAATAAATACAAAGTTACCTGTAAAATAAATATTAATCCTAAAATAGCTATAATATAATTATAATTTATATTGTAGCTATATTAGGATTTATTTTACTGGTAAGTATTTAGCTTTAAATAGGAATAATTTATTTAATAAGAGTTAATTTATTTCGTTAGATTTAAATTATATTTAAGTTAGTGGGGTGTTAGTGTTAGGGTTAGACTTAGCTTTAGGGGTTAATACATTTATTAGAATAGCAGTGAGCTCCATTCGACAGATTAGGGGTTAATGTTTGAAGTTAGGTGTCGGCGATGTTAGGGAGGGCAGATTAGGGGTTAATACTATTTATTATAGGGTTAGTGAGGCGGATTAGGGGTTAATAACTTTATTATGATAGCGGTGCGGTCCGCTCGGCAGATTAGGGGTTAATAAGTGTAGGCAGGTGGAGGCGACGTTGTGGGGGGCAGATTAGGGGTTAATAAATATAATATAGGGGTCGGCGGTGTTAGGGGCAGCAGATTAGGGGTA
Organism: Bombina bombina; assembly: GCF_027579735.1. NCBI lineage: Eukaryota > Metazoa > Chordata > Amphibia > Anura > Bombinatoridae > Bombina > Bombina bombina. Next base: position 439,274,752 of record NC_069499.1, read on the forward strand.
CATAGCTATAATGTAGGTGGCAGCTCTTTGCGGTCGGCAGATTAGGGGTTAATTATTGTAGGTAGCTGGCTGCGACGTTGTGGGGGGCAGGTTAGGGGTTAATAAATATAATATAGGGGTCGGCGGTGTTAGGGGCAGCAGATTAGGGGTACATAAGGATAACGTAGGTGGCGGTCGGCAGATTAGGGGTTACAAAAATTAAATCGAGTGGCGGCGATGTGGGGGGGCCTCGGTTTAGGGGTACATAGGTAGTTTAGGGTGTTAGTGTACTTTAGAGTACAGTAGTTAAGAGCTTTATGAACCGGCGTTAGCCCAGAAAGCTCTTAACTACTGACTTTTTTCTGCGGCTGGAGTTTTGTCGTTAGAATTCTAACGCTCACTTCAGCCACGACTCTAAATACCGGAGTTAGAAAAATCCCATTGAAAAGATAGGATACGCAATTTACGTAAGGGGATCTGCGGTATGGAAAAGTCGCGGCTGAAAAGTGAGCGTTAGACCCTTTTTTGAGTGACTCCAAATACCGGAGGTAGCCTAAAACCAGCGTTAGGAGCCTCTAACGCTGGTTTTCACGGCTACCGCCAAACTCCAAATCTAGGCCTAGATAAATATATTAACCCATAACGTAACCCTAAGTCTAACCCTAACGTAACTCTAACACCTCCTAACTATAATATATTTAAAATAATTCTAAATAAAACTTACTATTAATGACTAAATAATTCCATTTAAAAATAAATACAAACTTACCTGTAAAATAACCCCTTAGCTAGCTACAATATAACTAATAGTTACATTGTAGCTAGCTTAGGTGTTATTTTTATTTCACAGCTAAGTTTGTATTTATTTTAACTAGGTAGACCAGTTAGTAAATATTGTATTGTTAAAATAAATACAAAGTTACTTGTAAAATAAAACTTAACCTGAGTTACAATAACACCTAACATTACAATAAAATTAAATACATTAAATGAACAAAATATATTTAAATTACAAAAAAAAGAAACACTAAATTACACATAATAATAAAAGAAATTATGAAAAATAGAAATGAATTACTCCTAATCTAATAGCCCTATCAAAATAAAAAAAGCCCCCCAAAATAAAAAAAAACCCTAGCCTAGACTAAACTGCCAATGGCCATTAATGCCTTTTGCGGGGCATTGCCCCAAAGAAATCAGGACTTATACCTGTAAAAAAAAAATACAAACAACCCCCCAACAATAAAACCCACCACCCACACAACCAAACCCCCCAAATAAAATCCTATCTAAATAAACCTAAGCTCCCCAAAAAATCCTATTGACTGTTGCAATCAGCCAATAGGATTGAGCTTTCATCCTATTGGCTGACCCAATAAGCCAATAGGATTTAGCTTGCATTCTATTGGCTGATTGGAATAGCCAATAGAATGCGAGCTCAATCCTATTGGTTGATTGGATCAGCCAATAGGATGAAAGCTCAATCCTATTGGCTGATTGCAACAGCGAATAGGAATTTTTCCCCCTTAATTCCTATTGGTTGATAGAATTCTATCAGCCAATCGGAATGTAAGGGATGCCATCTTGGATGATGTCATTTAAAGGTAAACTTCATTCTTCAACAGCCATCGGAAGAAGAGGATGCTCCACGCCGGATGTCTTGAAGATGGACCCGCACAGCGCCGGATGGATGAAGATAGAAGATGTCGTCTGGATGGAGACTTCTGCCCGCTTGAATGAAGACATCTGCCGGCTTTGATGAGGACTTCTGCCCGCTTGGATGAAGGCTTCTGCCGCCTGGGTGAGGATGCATGTCCGGTCTTCAAAAACTGTAACTGGATTGTCGGGGGTTAGTGTTAGGTTTTTTTAAGGGTTTATTGGGTGGGTTTTATTTTTAGCTTAGGGTTTTGGGCAATGTAAAAGAGCTAAATGCCATTTTCAGGGCAATGCCCATCCAAATGCCTTTTTCAGGGCAATGGGGAGCTTAGGTTTATTTAGATAGGATTTTATTTGGGGGTTTGGTTGGTTGGGTGGTGGGTTTTACTGTTGGGGATTGTTTGTATTTTTTTTTTATAGGTAAAAGAGCTGATTTATTTGGGGCAATGCCCCGCAAAGGCCCTTTTAAGGGCCATGGACAGTTTAGTGTAGGCTAGGGTTTTTTTATTTTGGGGGGGCTTTTTTATTTTGATAGGGCTATTAAATTAGGAGTAATTTGTTTTTATTTTTGATCATTTCTTTTTTTATTTTGTGTAATTTAGTGTTTATTTTTTTTGTAATTTAGATAAATGTATTTTGTTCATTTAATTTATTTAATTGTAGTGTAGTGTTAGGTTAGTGTTAGGTGTTAGTGTAACACAGGTTAGGTTTTATTTTACAGGTAACTTTGAATTTATTTTAACTAGGTAGCTAGTAAATAGTTAATAACTATTTACTAACTAGTCTACCTAGTTAAAATAAATACAAACTTAGCTGTGAAATAAAAATGACACCTAAGCTAGCTACATGTAACTATTAGATATATTGTAGCTAGCTTAGGGTTTATTTTAAAGGTAAGTATTTAGTTTTAAATGGGAATTAGTTAGATATTAATAGTAGGTTTTATTTAGATTTATTTTAATTATATTTAAGTTAGGGGGTGTTAGGTTTAGGGTTACGTTAAGGTTAGGTTTATGTGTTAATAGGTTTATTATAGTGGCGGAGTGGGCGGACGGCAGATTAGGGGTTAATAATATTTAAATAGTGTTTGCGATGCGGGAGGGTGGCGGTTTAGGGGTTAATAATTTTATTATAGCGGCGACAATGTCGAGGAGCAGCAGAATAGGGGTTAACACATTTTTAAGTGGCGGCGATGTCCGGAGCGGCAGATTAGGGGTTAATAATCTTATTTTATTATTTGCGATGCGGGAGGGCCTTGGTTTAGGGGTTATAAATAGGTAGTTTATGGGTGTTAGTGTACTTGTGACAGTTTAGTTATGAGTTTTATGCTACAGATTTGTAGCGCAAAACTCATAACTACTGACTTTAGATGGCGGTAGTGAGAGGCTCACTTTTTGGCCTCTCAGGCAAAACTCGTAATACCGGCGCTATGGGAGTCCCATTAAAAAAGGACTTTTTTAAAAGTGCCGTATTGACGTTGTGTGACGGCCAAGAAAGTGTGCGGTACACCTATACTTGCAAGACTCGTAATAGCAACGGTAGGGAAAAAGCAGCGTTATGAAGCTTTTTCACTCATAACGCAAAAATCGTAAACTAGCTGATAGTTTTTTAATTTTGGGGGGTTGGTTGGTTGGGTGGGGAGTTTTACTGTTAGGGGGTAATTGGTAATATTTGTAAAGGAGCTGTTTAACTTAGGGCAAGGCCCTACAAAAGGCCCTTTTAAGGGCTATTGGTAGTTTATTATTAGATTAGGGAGTGTTTTAATTTTGGGAGGGTTTTTTTATTTTTATAGGGGTATTAGTTTAGGTTTACATGTTTTATTTTGGATAGCTTTGTTTATTTGTTTTTGTAACTTTACATTTTTTATTTTGTTTTAACATTAGCTTGGGGGTTTGTAATTTTTTACACATAGACTGGGCAGGTTTATCACCTAGTAATACATATTTAAATGAAAGGATTTAAATCAAATTCTTTATTCATTCCTTTAGGGAACATAGTATCCAACTTCCAGATTCACTTAGCCTCTTTATATAATAAATCTCTTTGTCTATCGCCCACTCTTGGTCTCTTATATATTTGTTCTAACAGCATAAATCTTAGATTATGGTGTTAGAACAAATAAAGAAGAGACCAAAACGGGGCGATAGACAAAGGGATTTATTATATAAAGAGATTAAGTGAATCTGAAAGTTGGATACAATCAGCTAGATTACGAGTTGTGCATTATGAGTGAAAAAGTCTTGTAGGTATAGCTGTACCACACACCTTTTTGGCCGTCACATAACGTCAGTACCGCACTTTTAAAAAAGTCCTTTTTCAATGGGACTCTCATAGCGCCGGTATTACGAGTTTGCCTGGGAGGCCAAAAAGTGAGCGGTACAGCCTATAATCACAAGACCTGTACCGCCATCTAAAGTCAGTAGTTATGAGTTTTACATTACAAAGCTGTAGCATAAAACTTATAACTAAAGTGTTAAAAAGTACACTAACACCCATAAACTACCTATTAACCCCTAAACCGAGGCCCTCCTGCATCGCAAACACTATAATAAAGACACAACGAAATATAATTAAATTATTAACCCCTAAACCTATCACCTTGCACATCACTAACTCTACATAAATATATTAACCCCTAAACCTAACCCTAACCCTAAAGTAACCCTAAGTCTAAGTCTAACTCTAACACCCCCTAACTTAAATATAATTAAACTAAATCTAAATAAACCTTACAATAATTCCTATTTAAAACTAAATACAAACCTACCTATAAAATAAAACCTAAGCTAGCTACAAAATAACTAATAGTTATATAGTATCTATCTTAGGTTTTATTTTTATTTCATAGGTAAGTTTGTATTCATTTTAACTAGGTAGACTAGTTAGTAAATAGTTATTAACTATTTACTAACTACCTAGTTAAAATAAATACAAAGTTACCTGTAAAATAAATTAAATTATTAAAATATAATTTTCTAAATTACAAAAAAAACCACTAAATTACAAAAAATAAAAAACGAAATTACCAAAAATAAAAACAAATTACTCCTTATCTTATAGCCCTATCAAAATAAAAAAGGTCCACCAAAATAAAAATAAACCCTAGCCTACACTAAACTGCTAATGGCCCTTAAAAGGGCCTTTTGTGGGGCATTGCCCCAAAGAAATCAGATCTTTTACCTGTAAAAAAAAATACAAGGTCCCCCCAACAGTAAAACCCACCACCCAACCAAACAACCCCCCCTAAATAAACCTAAGCTAACCATTGCCCTGAAAAGGGCATTTGATGGGCATTGCCCTTAAAAGGGCATTTAGCTCTTTTACATTGCCCAAACCCTAAGCTAAAATTAGATTAGGGGTTAATAACATTACGTAGGTTGTGGGGATGTTGGGGGCAGCAGATTAGTGGTGTTGAGACTTGTTTTTTATGTTAGGGTGTTAAGGTTAAACGGAAATGTTTCTTTCCCCATAGACATCAATGGGGCTGCGTTATGGAGCTTTTGTTTCCACGACCTAGGGTGTTTTTTTTTTGCCACCATATCGCCCGCACATGCCTGCTTTTTTAAAACTTGTAATAGCAGCCCTATAGGGAGGTTAAATAAAGCCACTTTTGTGGTGGTCGTTAATTTCCCTTTAGCGCTGTAAACTCTAGCTGAATGTTTCCTAAAGGGATGAATAAAGAATTTGATTTAAATTCTTTAATTTTAACATTTAGGGATATATTAGGATGCAAACGATTTAGCATGGGTTTTCACAATCGTTTGCGCTCCTTTTTAATTATGCTGACATTACAAGTTGAGTGAAATCACGATTGACCTAGCGCAATCTTTATTTATGCAAGTATCATTACCGTGATTTCAGAGCTATAGTTGACTGTTTTGTGAAATACAAAAGTTGCACAAAACACTTCAAAATTACTTTACAAAGTACACTTACACTGATAATGGTGTCTAATAAAAATTATTCTCAAAAAATATTGCGCACAAAAGTTATAAGGGCTCAAAGGACTTTAACATTGAGATACATACAGATACATTGCTAAAGATGTATATATATATATATATATATATATATATATATATATATATATTTATACTGTATATATTTAACTACAAAACAAGTAATGTGTATGCACTCCCACCGTCAAACAATATTCACCAGGGTGCTGTAGTGTTCAGATTCAGATTCATAGTAAAAAGCACTCACTGGTCTTCAGGCATCAGTGACAAAAAAGGCTTTATTAAGTGTAACGTTTCGGGACTAGATGCTGTCCCTTCCTCTGACAAGCAGCAAGTGAGCAAAAACAAACTTTTAAAGGCCTATGGAACCCTCCCCCAAAACTCAGCCAATCACGGCTGTCCATGTGAAAAAATTGCACCAATACAGTGACATGACTGTTAGCAATCAAATAGCTGTGATAATAATGAGTAATACACCCTCTAGTGTGAAAAATAAAAAAGTGATTAGGTGTATTAGGTGTATCCACCTCTCAGTGGTCCGATCAGCTAGATCATAAACTATAGAACCTCTAAATGTGTTGTGCAATTGTTTAACACGCAAGATCAAAAGAAAAAACATCAAGCCGTGTTTAGTCAGAACGCCCATTTAGGTAATCAAGCCAATTACAGTGGCCTGGGCATGAGTCATTGCTACCAAATCCACCCATAAAAAGACACATGGAGTACACAACCAAACTTCAATTGATTGATGTTAGACAAACAGGACCAATCAGGTCACGGTGCATCCAACCATCCTTCAAATATGTGATCGACAAGGGGAAACGTCATAACAGAGGGCGTACCTAACAAACCTCCAATGGAAAGAACGAACCAGCCAGGGCTCAATGTTACAGACCATCCTTTAGAGGTGTGACCGGCAAGGGTACGCATCATAGCAAGGGGCGTGTCCTGCCCCGCGATAATACACAGACTCAATAGTATAAGTAGGGAGACACATCCACCCATAAACAAGGCACATGAAATACACAAAAAACATTCAATAGGTCCCAATAGTGTCCCGATGTAAAGAACCATTCTCCAAATACGTGACCGGCAAGGGAAAACATCATAGTATGATGCGTACCTAACAAACCTCCGATGGAGAGAACAAACCAACCAGAGCTCAATATACAGGCCAGCCTCTAGAGGCGTGAAAGACAAGGATACGCATCATAGCAGGGGGGCGTGTCCTGACCCACGATAATATGTTGACACAATAGTATTAGTAGGGAGACAACGCATTCATGTACATCCAAGGAAATAAATCATTAGACGTAAGAGCATAAATAATCCAGTTGCCACAGCGGGGTTTAAAAGCACAACAGCCAATAGTGCAACCAAAGTATTGGGAATCATGCTAACTTCAGGAAAGCTATATGGGGTTATACTAGATACTAGAGTCTCAAAAGAAATTAGTGCCTCAAAAGAAATAAGGGCTACGCTCAGGATGGTCATATAGATGGGGCGGATACCCTGCATCTAACCCCCTGTGCTGTGTCTACTACTAGTAAGTTATCGGAAGTGAAGGGCTATATATGGAGGATATAGACATCCAAGCAAATTATATAATCAGAGTCAGCGGTCTCATAACAATACAACTTTAAACATAAACTTGAAAAAAACAACTTCAAAAAAATAAACACTACAAGAGACTAAAATACTGTCCAACCCGAGAAATAAAGAGTACAAAAGTCTTAAATTCCAACAAACCCCAGTCTCCAATATAGAACTCACATCACATGTACAAGATACTAAGCTGATCGGACACAAAGAGTGGATATTACAAAAAAAACACCAATAGCGGTAAAAATATAAGTTAAAAAATCAGTATAAAAATCATAACAAACACAAATGCAGATTAAAAACATCACATCATAGGAAAAATATATACAAGTGACCAAAGAACTTAATAATCAAAAAGGGCAACATGATCCATTCAGGATATAACAATAGGGCCATACATACATCATATTAGTACTAAGTGGCAAAAAAGAGAAATATGGGGCCATACAGGGCTCCACCAGTAGAAAAGGAACCTTGGACTCTCAACATTAATAGCTCATAACAAGCTATAGTACTGGGATACTTGGTGGATGCCCCGCTTGTCACAAGATCAACAGATAATAGTGGACTTTCATATCAAAACTGTAATGCACCATCTGTAGTAGCAGTGTTATAGATAACACTGTCAACCGGTGTTTATGTTCAGTCCTCTAGCTGTTAGAGTCCCAAGTTCATAAATTCATCTGGACTCTTTTTGTAAGACAATCTTGGCTCAATTTCTGCCTCTTTTCAGGCTCGGTACATGGTCGATGATTCTGAAGGTCTTTTACAGTGGGACCTGCCTCTAGGAAGTGGCGGGCCACTGGTTGATCAGACTTTTCTTTCGAGATGGCTGTGCGGATGCTGGAACCATGATTGGCCATCCTTGTTCTTGCATCATCAGTAGTTTTTCCTGCGTAAAATTTCGCACATGGGCAGTTCAATAGATAGATAATGTACTGAGTGGTACACGTGAGTAAGAATTTAATCTCATATTTCTTTTTCCGGTCTGGATGGTGGAACTGTGTGCCCGTCAACATACCATTACAGGTCACACAACTGGTGCACCTGATACATCTGTTTGTTGAGACAGATCTGGGATGATGTCAGTCTTCATTAGTGAGTCTTTTAGACTACAACCTCGCCTGTATGCTATTCTGGGGGCATCCCACCGACTGAATGGTAATAAATGGTCAGCCTCGAGTAATTTCCATTCCTCCACAGTTTTAGGGATCAGGTGTGTAGGTCGTCACAAAGGTCAATTGTTTGGCAGCATTGGTTACTTCATCCTTGTTGGACACTGAAGGATAGCCATTCTTCGCATCTCAGAGAGATGTTTCCTCCTATATCCCCTCTCAAGGAATCTCTGTGTCATCTCTCCTAGTTGTTCTTGACAGGTGTCAACATTGGTGTTGTTTCCAATGACCCGTTGATATTGTGCTTTGGGGATGTTGCGGATCAGAGTCGGTTGGTGGCAACTCCTTGCATGGAGAAGTGAGTTGCGATCGGTAGTCTTCTGGAATAGGGTTGTCCCTAGTCCGTCGGCAACCTTGAAAATATGTACATCAAGGTAGTCAACAGAGCTAGTGCTGGCTGTGTGTGAGAAACGAATCGTACTCTCCAACATGTTCAAGTTCTTGATCCATGTCTGTAAGTTTTCTTCACTGCTATCCCAGATGAGGAACAAATAATCTATGTAGCGACAGTAATATTTAATCTGCTCTGTCCCATAGATGTTCATCTTTAGGGTCTCGTATTCCCCCATAAACAGGTTGGCCAAAGATGGGGCCACATTGGACCCAATCACTGTTCCCGAAGTTTGTAAATAGAAAGTTCTTTCAAACCGAAAGAAGTTCTCAGTGAGGCATAGTGTCAACAGTGTTACAAGCACCACTTCAGGTGGTCTGATATAGGCAGCAAGTCTCAGGCTGTTAACAACTGCTGCTATCCCAGCACCAAGCGGGATGATAGTGTATAAACTTGATACATCTAACGTCACCAGCAGGTCGGACGAGTTGATGTTAGTGAGTTTGGTAATCTGTGTGATGAAATCCGTAGAATCCTGAATATACGATCTCATAGATTTAACCAACGGCTGTAGATAAAAATCCATGAATTGTGCTAGAGGCTGTAACCATGAACCTCTAGCAGAGACAATAGGTCTCCCTGGTGGTTTCTCCGCATTTTTGTGAATCTTAGGCAGGATGTATAGAATTGGTGTTACTGGGTGGTCACGCAGTAAGAAGCTAAATTCCTGCTGTGAAATTAGTGCAGCTTCCTTCCACTCACTGAGTTTGGCATCAATTCTTCTCTTGAGTTGGTATGAAGGTTCTCCCTGCAGAGGTGAGTAGGTGTTGACATCAGTTAGCTGTTTCATGATCTCTGCCTTGTAGTCAGAGAAATCCATGACCACCACCACTCCACCTTTATCGGCCGGGTGGATCACGATGGATAAATCTTCCTATAGAGTTTTCAAGGCTACACTCTCATCTTTAGTGAGGTTATCATTATACCTCCTAGGTGGTGTATTCTGTATTTGATGAGTAAGGAAGTTGGTAACTGTACTGATGGTGGAGTTATTGGACCCAGGATCAAATGTACCTTTGGTTTTGAATCTGCTAGGGGAGTTTGATTCTGTTCTGAAAAATTATTTCAGCCGTAGGCTTCTTCCAAACTTCTGGATATCAATATAAGTATCAAAATCATTAAGTCTGGTGGTTGGTACAAAAGAAAGTCAGTTGTTCAACAAACTTTCCTCAGACTTAGTTAGTTGGCGAGAACTGATATTAAACACAATACTTGTTATCTTCTCTGGAACAGGGGACAGCGGGCAGTGCCCTCCCCCTCCGCATGTGTGGCCTGGACCTTGGCCTAAAAAACGAGAAGTAGTGGGGTGTGCTGCTAATGGTGGAAGTAATGCTATGCCTCCACTTTGTGTGTCCCAATCTCCTCTGTTACCCCTAGAGCGGGTCATGATGCCTCGAAAGTTGGTGTCATCTCCTCCAGTGGGAAAATCAGGATCAGAACTGTCACCAGAGTTTGTGTCAACAGTTTTGATGGCTTTTTTCGTTAATCTCCTGTCATGTCTAAGACGAAAAGTCTGCTTCTCATCCATCTATATATGCTTTTATACATATAGTCCTGGGTCACAGGTCTATTTCACTTTGTTTCAACTTTGCCAGTGTGTTATATAGTGAGTGGTATGATTCTTCCACCTGTTGTTCTTCAACAGACCCAAAGTGGATATTCTCTGCATCCTCATCAGTAAACGTAAAAATGTCCTCATATTTCTCTTCCAATTTTATACCACTTAGGGTATTGGATGACTCAATACCTGATGGTTCTCTATCAGTCATGGTGTCAGCCTGTAAGATGTGAAAAGCCCTTATTTCTTTTGAGACTCTAGTATCTATGACATTTTCCTTGTGAAGGGTTTCATTTATGGCCCTTCCTTTTTGTAGTTTGCTATATGCATATTGTATATCACATTATCTTTATTGGGAGATGTGTGATAATCATCTACACTGATTTGTATCACTAACGTGTATAACCCCATATAGCTTTCCTGAAGCTAGCACGATTCCCAATACTTTGGTTGCACTATTGGCTGTTGTGCTTTTACACCCCACTGCGGCAACTGGATTAATTATGCTCTTAGGTCTAATGATTTATTTCCTTTTATGTACATGATTGCGTTGTCTCCCTACTAATACTATTGTGTCTACATATTATTGTATGTCAGGACACGCCCCCTGCTATGATACGTATCCTTGCCTGTCACGTATATTAAATGCCTGGTTGGTTCGTTCCCTCCATCGGAGGTTTGTTAGGTACGTTTCATACTATGAAGTTTCCCCTTGCCGGTCACATATTTGGAGAATGAATTGTTATGTCGGGACACGATTGGTCAGGTTTTTTCTATTCACAGCCAATTAGTTTGTTGTGTATTCCATGTGCCTTGTTTATAGGTGGATATGTCTCCCTACTTATACTATTGAGTCTGTGTATTATAGCGGGGCAGGACAAGCCCCTTGCTATGATGCATACTCTTGCCGATCCCGCCTCTAAAGGCGGGTCAGTAACATTGAGCCATGGCTGGTTCGTTCTTTCCATCAGAGGTTTGTTAGGTACGCCCCCTGATATGACATTTCCCCTTGTCGGTCAAATATTTGAAGGATGGTTGGATGCATCGTGACCTGATTGGTCCAGTTTGTCTATCATCAATCAATTGAAGTTCGGTTGTGTACTCCATGTGTATGTTTATGGGTGGATTTGGTAGCGATGACTCATGCACAAGCCACTGTAATTGGCTTGATTACCTAAATGGGCGGTCTGACTAAACACGGCTTGTGTTTTCTTTTGCTCTGATAAGATCTGGCGTGTTAAACAATTGCACAACACATTTAGAGGTTCTATAGTTTATGATCTAGATGATCGGATCACTGAGGGGTGGATACACCTAATCATTTTTTTATTTTTCACACTAGAGGGTTGATTACTCATTTTTACCACAGCTATTTGAATGCTAACTGTCATGTCACTGCATTGGTGCAATTTTTGCACACGGAAAGCCGTGATTGCCTGAGTTCTGGAGGAGGGTTCCATAGGCCTTTAAAAGTTTGTTTTTGCTCATGTGTTGCTTGTCAGAGGAAGGGACTGCATCTAGTCCCGAAACGTCACACTTAATAAAGCCTTTTTTGTCACCAATGCCTGAAGACCAGTGAGTGCTTATCAATAAGAATCTATATATTTAACTATGTATTTACTGTAAATATTTAACATTCCAATGTTCTGCACATAGCAGAATATATTCCAGGTATTTAAAATAGATATTCCTATATATAGCTGTATATATCTATACCTATATATAATCATCTATTTATACATTTAGTTTTATATATATATATATATATATATATTTTTTTTTTTTATTTTTTTTTTTTTTAAAAAACATCAAATATATGTAGAAATAATTATTTATGAATAAATAGAACATATTCCGTTACATAAAGAACATTAGATAAATATTCATATTTTCATATTGGGTTAGCGCTATTGAGAATATGAGATGGTGTCTACGCGAGAGAGTGGGGTGTTAGGTTTTTTCAACTTTTTTTCTCCATTGACTTCTTTGGGGAAATGATTTTTAAATTTCATGGGGTTACCGCTAGACAAAAAACAGTTTTCTTTAAACTTGTGATTCCAGCACAACCCAACTAGCGCACAAATTAAAATGCTAGCAGAGTTTTCGCTATAGCGGAAATGCAAAATACCGCTTCACTTATAATCTAGCCCTTATTATGTTGTAATAAAATGATTTTGGATTCATGCATTGAGATATGTATATAATATGTTTGATTAATTTCTAGTCAACTTTATGCAGGGCCATCTTTAACACAGGGCAAAAGGGGCAGGACCCAGTCTTTGATGTGGGGCCCAAAAGTCCCAAGAGAGTGTGTGTTTGTGTGTACATGTGTATGGTCTGGAGAGTATGTGTTTGTTTATGCTCTGGAAAGTGTGTGTTTGTGTGTACATGTGTATGCTCTGGAGAGTGTGTGTTTGTGTATGCTCTGGAAAGTGTGTGTTTGTGTGTACATGTGTAAGTATATGCTCTGGAGAGTGTGTATTTGTGTGTACATGTGTATGTGTATGCTCTGGAGAGTGAGTGTTTGTGTGTGCATGTGTATGTGTATGCTCTGGAGAGTGTGTGTTTGTGTGTACTTGTGTATGTGTATGCTCTGGAGAGTGTGTTTGTGTGTGCATGTGTATGCTCTGGAGAGTGAGTGTTTGTGTGTGCATGTGTATGCTCTGGAGAGTGTGTGTGTTTGTGTGTGCATGTGTATGCTCTGGAGAGTGATTGTTTGTGTGTACATGTGTATGCTACGGAGAGTGAGTGTTTGTGTGTGCATTTGTATGCTCTGGAGAGTGTGTGTGCTTGTGTGTACATGTGTATGCTCTGGAGAGTGTGTAGAACTGAAAGAGAGAAACACAAGCGCCCACAAGCAGACCTCTAAGGGTAAAAGTTTTATTTGCAAATTGAATAGCGCAATATAAAATGAACGTACAGAATATAAAATAAGTAATTGCAGTTAGTAAAAATGTCACCGTATGCAGCTCCTCTGCCAGACCGTGTCTATTATTTGAACTTAGAAACTCCTGCTATAATCCTTCCTTGGTCACCGATCTGGTGTATGGACTGTTTACAGAGCTAGTTCACTGCTTATAGACTAGTTGGCTGGCGTTGCTGCGATTGTCACATTGTCCTCAACGCATTTCATCTGGTGGCACCCAGGCTTTTTCAAGAGGTAAGTTTACAGAGCTGCTGAGCTCTGATCTTAAATAGTCAGTTTCTAAAAT